>NC_069111.1:29839300-30174300 GCF_025612915.1 Magallana angulata | reverse complement strand
CTATCAACACTGCCATTCAATAAAGAGAGTTAAAATTGCTTCCTTTTGCATCAATAGACAGTGTGATTTCTGTTGACTAAGAAGAAATCAGGTTCCTTTTTTTTTAATCACAGAGCCCTGTGTATTGACATAAAGTTGGAAAAGAAATGAATCAACCATCCCAAACATGATCTTCCATGGCCCTGGCTACCTATACTGCAGAAGATCAATCCTTTATGCAAATATCTGAACATTCTGTGGGTCCTCAATATTAATTTGTTTTAAGAAATTTGAGAAGTAAAGAATTGATTCTGGTGAGAGTTGGAAGTTGAGAAGCTATCCCAAAACCAAATAAAGATGAACAGCACTTATCAATCCTCTGACAAATAAAACAAAACAATGCAGCATCCCAAACAGTCGCAGACTTCAAACACAGTACCGGGAACCAGGGATACTTCAGACATCCCTGTATGTCCTCCAGGAATTCGGACCAATACTTGTGCCACCTGTCTTCTATTGGACAGCAAGTGGTGAATACAGTTGATCAGTAATTAAATTGTCTAAAAACGTGCCATATGTACAGTTCAAACACAGGTTCATATTACTCTTTTTTTTATGCTATTCAACTATTAATATTCTTCTCTTTAAATAACTTTTCATCATTGCATCACTTGTCAAAATATTTCAGACAATCTCAACTTTTTCGATTTTTACATGTCTTACTTGAAATTAGAATTTCGATCTATTGCATGAATTTTATCTTCTCCGAAGAAGACTTGTCTCCATATCTGATTAAGTCTTTCCCCAAAAGACTCTCTCTTTCTCTCTGTCACATAATATCTCTGAATTCAGAGCTGTACTTTCCTAATCGCTTTTTCATTGACAAAAACTGCTGTTTATGAATCCATTAGCGTCCTGTATTTTTTAGATGCCCAATGATGTGTTTCACATTATTTTTCATAAACAGAACACATTACCATATTCTATCTGTGTGATACTATCTACAGCATTTATTGGGGGGTACGAACCATCTGTAGACACATGTCTGCACACAATAGCCGAGCATGTGGACTCGTTCCAGACGTTTTAATGTTACCCTTAATATTTAACCCGATTCTAAAGAACAAGAGTAATAATTTCATAATTGAAAATATTTAAATAGCATGACATGTTGTTATCTTCAACTATTTCTCTTGCAGTTGAGGGTAAATTGAATTAGTGCACCATTTCTATTCCACCGTCCCCATAGCTCTATTCAAAATATGGCCTGTATCACATTTCTTTGGTTATAAAAAAATATGTTCCAACTTCAGAGATTTGGATACCAGGCTCACATTTCAAAATCTGTTACCTTGTTTTTTCTTTGCACAGACAAAAAAAGGCATCGTTCTGCTCAAGTTTTACCATTTATGAATTATAAATGGAAGTACTACAATTAGTCACCAAATATGAAATGGTTCCATAGGCCCCCACAGGGAGCCAGCATCAAATACAACACTAAAGAGGATTTGTACACAGCTTTTCCAGTCATTAGGAAAATAATAAGGCCTAAAGGAGTGCACAAAGTTAGAATTCAATAAGGCAAGGTATTCTTGAAACTAAAACCATCTTCCCACACTTTAAGAACCAACTACATGTATTAGGTTTAAAGCTTACTGCAATTGCTGCATCATTTTAGACCAAGTGAAGAACTCTCTCTCTCTCTCTCTCTCTCTATCTCTCTCTCTCTCTCTCTCTCTCATGGGAACCATTATGATACCTAACATTTTCAATAAAACACCATCAAGGAAATGAGTTTTCTCATTAAACTTATCAATATCTGTCATATAATGAAATTGAAAATATAAAAGTCCCCTGATTCAACATCTAAAGGGGTAAAAAAGAGCTACAGCCATGCAAATGAGAACTCAATTTCCATGGAACGAATCTCCCAGGACTGACTAATCCTTTTACCTGCTGAAAGGTAAAAAAAGGCAGAGTGCAGAATTGGAATGTAATTGACATAGTGTAATTAATCACCTAATTACTACAAAGGTAATGTGGATTTCCTCTGGAGGTCCATCAGCACCAGCAATTCAATTTTCTACCTGTCATTATCAGGTAATGGAGAATTGATGGATGACAGCCACAATGAGTTGTTTACACCTGTAAACCTACCCCTTGCCATGACAGACTTCATCAGTATAGCCCTCATAACCGCTGATTTATTTAATCATACTGGTGTAATTAAAACTAGAAACTGTCTGTGTATACTGCTGCCGCCCCATTCCCTGGGTAACTTTAACTTGCTTTAAACTAGACAATGCTTTCTTCATTGTCTGCATCATGACACATCACCTGCATGCTTATAACCCTTTACAGCATGACCAAATTAGCAATTCTTTCTAAACCCCTTAACAGGTTATATATTTAGAAAGTTTTGCTAAATTTCAATGGAGGATGATTAGTTTCCTTTTCAAATTGCTAAGAGTCGGATAAGAAAAATTTCAAGTTCAATGTATTTGTGTCGTACTTTTCATAGAACTCAAGTGTGCTAAACAAGAACAAGTCATCCTTCAATATGGTTTTGTATACATGTAGGTAACTAAATAGGGCCTTTCTCCGTCAAATAGGGAAGGAAACGAGCGTCTACATCACATAGACTTCCTGCAGAACCAATGGTACCTGTGTTCCTCCGATAAGAAACTGAAAAAAGATCTTTATTCAGAGTGCATCACCCACCATGAGTTCTTGCCATCCACCATAAAAATTTTTTACAGTTAATATATATATTGCCCACTAAAGATCTATACAAACACCTTGTTGTAATTGCAGTTAATTTTCAAATGTACCCTGGGTTTCATCTGTTACAATTACCCCCCTAAAGAAGGAGGCAACATTTCAGCATTATCAGAATCCGAATTATATATTACTTCCTGTCGTTAACCTCCAAACTCTTGAACAAAAACAATTTTACCTGGATGAGCCATGTGGAAATTCACTCTGACAGGTAAAAATTGGTCTGACATTTACCTAGACTAAATTAGATAACCTTTGGCCCTCGGTGTCCTAGTATTTCTGATGCCATTGATACAATAATTGTAACGCCCCAACCAGGTACATTTATCTACAATGTGTGAAACACTGGTGTTCATTGCAATGTCCAATTTTTATGAAGGTCAAACCTCAATGATTTTTTTCTTCAGTTGTGAGATCATTTTCATATTTCGTCTATAAATAATTCTTTATTTTCCCCCCAAAACCATTACTGCAATAGATAAGAACCATCTTCCTTCCTTATATTCTTTAACACAAGTATCTCTTCAGATTACTCTCAATAAATATGGCATTAGGTATTTCTATTATGGTCAACTTATATCAAAATAGACAATAACTGTCCCATTATCATTGATAATCACTTCCTTTCTATAATTCAACCAGTCCTTAGCTAATTACCTATTGATCACTTGATCAAACTCTCACCTGAGGTGATGTCAGGTAAATGCATTCATTCAATAGTTAAATACCTGAGTCAACAGACACTAAGTGTTTGTCCAATAATCTTGCAGTAATCAGGTATCATTTTTGATGTCAGATTACTGATAATCTCCAAATCAACTTAAAATAAGATTTAATAAAAAGAAGAAACAAAGTAACCATTTTGCAACAAAGGCAAATGAAAGGGTTCTAGTCGGATACAAAGATGACAGTGGTTTATGGTAATACAGGCTCTAATTAACATTTTTTAACAAAACAGCAGCTACGCATAGATTTACAAAAACCAATAATGCTGAATGAACGATTTGAGCATTTGTTAAACGATTCTCATTTTCAAAGGAGAAAAAATGAATTACTGAATTATCGCCATTATAAGTGTATTCAGGTGAAAATGCGACAAGGTATTTCTTGGGGCGGTCTTTTGTCCCACACGTGGGTGACACGCGACTAAGATTTCACGGACTCATGATTATAATTCAAATCGCTTAAGGTGCTAAAAAACCCACCATTATGTTTGTTAAATGTGTAACAGAGATGTTCAACTTGGCACAACCACTGAACATCTCCCACAGTATCCTAAGGGGCTCGGAGTCTACCCAATGCTACAAGAGATTTCTAAAGAAACATCAGTAATTGACAGGATCAAAGATAAAACTGGGAATCTCAATCACACAACCAGGTGTGTCATTAAAATTAAAAAAAAAAAACCAGCCAAAATTTCTTGTACCTGATATAAGGCAATACAAGACATGTTGTCTTGGTATCTCATTTCTCAAAAGAAAGATATTTTAATCCTTAATTATTCTCCCTTCTATTTTTGGAAAGCTTCAAATATTTCAACTTTTTCAAAGACTTTTCATTAATATTAAAGAATTTCAATTTCAAATTTTGTAAAATTATGCTACTGGGAGACACATATACCATGCATTAAATAATGTGGCCCAGGGTCTGCATTCTTTATTGTTTTATTGATATTGAAAAGGGAAACCCAATACCCAGATCACCTTAAGTGCCCAAGAAAAAGAAAAAAAAAAGTCACGATCAAGAAGAAAGGAATCAATTTGGGTACCCTTGAAAAGAAGTTTATTTTGTTGGATATCACAAATTTGACAGGTAATTTGCATACAATACCATTAACAAATTTCAGGTGTTCCTCAAAACAAAAGGTCTTTTTTGTTCATAAAAGTGTCAATTCTGTTATAAGCCATGAGATGGGGCACCTGATTTTTAGTTTCCTTTTCGTTGGAATAATAGAAGTTAAAAAAGAGCAAGAATCAATATAAAGCCAGGTGAAGAAAAACCTAAAGTCTTGGTGGTCACCAAAGAGAGGCAAAGACAGACCTCGGTTTGTAACAAGCTCCCGATAAAACATGGCCAGAGGTGTCTTTGAGCTTTTACACCTATTGAATGACTGCCATTAATCTAATTACAATGGGCAAATTATGAAATAAGAGTGCTCTGGAACTAGTAATATACCAATAAAATGTTGACAGCTAACTTGGGACAGATGTGTTATTTAATTAACTGGGTACCTTCAGGACAGGTAATTTGGCACTGGGGGAATTCTACGCCCATCCGAGTGATGATTTCAATTGGTAACATCAATGGATACCTTAGCAGTAATTGCAATGCAGATTATTACTTAGAATAATTAAATTACATAGATGTTAATTACCGATGCTGGGGAAAAAATTACAATGGAGAGCTGCAGAGCAAGGTGTACTTAAGGTGATTGATTCCAATTGAGTTAATTAAGGTGGGATTGTGTCTGTGGGAGTCTCAGGTGAGGCTGTGACACACAGGTCCTTTTGGTTTTACAGATGGCCCGCTACCCAGAATACTTGCTCCAAGAGGCCTTAAAGCCAAAGGCCAGAAATAGATGCAGGGACAAACAGGGACTCAAAAGAATGCTCCGAACTAACTTCAAAGTGATTATTAGGCATAACAGAATCATGATAATGACCGATAGAAATAAAAGATCAAAGAACTTTTCAATGACTTGGTACCTCAACACCATAAAGCCATTCAATTTCAAAGTCAAAAATTTAAAATAAAATTAATTATATCACTAAGAAATATTTTTCAATATTTAGAAAAATAAACTATTTATAATATTAAATACCTGCTTAAAATTGGATGAAACAAACCATTCTTGTCATGGATTTATGAAAATTTTATAAATATCAGGAGCTTTTAGTTCTGTGGTAAGACTAAATAATTCCATTGGTGCATTCTGGGCAGCTAAAATAAAAGTGAGCCAAGGAAAATCAATAGAAACACGGCTCTATATTCCTGTTAGAAATATTATTATTGACTATCAATTTAATATAGTTGTTTTCACCAAAGGGATCAGCTTTCTGAATATCCATAAAGTTTGGTTATTTTTTCCCCCTAATTTAAATATTATTTATAACCTTCATTTGAAGAAAATATAACAATGAAGGTAAAAGATGCAGCATTAATTATTAGCATTTTGTTATTTTTTATTAGGTCTATACAATGCTTAGAATTTACACAAGTGACAATTCTTTTAATGACTCATAATAATGACTGGTCTTTTTGTGTAGGAAAATTGTGTGTATATATAAGTACTTATTTCTAAACAGTTACACATATATGCATCACATTAGACCACTTGAAAATCCTGAGTATGTGTCTGTCACTGAATGGAAATTTTGCCAGTACCTTACAACCCCTCACAGAAAAAAAAATGCTAAAAAGACAAATTCATAATTCACAATACATGTACTATCTAAAATTATCATTATTATATTCAACAAAAAATATATATCTTTTGGTGGTACAAAAAATACACCTTGTGTATTTACCTTCAGATCTTTATTAGGGCCTATCCATATTCAGAAAAGCAACATCCATTGTTTTATTCTTTTAATCGTAAGTTAAAGAAGTTAAATATACTCTACAAAACAACAAAATGCTCAGATCACATCAACTGTCTCACGCTCTCTGACAAATCCGCATAGAGTCGTCCGCCATTGCTACGCCGTATTATAATGATGCGGGAATAGTAATTTCCCTACTGAGTCTAATTTAAGGTCACATAAAGTTTTACCTTTGAACGAAATGGCTTTCAAAAACCTAACAAATGACATTTTTCTTGCTAAATATCTATGACAGTGCACGACTAAACATTAAATTGCATTTTCAAGAGCATCCCTCAATCTCAGCAACTTGCTTTCCCTGTAGCAGGTATTATAGGAAGGTAACCTCAACGTAAGAAATCTACAGAAGCGCGACTCGCATTGATTTTCTCCATTAGCGGGTATATGAAATATAACTTGGGTAACTTTTTAACAAGAAAAGAGACATGCAGCCAAAACTCACCATTTTTTCTTTTAGGGTTTCTCTGTTTTCTCCTTCCGCACCTGTCCGTCTCTGCCATGTTTTCATTTCACCACCAACCTGGTAAATATTATTGCGCATGTACTACTACATCAAAAGACAGCTTCCGGTCATATTGAGGGATGTCCCCCTCAAATTGAAATTTTATGATTATAAAATTTAGTGATTCTAGGTTAACCTGGTTTAGGTAAAGTACTTTGATTCAAAAATGTACACTGAGTTCATCGACTTCCTTGTTTACGATTTTTTTTCGATGAAGACTGGAAAGTGATGGCGCACGTGAAGTGGTGGTGTACAATTTTGAGTGACAGCGTGTGTGATGCGTTCACAGGTGCTGCATCCGCACCCCGTGTTAAAGAATTAAGGGCTTTAAAAACGGACAACACAGAGGGACGTTTGAATATTGTGTTGATTAAATGTATTGTTTTGTATTTTTATCTTACCATAATTTACAATGAATTTTTTACATATATTAAAACAATAACTTAAAAAAAATAAACTTATTTACAGTTGTCATTATAACAGTTTAAAAATTTGGGTGTTTTTTGTAAGAAAAGAAACAAATTTACTTTTTCTTATGGCATATATATTGCATGAATTAAGGTTTATTTGCTTGTAAAAAAAATCAGAATTATGAAAAAACATAGAGCTGACAAAAATGTTCACTAAATGAATAATTAAAAAAATTACTTAAAATATAAGATATTTCATTCTCCTATAGCCTAGGCCTAGTGATATTGAACTAACAAGGTGCGCGCTCGGAGCCCCGAGAGGACCTCTCTGAGTCACACGAAGCACAGCAGTGAAATGTCTTGGAGGCAGAGGCGAATGAAACTCGACACTTGAAAACAACAGAATAGAGTTTTGAAGTAAATCTGTGATGTTAAGCACCTTACATTTCGCTTATCACCGACTGCCATCAAAAATACAGGTCTCGGGCACACAAAGAAAGCTACAGACATTTTTTCTTGCAATTTCGAAACAGAAGCGTCAGTATTTCTTTGGTTTCAAAGATATAGAAAATATACTTTAGGCAAAGAGAGCAACGGTGAGAGTTGCTTATGACACGTAGATTTGAGATAACAGGGGAAGCGAGGAGAAAGCTTCTGTGTGTCGCGATAAGGGCGCGCTGCTACCGTAGACGAGCTACTCTTTTCTTTGTGTGGTGCGGTTCAGTAAATTATAAAACAAATGCCGTTACTGGGAATTGTCAGATGTATATAAACCACAGACTGTATTTGGTAGTAAAATGAACTTTAAAAAAACCATTTAATGTAATTTTTTAATCCATTATTTAAAAAAGCAAGATTGCTTTATTTGCAAAAAAAAAAAAAAAGAAGAAAATTAGATTTTTGGGAGAAAGGTGAATAAGTTTGCACATAATGGAAAACTGATAGCTATTGTCACCGTTTAACAGAGAAACAAAATGAATCCCCTTAGTTTGATTTTCATTTTTAAAACTGAAATAAATTACCCTTCCTAATGAACTAGGTAAGATTATAACAAAACTTTATCAAATGCATGCAAAAAACAAATCATATACCAAATATAGAAGAGTCTTTTGGTCAGGATCTTGCTACTACTATCGATGCTTCTTCAGTGGCTGTCGCAGTGGAAATGGTGACCGGGTATGTGATGAGTAGCTACTGTGTATGCTACCTGGCCGACTCAAAAGATACCCGACATCGTCTGATGTACCTGGGCAGGTAGTCGAAAATTCGCGCGGCATCTTTGATGCTATCGAGACACCTGGCCGTGCGCTACCTGCAAAAGGAGACGCGCGCCGCAAATTCAAGACGCGCAGGTATACACATTGCGTACCTGTGATGAACTTGTATATTCTGTGTATATTACGTGGTTTTTCTGAACAATAGACCACTAATTAGGCAAGGCCCGAGCTATACACGCGGGTTAGATTAAACATTTTCAGAACAGGTGTTCAAATGGAATGTTTTTCCGATAGAAAATAAGATTTCTTAAAATTAATAAAGTCGTGTTGCATTACTATGTATTTTTTTTTTCAAGAACATTTTATTATAATGTTTTGTAAAACATTTTTTATAATATAGTATTTAAATTATTTATCTGAATTTAGAAGAAGAAAAAAAGCTTTAACGAAGAAGACGTTTATAGGCGTAAATAAAAAAATTATGTGAGGTTTCTCTATATCAGGTCATGATTGAAGATTAACTCGCATGCGCTTCCTTTATACAAAGTAAATAATGCACAAATGTCTATTGTATGTTTTATCATTCAATCAATTTTATTAAGAAGGAAGCTAAACGAAAGTAAGAAGGAAATAGGGAGGAATATGACGTGAATTCGGGGAAACGTCAAGTGAGAATTCCGCTGAAAAAAGTAATCCCCTCAAAATAATGACTGAAAATAGATGAATCATGTGGAAAAGTAAAAGTAGAGAATTATATAGGACTTGATGTACTTTAATTACCGATTTTATCTATCTATATCCAACAGTAAATTGAATTTCTGTTAGTTTCAATTTCGTTTTTTTAATTGATATAATCAATGATCTAGAAATTCGAAGAAAGACCTATATAACTTTTGGCTTTATATTTCCAGTAGCTTTGTAAAAGAAAAAGAAAATATAGGAATCACAAAGAATTTTATAGAACTATTTTAGTTTATTCAAAATTTGTCATATAAATTGTGATTCATTCACAAATTGAGATTTTTTTCTTCATATTTTCAATGCTAATATACGTAACTTATCAACAAGAAAAACTTGACACAGGAAAAATATTCTAACTTCTTATGATAATTTTCCCGACAAATTTTACTTTTGATTTTTGTCATGGCAGTTGTAACCAAAACAAACTGAAAAAAGATTTCTAATATTTCTTCTCAACTACAAAAATTACAATCATGCATGACAATAAATTCAACATTCAAAGATTTTATGAAAAGAAATATGATAAACTATAACGCGTATTTCACATGTTTTGATAAAAAAATATTCATTCTAACAATATTTTATTTCAATATTGAATGGAATTAAGCAGCAGGTACATCCTATTTTCACCTCCCTACACATAAAGGTCAAATGAACACAATGAAGATATGCAACTCATCTTAGAATAGAAAGATTACAAATGAAAAAAGAAATACCATATTCTGATACCGGTTTGGAAAGAAAAAGTAAGACTTTGTATTTTGTACATATTTTTTTCATGAATAATTAGAGAAAGTGTTTTGTTGCTGTAATAAAAGGATGCACTAGTTTATAATTAGGTACTATCTAAAGAATGGATATGTCCAATATATTTCCGGGGTGGGGTGGGGGGGGGGGGTACCCGTTTGTTGTAAAATAAAGATAAAGATTTGATTCTTTTCAGATAATTATTAAACTTAGTATATGATGTAAATGTAAAAGGTTTAAGAGTCTTCATTCTTTATGCACAATAAAGGTCAATATCAGAGGTCAAATGCCATGATTAATTTTGTTCCCCCATCCCTAAAATTCAAGTTTTTTTTTTATTATCCGTTGAAATGTAAAGCGCATTGGTCAATATACATGTACCTCTTTTCTGTGTTTCGTGTCAATCATTTTGGGGGGTTTTTCTTCGAAATTTAAACTAGTTTCTTTTTGTAGGGAATCTTAATTTAAATAAAACTTTTACTTTTATATAGGGAATGAATTTGAAAGTTCCAATATTGTCTCCCCTTAATTCTTAATTTGCAGATGCATTGAATTTGGTTTTAAAGTAAACGTAGCCAAAATACCAAATTTTGTTTTTTTAAGTACCATTATGTGGGAAGACAATATGTACTTGTACATTAGATTTGGGGGTAAATCTTTTTTTAATTATCCCTTGAAATATAAAGCGCATTGGTCAATATACATGTACCTCTTTTCTGTGTTTCGTGTCAATCATTTTGGGGTTTTTTTCTTTGTTGAAAAATAAAGATAAAGATTTGATTCTTTTCAGATAATTATTAAACTTAGTATATGATGTAAATGTAAAAGGTCAAAGTTTGCGATATAATTGTTAAAAAAATCAATGTTTATAAATGTTTAATACATCATAAATTAGCATAGTTATATCAAACATGACTCGGGTATGACTTGTCTAGTTTCTCTCATTTTTATCCGTAATATCCGGCTATAATTATAGCTGATTCGGTGACTCATAGAAACCGTACTTTACATTTTTGTATAAGTTGACGCTGTGCATGCATTTGACATTAAAAAGCTCAGCAAAGGTTCTTGTCTTTCGAGTATATTTTGACAGATTGAAAAGAGTGTTCGTCCCTACTGGGACATCCTGTGCTTCGCCATCTTGGAAGAATGTTTTGGGTTAATAAAATCTCCAAGACTCTTTCTTTGTGACGAGACCTAGCAGTTATCGACAACAATTGTCCCGGCCATATGACAGACCTTAACTTATGATAACCAAAATCAAGCGTGACATTTACGCTAATTCTTTCCATTATTTCGTGCGTGCGTTGCGCGTGCCTGACGAACGGCCATATTTCTATACCTTTCGCAATTTTCCAATGCCGGTAATGTTACAAATGTAGGAAGATCGGAAGATGGCCTTATTGGGCATTCTGTGATGCTGAAGATCCTTAATTCCTCCGTAGCACGTAGAGCAGGAAAAATGAAAGGGATTAGTTTACGGTTAATTCCACGACACTTGTCTCGGGCCCTGTATCATATTCACTCATAATCGTATTTGTAAATACAAAATATGCAACCACGAATCAGTGCTAATGATGGATCTAGGCCTTATTTAATGCCGAGATCATAGGCTCAAACCTAGTGATCAAAACACCGGAAATGATTGGTTTTATTAATTCAGAAAACGGTAACGATTAAGAATATTATTCCGACAGATAACAATAGGGGCTGGGTAATTCTGCAACGCTTCAAGTAGAAATTCTAGATGGGATGTAACCAATTTTGTCCTAAAGTCCCAGATGTTCATTTCGCTATCATTGAAAAACAACAAAAGGTTTATAATTTTAACGGTAGATAAGTCGTTTGCCAAGCTGGTGATTTTATTTTAAATTTACATCATTATTATCCCATCAGCAAATGAAAAAGGCCACGATATTTCTCAGAAATTACTGTTATCATCAAGATGGCGGGAGTAATGCAGATTTTCACTTGTGTCGTTCAATGCAATTCTGCAACGCTTCTATTTTTCATCAATAAAAGGCGAATGAAAAATCTTTTGTGTCCTTGTAAACTTGCGTCACATAATGACGCCATTTTTATTAGAATATCCCCTTTTAAATCACAGCTCGCTTACAACGCTAAAGTGAAGCATGTTTCTTTAGTATTATACAGAAGGGCCTTTAAGAACTTAAGCAATTTTTATATTTTTTTAACAATAGGTAAGCAAACTTTTGCCTTGCTATGAGAGTTACAAACAATATAAACTAATGTGTTGATGTTTAATGACCGGGCTATATTAATAGATATAGATGCGCTGTTATACATCAAACATTTAGGTAGCACCAATTTTCTTTTAAAACTTCATTATTGATATTCGCCAAAACTACATTGCAAGTTTTAAAATAAATGGCCGTTTAATTAAACTCAGTCATACAACTTGCAGCTGGGACAGTCTCTCTCACGACCTTAACGGAAAAAAATATCATATTGATATAAAATCTTGATAAATCTGCATCCAAAGAAATGTCATAATTGTTTTTAATTTTTTCTAAAAATATTCTAGGTCAGTCCATTGTAAATGAAGTCGTGGCATAAGTTCTTGAAGAAGCATTCTTGTAATACCACTCAATGACACAAGTCCACCTTCCCCCAACCCCGCGCCAACATCTTTGACTTTTGTTTTTTGTTTTTTGGTTTTTTTGTTTGTTTTTTTTTTAATAAAAACGACATGAGTCCAGGAAATTGGCAGCTATATCATATATATATTGACGTATATTTCATATAGACATTAGGTTAACAAGGGGTTATCTTCTTTTATTTAAAAAAAAAAATGAATGTTTGACTGATTTGGAAATATATTGTCCGGTTATCATAATTCAGCACCCTGCCCTTTCCAAACCACGGATCATGAGCAAAACACTAGAGAAATCCGAAGTTTCCTCGATGGTCAGCGTTCTCGAATTTTTTATTAAAGGTCAGATTGAAAATAAAATGTTACACCTCAAAAATACTTAGAACAAATAAAAGTTAATCTTTTCATCAGACATAAAATGTATTTAATCTAATCTGAATTTATTGATTTATACTTGTGCATAGTTCTTTCTAATTGTATCATTCTCCTTTGATCAATAAATGCATGGCTGTCCTATATATAATACACGTACGTTGTGTATATGTGTTGAGATATAAGTCTCGTCCAATAAAGGATCGGAATAAACTGACCGGATGATTTTTCAAATACATTTCCCTCCCGGGCATTTTCACTGTGTATAGAGTAAGGGGCTCGACTGATCCAGGCCACTCCAGGTAAATAACACCTGTAGAGATTAAACCACGCCTACTTCTTCAATAATAGTAATGCCAGGATCTCTTTGTATACACTATACTTATTCATTAGCTATATATAATGAACTGGACAAAAATATTTCATATTTGGTAGAATAAGATTATGACACATGTTTTACCATATGATTCCGCATTTTCACCCATCGTTATTATAAAAATAGTGCCTGTTTGGGAGGGTAACAGTTGAAATTGACACCCCGAGAAAACCATTGTCAACCGACGCGAAGCGGAGGTTGACAATGGTTTTCGAGGGGTGTCAATTTCAACTGTTATCCTCCCAAACAGGCACTATTTATTTTGTTATACTGAATGTCTTTTTTAAAATTTTTAAGAAAATTTTACTGCTTTTATATAGGAATAACGTGAATTCTACAGCGAACCGTACGCGCATAATTTTCGCGCATGTAACATTTTTTAATGTTACCCGTTGCCAAGTGCGTTGCTAACGCTGAGGGTAATAGTAAATATTATTAACTGCGTCTTAACCAATCAGATTTCAGTATTTAACATGAAAGTATAACAATAATTCTTATCTGTTTGTTTTTTACGTAACGAAGATGGCATTTTCCAAATTATAGAATTACTCAAATTAATGAATCTATTCAAAGATATGTATTCCGTTGTTCTATACGACAAATCAAACGGTAAAAACTTGCTTTTTTATAAACAAAGAAATCTATTAAATTGTACATTTGTGCGGGTAAAATAGATGAATAGAAAGCGAAAAAGAAAATTGTAGTAATTGAACTACTAAAATTTCAATCTTGTGTTCATACACTTTACACAACTTTCTATAAGTATTCATTTTCATTATGTACACTTTCAAGTTTAATGATTTACAAAGTACACTTCAGTTCAGATCATTATTCAGTTCTTTATTAACTTTAAGCTATACAGCTTATCAGAATAATAAATATAAACAATATACACGTACAGGTAGGTTAACAGGAGAATGTGGCAGAAGTGTACATACTATGATATCAACATCTAATTTGCATTAAGTAAATCTTGTTTTATTTTCAAACTAAAGTGAATAAATTTACCCAGATAACAAAATTCCTTTACATTTTCAACATTAAAAAGTTGCAAAAGTTTACACATTGAAGGTTTTTTCCAGTAATAAGGCTTAATGTATTTTTTGCGATAGCCTTCGTATATGGGACATATTAAAATAAAATGAAATTCATCTTCTGATCAATAGAATTTGAACATAAAAAATATTTTCTATTGTGTCTTTCAATATTATAAAATCGACCTGTTTTTATTGACAATTGATGCGAAGACAACCTGAATCTGGAAATACACTTTTGATATTTGTTTGGAATAGGTTTCCTTAAATAAAATTGTAAATCATGGGTTGCAATTAAGTTTTTGAAAAAAGAGCATTTACTAGAAATATCTAGTCGAGAAAAGATATACTGTGTAGCTTGGTCAAAAATACGTTGTTTAACAACAATGAGATCTGCAGCTGTTATTTTTTGTTTTTCCCACAATTCAAACATATACCCAGATTGCATAAAAAATCTTTAACATGATACAACCAGTTTTTTGCATTATGTTTTTCGACACAGTCATATAGTGTATAATAGCAATGTTGAATAATACAATTACACATTAGCGGGTTTTTTAAAATTGTATTTCAATCTAAGATAATGATAGCTATTAAATAAAAAAGTTTAAATTATCCTCAGTTAAAGCAAAGACATAAATTTATGTCTCTGGTTAAAGTTCCCATTTTTCAAAATTTAGTTTATTTATTTTCTATTTATTAAAGTTTCAACATTGAACAAAAGTCAAATTCGCACATTGTGTATTTACTACGTACAATAAACAAGTTTAAGTCAGTAAATTTTAATCAGAAGCATCAGTCAGCTTTAAAAAACATATAAGGTTGAATTCTTTGAAGCATACTGACTTCGCATTTTGCGTGTTATACATATGTTTAAACTTCAAACTTTGTGATCAATACTGATGAGCCAATAGCTCAAAGTTGAAATAAATAAATAATAATAAAAATTAGCTTGATTTCAAATCTTCTTGTAAGAAATATAACAATATGTGAAAAACATATTGTACGTAATATAAGGTAGCATACAATACATAAAATACACTGCAAGAATTAATTAATTATATAAATATTCCCATTCCTATTAGATTAGAGATGAATTAAATCCCTTGAAAGATTATTGAATTTTTACTTCTATAATGTTATTCTTTTTTCACCTACAGTTGACACGTAGCATAGTTGTGGGGGGGGGGTGAGAGGGGGGAGGGGGCTGCCCACTTTTTCTAACATGGAACATTTTTCTTAAAATTTACACATAGCAAATTGAATTTTGAAGAAGGAGCCCCCCACCCCCCACCCCATTTTGGGGAGTATATAAAAAGCTATATAGTTAAAATAAACAAAATTAACCCCTTAAAAAACCGTACGTTCTACACCTCCTCTCCTACGGATTAGGATTTTAAAGGTTGGTGGATTAAGGTTTTTTTTTTTAAAAATCATTATTATGAAAATTAATACAAATTGCATGCAAATGGACGTAAACATATATACATCTTCTGGAGAAGAAAAAACGATACACAAAACGAACCCTGAGAACTAACGAATCGGTCTTTCAGTCTTTTAGTTAATCTATTTGAGGAAAAAGAATCATTTGGTATCAGAGATTCTTGATAAATACAATATGTATTTTGATCTTCACGATCTTATCGTATTTGCTATTAACATATTTATTACTATTACACACCCAGTTAATTCAAAATTTCAGAGACACGTGCATGTAAATACAGGGCGTTGTTTTGTTGAAATAGGAAATTAAAAGTTGCAAAAAATCCAACTCGCAATAACATATTGTTAATAATAAAAGATATAAGTGCATAATAAAAAAAATAAACCGAATTACTAATATCTGTAAAATCCTTTTCTAGTCTACCTGACCCTTCTTAAGTATTACCGGGTATGTTGATTTTTAAGTATAAAAAGCTCTTTTTTTTAAAGTACAAGTCGAATTTTCTGAAGTTCAGTTTTTATGAAATATCACTTAAAAATTCATAAAAAACTAAATTCTCGAACATGGAAGTCAGATTTCAATCTTGTCCAATTTTGACATTACAGATGGCGTTGCTTCGTGCGCGTGCTATATAATATTTTGTGATTAACAATCATTTTCATACTGAATGATTTTTCTTTGTGTTGTAATCGACCTGGGAACTCTCGTTGTCGGAATCCATTGTGGGACAGTGTAAAGATACTATCGGGAAGCACCTTACTCCGCGGTTAACGGAAGAACAATTGAAATAAACGTCCGTATTAAAGACTGCCATCTGTTGGGGAGAGAGAGAGAGAGAGAGAGAGAGAGAGAGAGAGAGAGAGAGAGAGATCATATAGTCGAGGTGTGATTTTGGGTATCTTTCGCATACCTCACGTATGTTGTACATTGTAGAAATCAACTGTAAGAAAGATTTTTCTAGGAATTCCCTTTAGCCGAAAAATTATTAAAGTGCATGTTTTCATTCACGGTCGTGTAAGTTTAGCATTTATTATTTCCTCGGTTTCAATTAGTCTCTGTCAAAGTTAACAACCCAGACAACTGTCTGTCACTTTCTTTTAAGAGTAAAACACACAGCGGCGACGTGGCTACCCGGCTACATGGGTCAGGGGTCGCGACAGAACGTGACTTTTAGTTGCCCTAGCCCGGACATTGGAAACTGACCACATGAGGCCGCGAGATTCGTTGTGGACAGGTGAGAAGTTAACGGTGGGCACGTGTCCCCCACTCACTGACCATTTGGCCAGATAAATCGCCCGTATAATGGGAAAACCAACAATGTCCAGCGTTTAAGATAATATAGCGGTACATTAACCATCCAGGCGATGAAAGTTCCCAAAATTACACTGTAGGTAATTGCAAGAGCGATTGAAAATCCGAAATTCCAGAGAGAGAGAGAGAGAGAGAGAGAGAGAGAGAGCAAACATTTACTAAATTATACAATTTACTTATTTACTTGCTACGCTTTTGCATGACTTCTTTTGTGTAATTTAATTTTAGACTTTATAAGACAAATCGACAGTATTTTATGAAATGTTGCGACAGCACAGGGTACTAGGTGTGATGAAACGAAATTTTGTTTACTACAAGTAAACGGTGATCAATTTGAATACATGTATTTCCTGGTGTTTATCTTTACAATTAAGCTGGCTTTATGAATAATTAAAGTTAATACACTAATACAGTGTATGTTAGTAAAAAAATAATTTGTTCGCTAAAAAAACCGGATTTGAAAGCACGCACGGCTTATTTTTGTCCTATTTTTATAAAGAGAACAATGTCACAATTGTCACAATAAACATATGCAGTTACAAGTTGAATATGTCACAGTGATTATAATTGAATGAAATTAATAAAAATAACAACTAGGCGATCAAAGATCGAGGAAAAGAGAAAGGGCAAAAAAAAAAAAAGGAAAGTAGAAATATTTCATATATAATATTGTAACATATTTACTAACATATCAGAATTATTTTCAACTTCATTTTTTTTTTTCAAATTGTTTCTGATTTTGCTAACGATGTACCCGTTGAATCATCCGTGACCAACCAAACAATAATTATTAGAACTTATACTTTTTTTTGATTATTTAAGCACAACAAGCCATAAAAGTCTTTGATTAAGAAAACACAACATTTCTTCGTACTGCCCATTAATTTTTTTTTTTACTAATAAAAACAAAATCATTTCAACGATCTTCAAAAACCTTTCCTATACTTACCTGTGAAATTTAAACTTTTCTACGAGAAAATTTTCTGAAATTTACAGCTGAAATTGCGGTAATGATCTGTTTATTTTAGTATCAGTAATCATTTTCAAATTGTCATCCCTGTTATTACGTCACTGCGCCGGTGTTCAATAACTGTTGACATTTAGACCTATATAACGGTAGGTTCACCGCTATAGTACATTGCGATTTCAAGATGCCAACTACCATCATTACAGTTTCCTATAATTGCTGAAGAAATGACAAGACAGCACGTGCTGGGAGGATTAGTGTCAAACAGATGACATTGCATAACAGTGGTCAGAGAAATCAACCCAGTTGTCGTCATCACTCGGTCTTTCTCGGCTTGACGGAAAATGCCGAGTAATGTTTCGATAATCGTCATATAATAGCATATAATTACCCCTCTTTGCTCATCATAGATTAATTATTTATAACTGGCAACATTTAATTCTTTACTGCATAGAAATGGATACCAAATTAGGTGATTATCTTTTTAAGTTAAATAGTCCGAAATAGAACTCTCGCAGATTTTCAAATTTATTTTATATTCTGCCAAATAATAAAATTCTTCGTATATGTATTCAGAATTCAGATACCTAATGTCATTTTTAAACAAACAAATATTAAAAGTTTTCCTGAAACAATCATCAGTTTGACTGTATTGTCCAGTACAAGTTATGTTCATAAAATAAAAGTTGGAGTTACCGACCTTAGTGCATGGTAACTGCTTTCAGATGATGCCCTAAGATGTAAATTATTTTTTTCTTGCGTTGAAGTGTTTGAAGGCAATTCATATCAAACTGTTTCCAAACTAATGTGTTTTATTCACGAAAAAGAAACCCTTTAATTTGCTTTTTATTGCTATTTTGTCAAATCCATTCAACAAAAATATTTAAAATTCGACATATCTGTAGTACTAGTATTCTACTTATGAACAGATATAAATATACTTTATGAAAAAAGGCATCTTTAACAAACATTTGCCTAATTACCAACAACTTCTTAATTTTTTCAGTTTTTTATCATTGGTGTTAATTTCTTTGTGCACGACCAGGCACAATCTAGTTTGATGAACGAATAACCTGTGACAACTTTCTTCATTGTTTGACAAGAAAAAAGGTAAGCAAAGTAAATTCAAGTAAAAGTTTTCCAGCTTGTGCTTTAATTTTAGCCATTTCAATCACATTGGCCATAACAGATTTGACGAACATTTATTGCAAGAGTCAACAACCTTTGTAAGTGTATGTTGATTATTTAGACCATATATCCAGTGGGGTTTTTATTTTTCGCTTGCTGCAAAATTTGCAAAAAATAAAGTAAACATGAAAACCTTTTTATTAGCATAATATACATTTTGCAATTTAAAAAAAAAATGATCTAGCACACATACAAAAATGTTCGGATAAATATGAGAGAGATAAAAGATTAAAGTGAAAATATTCCGGATACATGGTTACTGATCGATTTTGTTTTTTAAATTTATACCATATTAATCAATCACATATATTCCTCAGCGAGGGCTTCCGGTCGTTCTGGCGATGGCGTCATGCAATCTTCAGATTGTCCCGACGTTCCTTCATCAACAAGTGACACCTGGATTTTAATGAGATTGATATGTACATGTATAATCTAAACGCAAAAATACATTTTATAATTATCAGACAAACTACTAGCGTCTTCATTAAATAATACTGGTAACATAAATGATCATATTTTATTCCAATAAGATCCAGTTGTACACATTATTAGTCTTGAACATATTACTGAAACAGTTTTACGTCTTAATAGCATGTCTGTTGGTTGTCTATTTATTTATACAGCTGTTGACAGATTGCATGCGCGAAACTAGAAGGGAGCAGGAGGGTCCGGACCCCCCCCCCCCCCCCCCGCCTCCCGGCTGAAAAATTCAAATTTGCTTAGTAAAATTAAAATGTCTCGGACCCCCATCTTCCCCGGAAAAGTTAAAAACACTTCATACCCACCTTTGAAAAATTTCTGGATTAACTTTTTCTTAGTGTCGTTACATCTTTCCAAAGACTACTGATAATTCAAAGGGGCATGGGCACGATTTTGGTCAAAAATTATTTTTCCGTTTTAATATTTACAATGTTTCTGAAGGTCATTTTTAATAGGCAACCGAAATTTGAGTGTCATTTGTTGAGTTATAATCGAGTTACAGAGCTTGAAATTCTTCGCTATGTAAACAAAGCGTTTGTTAACATTTTGAACGTTGAAGTCAAAATTTCAGTTTTAAATCTAAATCGAATGTGCTAAACGTTAGGAACTGTTTATCTATGCTTAAGATAAATAAAAAGATAGACAAATAAGCTGGAAAAAGATTTTTTACTGGTATATTGAACCTATGTAAACAAAAACAGGGCACGGGCCTTGTTTACATGCCACAGAATTGTGAGCCCTGTATCTCGCTTATAACTCTACGACTGACTCTCAAATTTTATTTGATCATTAGATATGCACTTCTAAAGCGTTGTAAATAATAAAATCATAAAAATAGAATTTGACCAAAATCGTGACCATGTCCCATTAAGTAATTGTGACTCGACAAAATCATGCAAAACCCATATTACCATAAAAATTATTTATAATGACCTTTTCAGTATTCCATCTTGTCGCAAATTTTATCCAATACAAAACGGCACAATGTGTGGAAGCCACATGTAGAAGTGTTCATAAAGACTAAAGACACAGAAATGTATAACAAACCTGGTTTATTTCGCCGAGGTTTTGATCTTCCTTTGTACATGTACTTGAACTATTAGTTCTTTGCTGTAAGTGTTCGTTCTGTCAATAAAGCACAGTGTACGAGTCAAGCTTCAACAAAAC
The DNA here is from genome assembly GCF_025612915.1 of Magallana angulata. Taxonomy (NCBI): domain Eukaryota; kingdom Metazoa; phylum Mollusca; class Bivalvia; order Ostreida; family Ostreidae; genus Magallana; species Magallana angulata. Next base: position 30,153,371 of record NC_069111.1, on the reverse strand, counting down.
AAGTAGAATGAGTCAAAGCCTTAGTAAAACAAGTTGTACGTGTAAAAAAGAACCATTCAGTACAAAACGTTTTACGAGCCAAAACTTCATTAAAACAAGTTGTACGAGTCAAAACTTCATTAAAACAAGTTGTACGAGTCAAAACTTCATTAAAACAAGTTGTACGAGCCAAAACTTCATTAAAACAAGTTGTACGAGTCAAAACTTCAGTAAAACAAGTTGAACGAGTCAAAGATTCAATAAAACAAACTATAAGTTTGCGAATTAGACCTTTGATTGAAATTGTTTACACGTACTTAATAAGATATATTTTTCAAATTCTGAAGAAAAAAAAAAACGCCGACCCTATATTTTAAATACAATATATTGTTTTTCATTATCATCACTGTAATTTGAAAAGTAATTTGTTTTCATTCTGAGTAAAAATATCATACTTAAAATCATTATTCCAAATGAATTCCTTGAAATACTTAAAAAGTAAACCATTCACCTATTTTTTTTTTAAATGGGAAAATATTACTACAATCGAACCTCTATAACATGCAATGGATGATTTTTCATTATCACCAGTGAATTTTTTTTTCATTTTGAGTAAACACCACTCTTTAAATCATTATTCCAATTAAACAAAAAACAATTGATTTTAATGTGCAAGCATATAGCTCACTTATGGGTGTATCAAAATTCATAAAAGCCACAAACAATGTTAGCATTAGTCTGGATAAAATATTGACAATTTAAAAATGGTTTGTTTTAAAAATACGTATAAAAAATCCAACACCTCATGCTTAGAAATGCATTCACAACGTTCTAATGACTTTTTGGCATGTGATTAGATATCATTTCCAAATGGTAATATATGTTTACCGTGCGTCCTATATAGGATATAAAAAATTAATTAAAAATCAAAGTACTGAAGTACCGACAGAAGTTGATTTTATTTATAATTATTTAATCTCAAATCAACGATATGTAATTTTGCATGACAAGTAGATTCTTAGCTGTATTTGAATAATTACACACATTTTTTTCTTATTCTGAATCCTTGTGCTTTTCCGACTTAAATTCCGAGGTATAGATAGAAAACCCCATATGAATCATGTTAGGTAATATTAAAGTTAGAATCCACGCAATCAAACTCTTCTATGCATCACCTATCAGTAATTGAAATGTTTCTAGAAGTTTGTATCCAACCAATTTTGTAACAAACATATAATAAAGTCTTGTTCACGCCAGTACTGGTTCTCGATATCTTTAGATTGGATAGTCTCCCCTTGATTCCAAGCTGTAGAAATCCAGTCTATTTGTACTCTGGCGTAAGAATACAAACGACTACAAAAATATCTAAATTGGCCATACCATTTTTAAAAACTGACTACTTTTAAAGTATTTATAAATAAGTTTCCATGAAAAACAACGCTTCTGAATACATTATATCGAATTTATCGATTATTTTCAAGTATAGAGTCTTGTCAGCTTTGATTTGTGCTTAGGTCCAAACACTGTTTTACATCCGGTTTTCCAGGATAACTGCATTAGAAAGTTGATTAAAATCAAAATATGAGAAATTTCATACCTTATATGCTTTCCCTCTTCGTCTCAGTATTTCAGAAAACGTATAGATCATAGGGTTCAAGGCCGAGTTGATGGGGAGTACAACGACAATGACCCAGGCGTACACCTGTGCTGTGACATCAGTGCCCTTGAAGGTTAGTAGGCCTACATTAAATTCGAAGAAAAAACATGGAGCAGTTTTAATAACAGTTTGATATTAACTAGAATTTCAATTTTATCATTACAAATTATATGTCGTGTTTATCAATTACTTATTGCATGTAAAACAGCGAAAACTTGATTACCTGAGGGTTGGATATGTATATTTATTAGGTAACATATGATATACAAGCAAATCTCCTGTTATTCTTATCATAATACATGTATTTTGTAAAAATCATCAGGTAATATCTAAGTCATTTAATTATAGTACTCGCGTAATATAAGGAATTTACAGTGTTTTGATTCTATGATCAGTGACTTACCAATTACACCAACAGGTATCCAGCACAACATATCTGTAATGGCGACAGCAACAAGTGTCTTGGCCAAGTTAATTTCTCTCCTTCTTTGTGCAGAATGGCTGGAGTTAACATTCACTCCCATTCTCACAACAGTGGCAAATATAACCAACTGCCCCACAAATATCGCAATGAAAATAAGAAAGTTGGCACCAACAAATAATGCCATGGAATACTCCCATCCTGGCTTACGGTACACTGACAGAGGTAGAGAGATACAAATACCCGAACTAGAATAGTAATTCTCAAAATAACCACTTCCAAAGAGTGGTAACAGAGAGAGAAATAATGATATAGTCCATACTGTACCGGTCATAATTTTTGAAACGAAGTTACTTCTCTGCAGACTTGACAATGGATCTCGTATGATGATTATTCTGTCAATGGTGATCAAGAGAACAAACAGAGCGGAGGCTTCGCTTGAAAGAGTAGCCAGAACACCAGCAACAGTACAGATGTGACTGTGTCTCCATCCTTCGTCCTCAAAACCGTAACGACCACTGAACTTTAAATTAGCTCCGGCTATGATATACAGGTATACTCCCATCAGAAAGTCTGCAATGCTTAGATTGGTGGAATAAATTACGAAAGAAGAGAGACTTCTAGACTTCAAATTAAAACCCCTATAAAATGGACCGAAAAGATTTCCAAAGACGGCTAAAAGAGCAATGTACCAAATAAGTGTACTAAGTAGTGGGGTGTCAATTAAATTGTTGCATGAGGATATATCATTCACCGGTGCAGTGCATTGTATTTTGCCTACTGTTTTAGGTTGCGCGCAACATAAAGTGTAGGAATCGACTCGAAGATGCTCAATGCTTATCAACCCGTCAAACATTTCTTCCACAACTTTTATATAATTGTTCTGAAGATAAAGATATTGAAGACTTGAAAGACTAATAAAAAGGTTTAGTTTTACAGAATGAAGGTGATTGGATGATAAGTCCAATAAATGCAATTTTGATACAAATGAAAAGGCGTTTTCATGAATTTCCGAAATACGATTTCTAGAAAGCTTTAGGTAAAGAAGATTAGGAAAGTCGCTAAAATCGTATTCATCTATAACAGTGATATAGTTATCTGAAAGATCTAAATAAATTAACCGAGCTTCTGATTGCCGCAAATCGCTTGTGAACCTAATTTCTTCAATATTATTATTCTGAAGATGCAAGTTTTGAACAAAGGATATATAATGCCATGTTGAGAGATTATTATGACTAAGATCTAAAGTTACTGTCATTGTAAAGGCCAAAGGTTGAACATCTAAATTACAAAAGCTTAGATTAACTATAGTGTGTTCAAATACTGCTACCATAAAAGGAAATCCCCAGGTTTCAGACAGGTCAGCGTGAACCCCTTCAAGAATATTGAGTCTTTTTGGATTATAAACAATGCTCTTGTGAACGAAAAATTCAAAGCTGTGAACCCATTCGGGAGAAAAATTAAACTCAACTAGATCTCGTTACGAGTAACGAGTAGGTCTTCCGTCCGATTTTGTTTTCATATGATACGATGAAATATCGATATTCTCTGCCAAATCTGCGATCTTGGTGAATCTAGGTTTTTTGTCTCGAGACCGAAAACGGACGAACAAAAGAGGTTTATGAAAATAAAAGCTAGGGTTTTTTATACATATGTTTAGTGTACACTACTGTTAATTATAGCAGATGAAACACCAAAGATAATCAGTTAAAATTGTGAAAAAAATGAATTGTTTGAACTCTTCTGGTGAGTACCGGAAGTGACGGTTGACAAAAGAAAACCCGTTAAATATATCTTCAATCGATTGTCTATCATTTATAAAAGTTTGTGTCTCAATCACTTACAGTGACTAAAATCTCGCTGGTATCAATTTTGTAAAAAAGGCTAAGTACCAAAGATATTTGAAATCTTGCTTGTTTTCAAGTTATCTGTAATATAGTTTACGAGTGTCTTGGCTCCTCATTTAAGGGGCCAGCCCCTTTTTCTTGAGTTCAATCGAAAGTTCTCACGAATACTAACATTTTTTGTTCTTACACCCATCTAAAATTGTTGTTCATTTTTGAGATACAAATGATTGAATATTTTAGGGGCCAGCCCTATAGATCCTTAATGGGGACAGACTTTGGAGTTTTGATTAGTGGAATTGATTAGAATCATCAATGCAAACATTTTCTTTTCTACATTGCCTAACAAAATATGTCTCCTTCTCTAGATATATTGCATCAAAGTTTGAGTACTTTGGCCCCTTAAAATCCCTAATTACGTCATAAATGGGGGTGAAAATGATTTTACCTGATAAATATTGCTACAATCAACAACTTTGCTTCTATATTGCATTACAAAATTTTGATCGTTTTTAAGTTATTTGCAATAGAGTTTACGAGTGACTTGGCCCCTAATTTAAGGGGCCAGCCCCTTTTTCTTGATTTTGTTGGAAAGAACGTTTAATTATCTACTATTTTTGTTATATATGTCTTAACAAAATATCAACTGATAAAAAGATACAGATCAAAACGTATGAAGAATTTGAATGAAAATTCGTACCCAATTTTCGTGCCTAGGCGTGCTCCAAAAAATGGCGCCACTGGCGTAAAACAAAATAATAGTGCACAACTTCAGACTATAGACTACCTATCCTGAAAATTTCATAGTCATATCTCTGATAGTTTCTGAGATCAGCTCTGCACAAAATAGGTCGTAAAAATGTACAAAATGGCCGATAAATCGGTACCGGAAGTGCCAACAGGAAAAATCTCAAAAACGTATGAAGTTTACATCAAGACTCATCTTCTCTGAAAAAATGGTCGAAATCGGTCGAATAGTTTTCGAGAAATCTCGTGCACAAAATTTGTGGAAAAAAATAATAATAATAACTAGATACGATCTCGTTACGAGTAACGAGTAGGTCTTCCGTTCAATTTTTAAACGATACGATTAAAATATCAATAAAATTTCTGAATTCCACCTCAAACACTCCCTTTCAGATAATGTATACGATTGTCAATATCCTTTAAAATGCATAAGAAAAAGTGTGGATTTTTCACATTTTGCATATTAAAGATTTAAGAGTTTAGTCCCCTAAAATCAATAATTACGTCATCAATGGGTGTGGCAATGCGTTTTACAAACTGATATCGTTATGATCAACAACTTTGTTTCTGTAATGCATAATAAAATCTTTATGGTTTTTAAGGTGTATGAAAAAGACGTTACGAGTGGCTTGGCCCCTAATTTAAGGGTCCAGCCCCTTTTTCTTGAATTCGGTCGAAAGGTCTCACAAATTCTAACATTTTTTGTTATTACACCTATCAAAAATTGTTGATCATATTTGAGATACAAATGATTGAATATTTAAGGGGCCAGCCCTCTAGATCCTTAATGGGGACAGATATTGGTGTTTTGATTGATGGAATCGATTAGAATTATCAACGCAAGCATTTTCTCTTTTACAAAGCTTAACAAAATATGTCTCCTTCTCTAGATATATTGTCTCAAAGTTTAAGTAATTTGGCCCCTTAAAATCCCTAATTACGTAATAAATGGGCGTGGCAATGATTTCTCCTGATAGATATTGTTACGATCAACAACTTTGCTTCTATAATGCATTACGAAATCTTTATCATTTTTAAGTTATCTGTAATAGAGTTAACGAGTGTCTTGGCCCCTAATTTAAGGGGCTAGCCCCTTTTTCTTGATTTTTTTGAAAATGTCTTAAGAATACTAACATTTTTTGTTCTTACACCCATCTAAAATTGTTAATCACTTTTGAGATACAAATGTTTGAGTATTTTAGGGGCCAGCCCTCTAAATCCTTAATGGGGACACAAATTCGTGTTTTGATAAGTGGAATCAATTTAAATCATAAATTCAAACATTTTTTCTTCTATGATGTCTAACAAAATATTTCTACTTTTCTAGTTATAGTGCGTCAAAGTTTAAGTACTCTGGCCCCTAAAAATCCCTAATTACGTAATAAATGGGCGTGGCAATGATTTTTCCTGATAGATATTGTTACGATCAACAACTTTGCTTCTATAATGCATTACGAAATCTTTATCATTTTTAAGTTATCTGTAATAGAGTTAACGAGTGTCTTGGCCCCTAATTTAAGGGGCCAGCCCCTTTTTCTTGAATTCAATCGAAAGGTCTTACAAATTCTAACATTTTTTGTTCTTACATCTATTAAAAATTGTTTATCATTTTTGAGATACAAATGTTTGAATATTTAAGGGGCCAGCCCTCTAGATCCCTAATGGGGACGGAAATTCGTGTTGTGATAAGTGGAATCGATTTAAATCATAAATTCAAACATTTTCTCTTCTACGATGTCTAACAAAATATTTTTACTTTTCTAGTTATATTGCGTCAAAGTTTAAATACTCTGGCCCATAAAAATCCCTAATTACGTAATAAATGGGCGTGGCAATGATTTTTTCTAATAGATATTGGTACGATCAACAACTTTGCTTCTATAATGCATTACAAAATCTTTATCGTTATTAAGTTATTTGTATTAGAGTTTATAAGTATTTTGGCCCCTAAATAAAGGGGCCAGCCCCTTTTTCTTAAATTTGTTGGAAAGAACTTTTGATTATCTACCACTTTTGTTATATATGTCTTAACAAAATATTAACTGATAAAAAGATACAGATCAAAATGTATGAAGTTTTTGATGCAAAATTTGTATCCAATTTTCGAGCCTAGGCGAGCTCAAAGGAATGGCGCCACTGGCGCAAAAAAATACGTTCTGCACATCTTCAAACTATGGTCTACCTATCCTGAAAATTTCATATTTATATCTCTTATAGTCTCTGAGTTTATGTCTGCACAAAATGGGTCGTAAAAACTTACAAAATCGGCCGTAAATCGGAACCGGAAGTGACGATTTCAAAATTTCAAAAAACTTCTAGAATTATGACCACTGGCAATCATCTGTGAAAAAATGGTCGAAATCGGCCGAATAGTTTTCGAGATATCGCGTGCACAAATTTTGTGGAAAAAAATAATAATAATAATAATAAGAAACAGTACGAAAACAATAAGGTCTTCCGTTGGAAACGGAAGACCTTAACAAAGGTACAGTTAAAAATGCGCACAAATCGAAGGTAGTTAAATCTGTCACCTATATAAACAATATCGATACTACTATTGCTTATCGTCAATATTTGTAACCTAACATCAGAGGTAATCTGCAACATATTCAATTTACTGTCTATTACATTAATTTCTTTCAAGTTTGAAAAACTGTCATTAAATTCTAAGGAATCTTGCATTAAACCAAATACAGTAATAGAGGTTGCATACACAGGTACATCACCAGTTGTACATGTGAACGAAAGGCCAGAAGAGGTACAGTTAGTGGGGCAAGAGTACATGGAATCGTTGGTGGCACAATTTGAACAAAAATCTGTTGTCTTCCAACTATTCGAACTGAAAGCATTTGAAGCACATGCTTCCTGATCATTGGTGCCTCCATTATCAAGAATGTCTGTATTACCTCTGGACGTATTGCAATCTTTGCAAATTGCTTCAAGAATTTCGAAATCTGAAATGGATAACAAATCATTTATAATGTACGTGGTTTAGTGCGCGTTTATACGTCCTAGAATTTATTTTTAATATATCACTACGAATTAAAAGCAAAAGTTACAATTTTGAGCTAGGCAAAATGCTACTGTTAAGACACTTCTAGTTGTCTTTAAAACAATATTTTGTATGATTCAGTATTTTTTAACGTCAACATTAACAAAATATTTTGAATGTTGTTTTACCACAATTGTTTTCGTCTTCTCCACCCAAACAGTCAGGTTCAAAATCGCACACGTTATAGATTGGGATACATTCATCGCGATTGGGTGAACATAGAAATTCATTTGGACTGCAAAGCTCTATAAAGTCAGAGAATATACATGTACTGGTATACACGTGTTACTAGTGTCCTTTCTGATATATTTCATTTTATCAAATCAAATATACAACATGACTACTTTAAGTAGTCATGTTGTATATTTGATTTGATAAAATGAAATATATCAGAAAGGACAATAGGCAGGACGCGCTACGTATATAAATTTAAAGTGACACTCTGACAACAAATTTGACTTTACGGAAGAGATGCAAATATTTCATACAGTACTATTACATGTTCTTTTTTAGAAAGAACATTAGTATTCTGTAAGAAAGAGTTTGAAATGAGAGATAAATAATGTACTTATTGATAATACAATAAATGAAATATTGATCAAGGTCAACATCTAGTAAAAAGGTGTTTTGAGATTGATATAGAAAATGATTCTATTTTTCCTTTTCATTTGAAATCAAGCAAAAGAAATATGATACCTATATTTACTTCAAAGAAGGTGTCAAAAACTAAATAATCCTTTTCTTAAAGAATTTACATTTATGTTGTCAAACTTACATGTAATCAAAGAGCACTTATAATTATAAACAATTGAAAAAAAAACCCTTTAATTGCTTTAAAATATGATGTTAAACTTAACTTATAAAGCTTTTCAAGAACCGCTTGATTAAAATTTTAGTGACATAGATAGCCACATATAAATCTACTTACCACAGAGTCCTGAAGTAATTGTAATGTTGTCGATCATAACTAATCCATAATCACCATGCGACTGAAGAACTCGGAAAACAAGCTGAAAAAATGGCATCGTTTAGCATTTGCTAATCATTGCTAATGCTGAATGTATTTTTAAAGAGGATGTCGATTTTTTTCTTTTCGTTGTAATATAGGATTTAACATATTTGTTATTATAGCATTTAATGATTTGTTTTACTGTCGTTGCGCCAATAAATTTCCATCAGTGAACACACAGACTGAATATGTCTCTTCAGCTAATTTTTTCAGTGCTTACGTTTAAAAACATAAATTACGAGCTATTATTGCTAATATCAGAGAAGGTGAAACAACAACAGCAAAATAAGGCCTGTCAACGTTAGAAAAAAAATGTAAAGATGTAACCTATTGAATTGACTAGAGTTGCACAAAATATGAATGCAAATACATGTACAATTATATTTTATTAAACATTTGCAACTGATTTTTAGTATTCATTTTTTAAATCAAATAATTGAGAACTTGAGACGTTTTTTCTCGCTATATTTGCAGCATTGAAAAGCAAGCTGTCGGAGAAACGAGTGATATTAAAATATGAAGATTTGGTTGATTTATAAGGAAGAATGCTTGTATCGTATGAATATAAAACAAGCGTTAGGCTTACCTTGAACTCGAACCCAACTGGAAGGTTTACCGATGATTTGCTAAATTTTACAGAGGAAGAGTTTCCATGGGCATCTAAATAGTTCGATAAATCATAAGGTTCAAAAAAGTCAGTTATGTAGGCAAGGACCAAAGCTGTGTCACCGAGGACCAGATGGTTGTAGTGAAGGCATCGATACTCCATTGACATGGGAATCTTTGGGCTAATCACATCAGTTATCCCTCCTTTTTGGATTAATTTTTCTGTTGCTAAAACTTTTGTGAAGTCTAGTTGTTTAATTCTTTGACTCAAGTATTCAGGAAAGCCTAAACATTTTTAAAGGATTAAAAGTTTTCAAGCTTTTGCATAAACGGCGCCATAAAATAAACATCATCATTTTTCTGTAATTGTTTGTTGTTTTATAATTTTCCGTGAATCCAAATGCCCACAATTTAGAAATATGACATCACAAAGTTAACTTTTCCCCGCCAATTTTCCATTTTTAGCATTAAAAGGCTTGTTTTTCGACAAATTTTCTTTCAGAAAATATTGAGTACATGCTTGAACAAACAATATATTTTCATTAGAGGTATATCTTTCCAAGACTAATAAAGGAACAAAAATATTTTCCTTGTTTAATGAAAAAAGATAAAAAAAAAGAGTCAATTTTGAATGATTTTATAAAAATTGCGTAACTTATAAGTCCTAGAGTGCCAGTGAGTGCAAACAATTTAAATAGATCGGTAAAAAGTACATGTTATAACAATAACGTAAAAAAATTAATGTGCCTGAGAAACTTTAAAAATTGACGAATTTGGGGCCAAATATGACCGATATCATATATGGTTCTTTTCAACCTGTTGCTTAAAAATCTATTTTCTATACGTTGGATTTTTTGCAGGAATTAAGCATGCTTGGAATCATGAGTAGGAATAAAGACAATTGTGCACTCGTACCCTTGCCAGATCAGATTTTTGTCATCCTGCACTGTACCATGTACTTTACTGTGCTGTAACCCACCCCGTGTCATGTGACGTGATGTAATACAGCATAAGTTATGTGTTTGCAATGAACAGGAATATTGCTCTTTCTTTGTTTGAAACGCCCGACACGATTAAAGATTAAAGAGAAATTTCATTTGGTGGTCGGTTTCCATATCTCTGTTGACTTTCGGTGACCATTATATGGTATTCATATTTTTGTTGATTATGCTTCATTAAAATACATGTTTTATATACATAATTATATGATTTTAATAGTCTTTGGCGATACTTTATTTCGCCTCACCTTAATAATATATGGAGTTAAATAACAGTCAGACGCAATGTAGATGTCGGTTTATGTTAAAGCATTCTCAGTGTTCTGATTTCTATATATCTACTTTTTCTTTTTCTTTCTTGCGATATATTGTCATGGCATGTTGAAACCAGGAAAACAAAGACGAGAATTAGTCAAGGATATTAAACGATTAATTCTTAATCAACTTTTTCTCTGTGATTCTTTACAGCTAATTCCTCATGTTTTTTGAAACATAAACTTGTGTAGCATAACTTCACCAAACGCTTTTAAACAGGTGAAAGTGTCGCTCTATCTTATATGAATAATAAAGGTACTGGTACAAGATGCACAGTTAAATCACTGCAGTTTGATGTATTGAACTTCATACCTTTATTATGCGTATTAATTTCTGCTTTTTTACATTTGAAAATTATTTATTATGTATTTGAGATACACTTGTAAACAATATTTCGTCATTTGTATAATAATTTCTTAAATTCATATTATTCGTAAATTTGTAAAGGAATGATGTATTTACATTTAGGTTGGCATTGTGCATGTATACCCTTACAAAAGTCATTTCATCCCTGAATCAGAAAAACAATTTTCAAATTCCGTCCTTATTCTTCACTGTGTAACTCTGAAATTGTATTTAGCCAAGATCAGATCTGAGAGATATGGTGTTAATTAAGAAATTTTATGTATCTTTTTTCTTCTTATCACATTATACACACAATGATCAGAAATATTGTGGAAGTATGAATAGGCATCTTGCAAAATCGATGTGAACAAATATTAAAACTCCTAATCAAAGTTACGTACCGATCAAGTTAATGGAACGAATTTGTTTGCGTTTCCATGGATCCGTGGATTGGAACAATGTATTAGTTGCGCAATTATAAAGATCTCCTAAAATACCACATACAATTAAGTTACGCTCCAGAAATACGGAATCTTCATGTACAGTCCATCCGCATGTATTCAGTTCAAAATCACAGTTTCCTGAAAAAAAATGTTTGATGCTGACACTAAGCAACATTCTGGACATTCAGGTATACAATGGCAAAATTCATAAATATATATGTTGAAAGTGGAATATTTTAGCTTTATAAATTGAAGATAGGATTCTTGGTATTGAACATCTACAAATGAACTCAAATATTTCTCCACAACATTACAATTACTTTTAAAAATGTTCAATAAAAGTTTGAAATGTGAACTTTTGTTGTATTTTTGATTTCCTCTGTTCATCATTTTGTCTCTAGCATAAAATTGAAAGAAAGGGAACCTTAATGCACTATGTTTTGACTTGTTTTGTTAATATTAATTGCATTCAAGGTATCTGGAACATGTGGTTGTATGAAAATTTCTTAAGAAGTTTTTGTCATTAAAAGTTATTGACCAAACTTATTCAGAAATGCAAGTGAAGGGTAATTAGAGGTCCTCCTATTGAACTTTTGCCATAAAAATACAAGTTTTTCCTATACGACGTGTTGTTATATCTTCAATAAATCAAAATATTCTCATCCCTTTTTATCTAATAATCGCTGACGAAGAATTAGATTAAATTGTACAGCAGTCAAAAGAAGCTATGCACTAAAAGGGTCTTGCTTCTACTGCTTTTAACAAAGCGGGAAATTGCATTCGAGGAAATTATGAATACAAAAAAATAATTAAGATAGATCGGTCCCTTAAGTCATTATGCACAAACTTCAAATTATAAATTGTCCGTTTTATCATGCAAATTCTGCTATGAGTGCATAACTTATATGCTCAGTTACTCTCAAGAAACGAGATAAAAAGGTATTTTGCCTTGAATGGGCAAATGGGAAAGTCCAAATTAGATTACTTGCATCGAGCAAATGGTATTCCTATTATAAGATTCTCGACCAAAGTTAAGCGGACATATGCATGTCTTTCTATTTCTATATAGAGTTATTTATTTCTTTCTTTTTTATTTAACAAATGAATATTTTCATAGATATTGAATCATTAATCTTAAGATATCCACGCTTAATGTTAAATATGCCGTAAGGAATACCCCACTTCGTATTTGTTTATACTTAATATATTTTATATATGTCCCTGGCATGGAAATAGTGCTGTGCTATTTTCTAATAGGTAAGGTCGTTTTGAAATGTTTTGCTTAGTATGTTTGCCCTAAAACAATAAGACGCGTTTTACTAGAATTTTATCTACTTCCATGAGAGCTATAATGGAGGGAGAGAGTATTAAGGAACTTCTTACTAAATTTTATGTAGTGCAATCATTTTTTAACAACCCCGTGATGTCAATGAATTGTTATGAGTTATCATAAGAAGTTTTCTTTCTCTGATCTAGTTTCATATGAAACCCATTAAAGATGATCGAGACATCAGTGTGTCTAACGTGTATATATGTATACTTTGATAATAACAGCAGAAGGTAAGAGCCTTTGATTTAAATTAATGAATGTGTTAACTTTTTTCATGTATAACGCATTTTAAAATCGTTGATATTTCTAAAACATTCACTAAGGCGGCCTCGGATCTAATAATGATAAACTGAATAAAATTTTACTTCGATAGAAATCGGCTGAATAAAAAGTAACTTTTTATGTTATACATGTCTAAATAAAAATACATTCTACTTACCTATATTTTCTGAATTATAAACAGCAGCGGGTGTACAGGCGATGAAGAGGCTTAGAACAACAAATGATTCCGTGCGGATTCCCATTTTCACTTTGTTCAATAGCACTGGTTGTTCCTTAAACACTAAGTACTAGTATATGAAGACTATGAAACAAATCGTTGCCTTTGAAAAATCAATTGATGAAATTTATGTTTGTTTCTTAAAATTTTAGTATAAAAGAGAGCGATGCAACGCTTCAGTTGATTCGTTTTGAATATATTCTATATTTCAGTAATGTTCTCTCCATTAAAACAGAGGGCCCTTTAAAAGCGTTTCGTCGTCAATATAAAATAACTAATATACAATGTGATCGATTATTTTAAAACAATCTATTTTAATACAGATTCTGGCAAACCATATACATGTATGTCCATGTAGTCTCCAAGATGTAGCGGACTTATTCTTGAATCACAAACTTGGTTTCAATTGCATTTCAGGTATGGAAAGGTTTTAGAGTTGTTCACAGGGACACATGTGTCTCTCATTTTTTACTTGGCGTCATGCTGTTGTTGTTGATACTCATGACAAATATTATTCCTTTATTTGGAAAGAGACATTAACATTGAGTGTGGTCTTGAATTTTTCATCGAAAACATTTCGTAAATTGTCCTCGTTTCTGACTTCAAAAAATAATTATTTATTATGCATTATGCCAAATTAATTTTAAAAACCTATGTATATGTATTCTATTCTAGATTCTCAGATGCCAAGTTGTCCTGTAATGTAAAAGATAAAGTCCCTTTGATATATTTGTTTAATAAGTGTTGACACAGAAAAAAAATTGTGTTAAATTGAAAATTAGTAGGTAAACAAACAAATCTCACGTCCAGTTACTGTAGTCTTTTGTATGCCTACATGTTGATTATTGAGAAAAAAATTCTGCATAAAAGTCTTGGTACTAGTCTTATGTAAACGACACTTTTTACGTTTTAAAAATGATATGTTATTTAATTTTATGATTATTTTGAAACATTTCAATGAATGTAAGATTTAAAGTGGCTGGTCAATCTTTTGAAACGTTACAGTTTACGATAACATTTTTTTTAATTTGCTCAAATTCTAATGTTTGTTACTTTTGATCATTTTTAAATATAATTATGTGATAATGATTTTGCTTACTAGGATTAATATGCCACATCAATACGGTGGGTAATTTTGCCTTTTCTTAATATGTTGATAAAACCATTAGTATTGCATAACATTTTATGACGATATAGAAATCAAATATTTTATCCATGTTTATGTACTTTATATTTTACCCGGGGAACAGATCGTGTTTATTCAAACTGTTATCGAATTTTATTCACGATAAAATCGCTTATTTTTATACATGGGAGGAAGATCAAACATCGAACAAGTGTTCTTCCTTTCGATTTTTCCTGTAAGTGTCATTTTAATCGGCTACAGACACCTCAGAGCAATAGAACCACACACCAAGATACATTTAATCAAAGAAGCTCTTCTTTCTTGTATCATCGGGCATTGCGCAAGGAAAAGGAAAACTGATAATTCAAATTAAAAAAATATTCTCAGACTACAGAATCAAATGAAATATAAAAAAGAATGTGGAAGCAATTTAAACTTTTTATTGTACTTTATAAGTGAATCATTCATAAAATATTAATCTGGTTGAGGAAATATGTCTGCATGTTGGGTTTGTACCAAACCATCTTGTAACAAAGGGTGTATTTCTTTTTTTTACATTCTTCAGGTTTATCCAAGTAATTACTTGTGTCTTTTAAGAGAATATTTACCTTGTCTTTTCAAAGTTAAAGAAATGATGTTCAATTTTTTTTAATATACCCAAGTTACTTTCTTTTTGTGATTGGCTTTGGTCGATCACAGTTCTGTCCGTATGAAGTATCCGCCATTTTACTATTTGCGCCTTCCACTACTTTATTTACTATGCAGTGACAGCTTCATGTAAATATTTAATTAAATGTAGATTACTAAAAATATTATTGTAATGCATTTGCCTTAAGATTAAAACATTTTTACATAATGATTCAAATCACGTTTTTCTTAAAATGCGTAAGAATCTTAATATTCACCCACTAAGAGAAACGTTTATTCTTTCATTGCTATTTAGGAAATTAAAAAAAAACGGTGCGATATATCCTATTAACCAAGCTTTAAAGATAATTTTCTATAAATCATATTTGTTTTATAACAGTGAAAACTACTGTAGTACAATTTTAAAATAATATTTATTCACTAGTAAACAATATAAATGACAAAGTAAAATAGCCTTAACATAATCATTAGGCGGCTTTTAACTTGTTGGTTGAACCATTTCTCTGCAAATACAATAAAAATAAAAATTGAAATTTAAAACAAAAATTTTGAATGTTTTGCAGTTAAATCGATACATCATTAAAAGGTCAGGAGAATACCTTATCAAATCCACCAGGTCTTGTGTTTTCGCTTGAACGAGAACTTTGAGAACTATGTGAAACCTTTGGCATCTATTAGCAAGAAAAATGAAATATCATATTATAAAAGAACTTGAACGAATGCAACATGTACATTAAATTACCCAATTTAAGGAACATTTATTTTTAAGACTATTGATTAAAAGAAAACAAGATGCTGTGTATTGATGCGATAAAAAATGTTTCACTAAACGTGAAAGGACTTCAGATATATTTTTTGCTAATGCAGATTACTTGTTATTACAGTTATATGGATATGATTATGACAACGAAATAATGATGAACGAGATTCTTCTCGAGATTCTCTAACCCCGAACATGGTGTTCAATCGAACCTATTTCTGGGCTCTTTAAAAAAAAAAAACTTCGCTACCCTGAATAAAAATAGAATACTACTCACTGCCACATCAAATTTACCTGAGGTTTACGTGTTATCCATTTTAATGTTTCTGAAAGCATATAGATGAGTGGGTTCAAGGCAGACTTGACTGGGAGAAGAACCACAACGAACCAGGCGTACTCTTGTGACCCGACGTCAATTCCCCTGAACGTCAGAAAACCTGTGTAGAAAAATAAAGAACTAGTTAAACAAAAAGGCATTCTTCAAACGTTGAGAAAGGTCATTCATCATGCATTTCTCTTTATGCAGAAGTTTTGACAACTAATATAAAGTCCACCTACCAATTACGCCAATTGGCAACCAACAAAGCACATCTGTGATTGCTACTGCCACCATTGTCTTTGTTAAGGTAACTTCTTCTCTTTGTTGTATAGTGTAACGTAAATAAACATCCTTTCTCGTGTGAAGAACATAAACAACTATAACAAGTTGCCCCAAAAGAACTGCTAGGAAAATAACAGATTTGGTTCCAACAAATAATGCCATATAATATTCCCAACCTGACTTCCGTTGTACTGATAACGGTAATGAGATGCAGACACCCGAACTAGAATAATAATTTTCAAAATAACCGCTTTCCAAAAGTGGTAACAACGATAGAATTAGAGATAGAATCCAAACGAAAGCGGACGTAACTTTTGAAACAAAACTTCTTCTTTGACTGTAAGTGAATTGGGATCGTATGATGATAATTCTGTCAATTGTGATCAAAAGAACAAACAGAGCGGAGGCTTCACTTGAAAGACTAGCCAGAACACCAGCAACAGTACAGATGTGACTGTGTCTCCATCCTTCATCCTCAAAACCGTAACGACCACTAAACCTTAAATTAGCCCCGGCTATGATATACAGGTATACTCCCATCAGCAAGTCTGCAAAGCCTAAATTAATGGAATAAATCACGAAGGGGGAGAGGTTCTGAACTTTTAGTAGAAACCCCCTGTAAAACGGACTAAAAAGATTTCCAAAGACAGCAAAAAGAGCAATGTACCAAATCAGTGAAATAAGTAACGGAATGCCGATTAAATTGTTGCAAGAGGAAAACTCATCTACTGGTGCAGTGCATTGTATTTTACTCACCGTCTTAGGTTGCGCGCAACATAAAGTATAAGAATCCACTCGTAGATATTTGATACTTATTAATCCATCAAACAGTCCTTCCACTAATTGTATTTTATTGTTCCGCAGGTCAAGGGATTGTAAGTTTAACAGACGAAGAAAGTGGTTACGTTTCAAAGAATGAAGGTTATTAGATGACAAGTCCAAACCATGCAGTTTTGTTATAAATGAAAATGCGTTTTCGTGAATATCCTCTAAACGATTATTCCGAATTATAAGTTGCAGAAGATTCGGTAAATCTACAAAGTCGTGTTCTCTTATCACCTTTATCATGTTGTAGGAGAGATCTAAGAAATGTAGTTGAGCCTCAGATTGTCTTAAATCGCTAGTAAAATTGATTTCTCTAATTGAATTATGTTGGAGATGTAAACTTTGAAACAAAGATGAGTAAAACCACGTGGAGAGATTGTTACGGCTAAGATCTAGCACCATAATGCTCATTCTAAATATGGGTTGCTCATTCAAGTTACAAGAACTTAAATTAACTATGGTGGGTTTAACGTTAATATCATATATATAATTAGGAATGGTAAGAGGAAAGCCGGTGGTTTCCGATAAATCTACAAATCCTCCCGTTACAAATGAAATATGAGTCGGGTTCTTTACTGTACTTCTGTGAACAAAGAAGTTAAATTTAAGTCCAGATTCTGATGAAAATTTTACTTCATCAAATGTTGAGTTTTCAATACGGACAAACCTAAGAGAGCTTGTGGAGTCGTCAACCTCAGCGATATCTATTGTACTGTTGCTTATAGTTAATGTTTGTATAGTAAGGTTAGGATCAATTTTCAACAATTGCAATTTACAGTGAATGATTATGATTTGTCTTAAGTTTGAAAAACTGTCATTGAATACCAATGCATCCTGGACAAGACCAGAAATTGTTACAGAAGTTGCATAGGCAGGTGTATTATCTGACGTACAATTGAACGAAAGTCCAGAAGAGGTACAATTAGTAGGACACGAGTACTCAGAATCGTTGGTAGCACAAAAAGGACAACAATCTCTAGTCTTACAATCATTAGAATCGGAAACGGAAAGATTAAAATCGACATCATTACTAGCACTGCCTTCGTCAAGAGTCCGGTTTTTGTTGCGGGACGTTCTCATATTTTCTTTGCAAACAGTTTCAACAGCTTCTGAATCTAGAAAAAATATTCAGATATACAATTATTATAAAAACTACTTAACCCACGCGATCAAGCTGTTTAATCTGTTTAAATCTAAGAAAATGTTAAGGGTGTTTTTACTGTGCATGAATTCACCAAACAATGCTTATGAGTTCCTAATTTTTATTGAAGTGGAAATTGGAAGTCATGGTTGTGAAACTTACATACCAATGTAAAAACTACGTAACAAAGCATTGTTTATGTTTAAAAAAATGATGACATGTTTTTTTTTTCATTACACAAAGTATAACCACAAAAAGGAAGGTGTAAAAAGGAATATTTTGTGGTGTAGCATCGTTTTTTAAAAAGGTTGAAGGGGGGGGGGGGGGGTGCTGGTAGCGTCGTCGTATCTAAATATATTATCAATATGTTAAGTTTATTTCATAATTAAAAATAATCATTTTTGAAATATAATGTAACGTTACCGCAGTTCTTTTCATCTTCTCCGCCCAAACAGTCTTTGTTAAGATCACACACCTTACTAAGAGGAATACATTCATCCCGGGAGTCGTTACACCGGAACTCGTTTTCAGCGCAGAATTCTGAAAACAAGAACAAGGAAATCAATGTATTGTAGAGGTAAATTACAAAACTACGCCAATGTCACTGACATGCACAGTTTGCCATATCAAGTTAAATTAAAGCAAAGTAAAGTAAAATTTACTGATATCCCGTGTCTCTAATTCGATAAATCCGACATCCAGTTAGCGTGTATATTATCGAAAGTGCTTCTCTTGTGATTTAGAATTTTTACTTGATAATCTCATCAACGTAGGAGCCCATGTTCCAACGTATATCTTGATTGAAATGGACTACAAATCGTGCCACCCCCCCCCCCCCTTTTTTTTTAAAAATGATCACATTTTAATTGGAAGAAAAAAAAGTGCCCAATAATATCATTTTCTTTAAGCTAACATAATTGAATTTCTTGAGATGTTAATTGCCATACTTGACCTTTATAAAATTAATGTTAAAAAAGTCATAAAATAATTGCATTTATATATGTACTGTAGTGAAGACAATGAAGCCCCTGGGGCAAAAGAAAGATTGCTTTAACTCACCACAAAGTCCGTTTGTTATTGAAATATAGTCAATGAGAATCAGTCCTCTCCAATTCTCTTGAATCGCCCTGAACACTAGCTGTAAAAATGATAAATTCGAGATTTGAATTTTAAAGGTTCCCTATCCAATTCTTGCAAAACTAATAGTTTATTAGAATGCTGACATCGACATATGGAGATTAAGCTTGCAAAATAGTTATACCAAATAAATTTTTATGAGACTACAATTATATTTTTTTCATCATTAACTATGATCAATATTCGTAATGAAAAGAATGAGTACTTCAACGTAACCAATGAGACCAAATAAATCTTTACCTTAAAATCTGTTCCAATTGGTAGTGTAACCGAAGTTCTGCTAAAGTTGATAAAGGAAGAGTCTCCATGTGTTTTCAAATAATGAGAAATCTCATAAGGTTCAAAATAGTCCGTGATGTAAGCAACGACCAATGCATTGTCACCAAGGACCAGGTGGGAATAGTGCAGACAGCGAAACTCTAACGACATTGGAATCCTTGGACTGATGATATCGCTCACATAGAAGTTATACTGCCCAATCACATCCTTAGAAAAACTATTTGTTGCCAAAACATACCTGTTGTCTAATTTTTCTACTTGGTCGCTGATTGACCAAGGGAGTTCTGGAATATAGGCAATAACATGGTACTGGAATGTTAATTTATTTATGATATAAAATGTAAATTTTATGATTTGTGCTCGATGTATGCATGATTTCTGTACAACTGTGTGCATCATTTGCAGAGAGGAAAAGGAAAAATAGAGCTGGAGAAAGTTTATACTGTTCGACCATTTTGTACAATCTGATTAAAATCTGATCCTCGATCCGCATATTTTTTTCTGTTTTCGCTACACGATGGATATCCTCGTGTAGCAACAATAGAAAAATACGGAGCGGATAAAGGATCTGATTTTAATAAGATTGCCATTTTGCAGTGTCTGTAACACGACATGTTTATCTAAGTTGTATAATATTTTTAGGATAATTTATTTTATTTTCTACTTAATCTGCAGTTAGACATGGACGGATATTTTTTCCAAAGGTTATTTGATATGGGTTATATCTTCGTAATGCAAAAGCAACCTTTACTCGCTCGGAAAGCCACAATCAATTTTATGCGGAGTACAATAAATGGTTTGATTATTTATATACGTCTGATAATTGTTTTAAAAAACAGAAAAATCACACTACAAAATGTGTGCAAGGCAGATGAATGCTGGAACTTCGTTATGAAAATTACATTTCTAAACTATTATTTTTTTTTTCAACATATCGCTCTCTTTGAAAGCACGGTGTTTAAATTCGGCTAAAAAATTATATTCAGTGTCGTAAAACTTCATCTCTAGTTGTGTTTATACTTGTTTCATGCTATGATTATCAAAATTCGTTTTCGAGTCCTCTGAAATCAGTCCACCGTACATACATGTAGATCTAAGTAGTACAAACCTGCCAAAATAATGGATCGAATCGTTCTACGAGTCCACAGTTCACCATCTTGAAATAGGTATCTAGGGTAACATGTGTAGAGACTGCCCCCTACACCACAAACCAGGATATAATTTCCAGGCATAACAACTGATTCATGCACAGTCCATCCACATGTATCATTTTTGAAAAAGCATTTTTCTGAAAGTCATGAAAAAATATTTTAGGTCATGCTACGTTTAATTGTTTGTTTCATTTGCAACAACTCAGTAAATCGTCAGAGGGTTAGCTAAGGAAATAAGTTTTAAGCGGGCAGTCTAGTGCTACACTGGTTCTTCATGTAGCAAAATGTAAAATAAGGAAAATGACCGTTCGTGCTGAACAGCTTGGATTTTACCAATGTCTTACTTTTCCATGCGATTGACACCGTTCCCCGTTTATAATGCTTTCTGTAATATTTTGTCATTATTCTTATGTAAATTCGAGTTTCAACACTGTTTCGGTCCTAAACACATTTTCACGTTTTTCACGTTTATGAAATTTGTTTTGTTTATTTCAAACAGGTGAACAATTTCATTATTTTATGTTTTCAAAACATATCAAAGTAATTGAATTTTATTGAAAAACCATTATTATTTATATCTGAACACAAAACAGGTGTTTATAGCTTTGTACCTAATTAAAATTCGTAGATGTTTCTATCTAAATGACAACAGGTGTTTCATTTCCATTTTTTAAAGTCCTGTCAAAAATGATTGTTATTTGGTTTTTGTTAACCGGGTTTTTTAAAAGAAAAATCCGGTTATTGAAATGATGAAAATGACGGGCGGGTGGTTGGGCGGGCAGGGTGTCCCTGTTGTACGGATAACTCCTCCAAAATTTTCAGGTTAGGAAGTATTTTGCAGATCAGTCGTAGATATATTTGAAATGTGCATATTACGTAGATTTTGATTTTGATAACTTATGAAAAAATACTTCCTGTTGAACTAAGTTACTTTTTGGCAAAATTCTAGTGATGCATATGGATACCCCATTTCTCTGGATAGGTAGTGTTTATCAATTCATGGATTAGGAATACTGCTCTCAAAAAAAAAAAAAAAACCCGGTTTGCTGTCACGTTGACAGCTTTTCTTTTGTCATGTTTACTTTGAATCTGTTAAAGATAAAATATAAGAATTTGCCTCTTTTTTTGGTCAAGGAGAGTAAAAGAATCGACGTATAATCTACCCAGGCATCTGAATCAACAACATAATGTTTGAATTATGATAATAAGAACAGGAAACCTCTAATTAGAAATTGATCTAAAGATAGTTCTTTACTTAGAGGATTGGTGAAATTTTGATGACAGACAGACAGACATTCTCTATTTTTCTCTATGAATTAGAGATTTTAAAATACAAGTCAAAAGAAGAGGAGACATAAATAATATGTTTGCAAGGAAACGCATACAGATTGGGTGCCAGAATCGTCACTCAATCTTTCACAAACAAACAAACAAAGCTACGTGTCCCTCTCTGAAAATTATCAAAAATGTGTTGTTTTAAAATAATGTTTGAAGAAAAATGAATGATTGGTTTCGTATTTGACTATAACGATTTCGAATTAATAACATGTTCATTAATTAAGCAAACAACACTTACCAAAATATGCAGAGTTTTTCTCAACAACAGCAATCATAAAACAATAAATCAGAGCATAGAACGTTTTCATGGTGGAACACAATGGAAGTCTCCTGATAAAAATTCCTTATTACAAACGTGAATGGAAACAAGTAAGCCAGTTGCTCACTTAATTTGCATTAGTATAACAGCATTACCTTAAGGATGAAAAATCAATACACTTCAAATCACAGTTCAGAATTTTTTAAACAGTTAATAAGCGGTAACTGTATATACATTCATGTTATTAGAAATTGTTTGTTTCCATTTTACTTATCTAAAAAGATGAGAGTTGAAAAAATCATAAAAGAGGGAAAAGTGTTCCCATTAAAGCTAATTGACTTTAGCTTGATGGGACACTCAACTATTCATCCAAGTATGTAAAAACATTCTAGAACCTGCCAAATGGAGCCAGTCCAAAAATAATGTGTTTTGATGCAGTAGGTTTAATTGTCGTGAACTTTGTTTTGTTTGTTTTGGTTCCAGTATACTTTGACCGCCTAGATTTGAGAGACGGAGTGATTCGTTGTTTACAGCACAAACGGGCCGATGAGGGAGGAGAGGTGTGCTGGCGTAGGGAGGGCACGAGGTATTGGTATAGAGTTGCGCTATGGGTCGTAAGGAATGAGCGGTGTAAAGGTGTGCCGTATTCCCGGAGGTCATCTACAATAAAATGTTCAAAATGGATTCTGAATTCATTTAAAAAGGTCAAAGACATCAAGAAGAAAACGACAGAAATTAGAAAATGCAGGAACAAACAAATGAATGACTAAAAATGCATCCAGCTTATAAACCAGATCATTCATAATTTTCAGAGAATCATTTGAAAAGTCAACTTTAAGCAAATTGTGTGTTCAGATGTTTTCTAATAAATTAGGCGACAGCTTACATGTCATTTATGTCAAAATGCAACTAATTGTTGTATAACACCCTGCCATCAAACAAATTTTGGCCATGAATATTTTTAGAGCGAGTACCGATTGATCGAATCAAATTCCGTAGAACGACGGAATTGGTTTGGCGATCCATTTGATTGGATTTCATAATGATGTTTTAATGTACTCTCCGTCAAATTTTGTGATGATGGAAGAGGTACATGTACCTGTCCTTCACATATGATAGGATTATTGATTATTGTATTTCATGGGACATTTTTGTTTTGAATTAACATATTATATTTCAGTGAATCAACGTGCTTTTGCAACCCTTTGGATTTCAGACGGACAAAATATCACATGCTCTTAATGAATTTGAAACGTCTCTGGGAATTCTATATAAAACATAAAGAGGAGGAAAAATATGGGTTTACAAATAAATATTTATTCAAGTAAAATCCGGACACACAGTGTCCAATGTAATGACAAGAACGTTGTCACAGACATCATGTAAAGTTGATCACTGTCACAGACATCATGTAAAGTTGATCACTGTCACAGACGATATCACAGATTGGTAGAATTAAGCAGATTGAAATTCCATCTGAATCAAGTTGACCGGTTACTTCATCCGGATCTTAGTGTCCAGTGTAATGATAAAAAAACGATGTCACAGACAAAATGTAAAGTTTATCACAGTCAAAGTCGATATCACAGATTAGTTATATTAAGCCGATTAATATTCCATCTGAACAAAGTTGTCCTTAACTTTATGCGGACAGTGACGGACACACAGTGTCCAATGTAATGATAAGAACGTTGTCACAGACAACATGTAAAGTTTATCACCGTCACAGACGATATCACAGATATCGCATACAGTAATATCACAGATTGCTTGTTAAGGAAGCAAAACAGTCATGAAAGACACAGTAGTTCAGTTTTTAGAGCCGTTCAGATCTAAAATCTCCTTGAAACAGATTTTTAAAAAGTTGTTAAGACTCCAAGATTAGCTCAACATTAGAGAGACCGGAAGTTAGGAAAATCTCGGGTCTTCCGGGACTGTCCGATTCCAACAACTAAATGGCGACATCCCACCAAACAGGTCCAGAGAGACAGCGGGTCCGGAAATTTGTGGGACCTGTAAAGTAGAAACAACAATATGTTTTCAAAAATATGTTCGAATCGAGAAGGTATAAATTTTAAGTGACCCCATAGCTATAATTTTTAGTGGTACAATTATATATTCTACGTCGCCCGATAAAAACAGTTTTAATTGCTTGAAAGAAGTAGACTGTGTTAATAATGCATTCTACCTTGTCTGAATTAGTGTTCAAGGTGTAGCTGACGCTATTGGTCTGTTTCAAAAACTGATAATCAGGTTTCAGGTATTGGCGCCGCTCGTAATGCCTGGCTTTCTGATGAGCTAACATCTAAAAATAATTAAAAGTAAAAACGTTTTAAAGATAAATGATGTTAACTTTTCTGATGAATAATTTTTTTCTGTTTAATAATTGATCTAATATAATAAATCCACATTCGAACTTTTGTTAACAATAACATACCTCATCGTATGACTCTTCTCCTGCAAGCTGTGTTTGATACTTGATGTTAGCCTGGTGACGCTCTGCGTCATATGACTGTTGATGCATGCGTGGACGCCCGTCACTGCTGTAGCGTCTGTACGCTGCGTCACGCCTTGCCTCTTGGTTATCAGACTGACGAGTCTCTGTCACGTACTGCTCAGCAACTGTTGACTGTAACGAAAACAAGGGATATACAAAACTATATCATAAACATTAAGTAAATTTAATGACAGCGTAGCAACACACAAGTATCTAATCTATACAGTTTTCTTCTTACCCAGACACACAAATTTTTCTTGGGTCCCTCAGCTACATTAGGCCCCTGCCCCTTTCTCTTTGCCTCGTTTGGTCTAGTCAAAGCAGACGACTGAGACTCCAGGGATCGGTGAGCCGTAGATTGCAAGGCAGCCAAACCATGGCGTGTGTCACAAACACTGCCTTCCCTGTTAGCGAGTTGTGAGTGTGATTGTCCCACACAAACACTGTCTTCCCTCTTAGTGAGTTGTCCCCTTGATCGTCTCCCAAACAGAAGACGTGGATCAACAACATGACTTCCTTCTAGATGTACAGCCGGCTTGACGTCCTGATCTGGGATGGTGATCCTTATCAGCTTCCAAGGAAGTAATGTATCAGTTATATTAGAGCCTGCAGCTTTTGTATCAGTCTGCTTATAACTAGTTGTCGTTATTGCATCGGTCTGCTTACAGCTTGCAGCCGTTGTTTTGTCAGTTTGTTCAGACTCGGTAGTTGCCGCTGTCACAATCTGCTCAGAGTCTCTGACGGGTGACATAGCTCTCGGTGACGAGGGGGGACTGTCCAAATAGCTGGTCAGTCCCAGGTCCTCTAGAGTCGGTGTCGGGTGATACATGATGGTAAGGTAGTCAGGAGGCGCATACTTGTCGATTGGCTTGACCTGAGGCTGCAAAATAAGTTAACAATAATTAAAACACTGTTTAAAAATGAATAAGATCTTAAATAGCGAAAGAAATTCTCCTTGTCGTTAACGACATTATCCAACATCAAATTATTTTCCATTGATTTTATATTGTGAGAAAAAATAAAATATCTTATACCAGATAACGACGTTTACCTCTTTCCTGACTGGTCTGTCAAATCTTGGTTGTGACTGATCCTGAATTTGAAGAGGATCGCGTCGTGACCAACAAAAAGCGCCATCATTGAGAAAGTCAGTCTTGGTTTGTGCACGGTTGGTTCTCGCTGGAATGAATAGACTGGTGCCCATGGAGGTAAGATAGGTGCCCATGAGACTGTCTTGGTTGGTGCCCATAAGCGTGAGTTGACACGTTTCCGTGAGCATGATTTGACTGGTGCCCATTAGCATGGTTGGACTTCTTCCAATGTCCATAGTTTGAATGTTGATCATGGTTTGAGTCATGTCTATAATGGTGGGTAGATTTGTAGCCACCAACAGGACGACCAGTGGGTATATTCTGGGACAGACTGGTCACTACTGACTCGGACCCTGCATGCTGACTTGTGTAGGAAGTCCTGGCAGAGTTTGTCTGATTATCTCGCTGATGAGACTGGACCTAGAACAATTTTTATGAAATATAGTTTACTCTAGATGGAAGGCAAATAAATTTATTATTGTAAGTATAATTTTCTTTAGATTCACCTAACGTAAATACTGGTTTTGATAGTCAGTCCATTTCTATTCTAACTTACCCACTGTAACACCCCAATGTCAGATCTTTGGGCGGGGTTTGAGGTTTGAGAACCACTGCGGCAAGTATGCTGCACATGATTTTCTCTGTTCAGTCCAGTCTGTAAATTCAACTTAGTTCTTAAGATACTTTGAATTTAAAAAGTTGCTTGAATATTTTGAATTCAAAAAGTTGCATGATCTAAATTATCGTTGAAGAGAATAAATATGTAGAATATTAATTCCAGACACTTACACATTGGATATACTAGAACACAGTGAATTACACAGTGCTAGATATAACAAAATCTGAGACCTGCTGAGACGGGCCGGAAGTGGAGGACGGGGTCAGTATGTCCAGTCCCAGCCTCTTGTAGAAACTGGAGGCGTCCTCCGCTCCAGAGGCGGGCTCAACTTTCCTCTGTAACAGAAAATGGATTTATGATTAAGATTCAAATTTCTCATTTATTATAGAGCATGCACTCGTATTTTTGAAATAAAAGTGTAGTATTTTAACACGAGTTATGGTTAACATAGTATGAAGCTAATTTTTAGTTACAAACGCACGCGAATCAATGAGAAAAAGTGTATAATAAGTACGGGTATGGATGAAGGAGGTTACATTGTTCGACTAAGAATGGGATTTGAGACCGAAATTTGTGTACTTCTATAAAGTTATGTGTTATTTATAATAAATCATTTCAACATTGCAACTATGAATCTCAAAATGTGTCATTATTCAATGAGAGTTTTGTTTGATAATCCGTATAGTTCAGCCTTAGACAAAATATACAGGCAAAAAAAAGGGGGGTGGGTGTTGTGTTGTTGGTGATTTTGTTGTACTGTTGTTGGTTTTTTTTTTCATTGATCATTACTATAAAGAAATCTAATGGGTACAATATTGTACTCATTTATTGTTTTTTTTTTGTAAATTCAACATTTATATATATAAAAAATGAATGAGTGCAATATTACTCTAATAAATTCAACGTATTTTACGTTGCTATGGAATACAATTCCTCATTTGTGTATCGTAATTTAAAAGCAATTAAACTATAGAATTAAAATATTTTTAACCCCCCCCCCCCCCAAAAAAAATGTAGATCCTAAACAAAGCAACCAAAATAGGTTGTCAGTTATAGATATACCGTTGAATTTTGGAAACCTAACCGAGAAATCTGAGACTTCCGAGAATCATGGCTGCTAGCGATTTGAGCGATGGCGGCTGTTTCTTAAAATTATCTAAATTGCACGCGATCTCTATGCAACCCACGAGAGAAAAGATCTCAAAAACATTCTTTACCCTCTTATTCGGGTTTGGGATCATTTTCTCTTTTGCTCCGATCATTTCTTTCTATCAAATTCGCAATTTTTATCTCTCGGCGTTCAGACACGTCTGTTCGCTTCGACCAATTCGTAAAGAATGAGCCGTAACCACAAACAAAACGTAGCTATATAGGTATGACGTTGTCGTTGGCAACGTCAGAAACGGTATAGGCTAACGTTCGCCCTTTTCCGTATCTTTGACCATGGTTACGGAAAGGGCCGAGTAATTAAGATTGCGGTCTCCCCAACCTTAGTCCGAAATATCTGACGTTTTTCTGGCTTTTTTAACGATTTTGATATTTACTTGCCAGGAAAACGTCAGATATTTCGGACTACCCCAACCTCAGACAAACCTTATCAAAATAGATATAATGTTATAGGCTCATAAGTCGTGCAACAGTCAACATGTAACTTAAAATTAAACTAAATGTTTGAAAATTTATACCAAAATACGTTATGTATGAACTATCAGTAACCAGAGGAATGTTTGCCTATTAACGTTAGCAGGCTTATCGTAACGTTAACGTTACGACATTGGGTCAAGTGTAAATTTTTTTTTTACAGAAACTGATTGATCTTAAACTGTCTGATAATCGTATAGGCCTAGTACGCTTACCTTAAAATCATGAAGAATTAACAAATGAACGATAAAGACAAGTATTATTCTTAATCATTCCCGTGTACACAATGCACAAGTTCAATATAACAGGAAGTTGTCTTCTGCTATAATAAGGGAGGTCACTCTGTTTTAAAACGATTGAAAATGCTGTAAAAAATCAGAGTTACCTTTCTTTTATCAAAGTGCTTTTGATATCGGTTGGTTTTGTATAGTTATAGGTTCCGACGATTTTGTATATTCATGAGACTTCCCTCATCGTGAGACACCCCCACCCCCCGAAGACTGGCCATACAACTCATATCCCACATAAAGTTATAAAAGAAGATTGGGGGGGGGGGGGGGTAAGATAGCGCAAATGCCCATTAAGTTCAGTCGTTAAATACACTTTGAATTTATTTTATCCATTCAAATATACTATAGTACAAGTTTGAAAAGCACAATTTCTAACTATATTCAGTTTCTAAAATATTTAACAAACGATAAGGAAAAAAAATTGCATTAGATTTTGGTGGTATCGAACCCATAACATAAAACCCTAGATATAGAAGGTTAGTTTATGTCAGGTGTGCCAACCACTGAGCCATTTCAGACACAAAAAGTATGCTGTTTAAATACTATGTGTGACTTTGGCCACGAATTTACGGACTTGCATTATTTTTTCAAAACGTTCAATTTTGGGGACACAAAATTATATTTTTAATGTATAGTGGGTCATCTCTCCACATTTTTGTTGACTGAAATCGGTTTGTTTTCCATTAGACCTTATTTAGATTATGAGAAAAATATGGAGCACAGACCCACTCCATGAAAGAAAATGCCTTGAAGTTCTAAGAAATGACACTATTTGCAGGTTTTGATACGTATACGCCTGTTTGAGTCAACATATTCCAAGTATTGAACATATTTATCGGCTACAAATCAATAAAATGTTAAATATATATTGTTTTAAATGGGTTTTTTTTTAAATATCAGATTTATTGATATTTTATTTTTTCAGTAGCTTGTCCGACCGCGTATGGGCATTTTACACGCCTTATCCACCCATCTTCTTTCATGTATCGCAATTTATCTATTTTGTTTTTAATTGTTTTAAAATTTCACGCAAAAAATATCAAGTAATTTTGAAACTGTTTTTTTTTAAATTAAAAACTGGGGGTTTTATAGCATATACCTTCATATTTATTTTAATGAATTTAATTCATTGAATAAATGAACCGGGTAATCGTAACATAAGTTCTGCTCCACTGTAGTTGTAGTTCCGTGTCAGGTCAACATAAAATGAACAAACCAGTCGATTCCCCCCCCCCCCAAATCCATTCTCCCCGTGTGACTTTTATCCAGGATTACTCTGAGGTTATGGATCTAGATATAATTTGGACTATAAGGGTAGTAGTCGGGTCAAACCAATATACTTTGCAGAACTTGCGTTTATCTAATTTTCGCAAGTTTTCCAGAAAATATGTGATTTTCTTTCAAAATTAATAGAAAAGACATTCCTAATTCTGCAGATTTTTAAAGAAATGTACGAAGATCAAGAATTTACTACGAAACCAATAATTTCCGAGGATATATAGATATATAGTCAACATACAGAATATGTCAAAGGTGGCCTCGGAAATGTCCCTACATTTCTTGTACATTAGACGTTTTGTACTGTAGTTGCTAATTTACTGAAGTTTAAATAAATATTCCATGTAAATAAACTGATTAAAGTTTTCATTTCTGTAGTAAAACAATAAGAATTTCTTCGAGTTGAAAGAGATTCCAACAATTTAGAACCTGGACGATATTTAAAATTTTCAAAATCTTAGTTAATTCTCGAGATATACAAATGATAAGTAATACCTAAAGAAAACTATCTGTAAAGTTGGATTCTCCCCTAAAACAAATCTGATTAACATGCGATCATTAACCTCTCAGACTTTTATTTCGCTTCACTTACTTTAATTTAAATTGGTATACCCGCTTTTGTCGTGAAACTTTAGCAAGCCTGAATATCGGTGACTGATAGGTTTATATGGGTTGCAATTAATTGCAGTCTCGGAGTTGGTTAGTAGAAGGCACAGTGTAGCAGAATGTCCTGTAATGCAAGACTAGCCATGTCTCAGTTTTAGTCCTCGGGTTAAAATGGAAGCACTTCATCTGCAATAAGAAGACTTTTTTGGACAGGATTTAACATATTACAGGCACCTAGCATCGGGGGGGGGGGGGGGGGGGGGGGGTTCGCAGCAAATATTTTTCTTCAATTTAAACATAAAAATACATGTATATAGAAAATTGAATTTTGGAGAAGTTAGCCCTCACTTGTTATGTGCAGTGAAATAAAAAACATGGGAAATTTAACCAAATTGACCTTAAATTTTCGCTCTTCGATTACCCCCACACAACCCCCCACAATAAGGATTTTTGTGATTTGTGGGAAAAAAATTTCCTTGTCAAGATTCCGCATTTATAAGCGCATAAGCACCCCCACCCCCCACCCTTGTAAAAATTACGCTTCTTGTCATATGTCAATATTGTTTCTTTTTTTAGTGCGGACTGTACCAAATGTAACTGATATAATGGAATATCATTTTAACATAAACACTATAAGGTCTAGGATATTTTGTAACTATCTTTATATATATCTTGATCTCTCTTCTCTGCTTTACATCAGTATGAAAATCCAACAATTTTTGCAGTAGCTAAACGAAATTAACAAATTCGATCATTGGTGACCAAGCGGAAATTTCCCAAATAAATCTACCCATTATCACTTATTTTCATTTTTTTTAAATGTTCATTCAATTTCCCATAATTTGAATGCTTGATATATCATTCACCTAGTAGAGTACCTGGTAATGTTTTGCCTGTCACATCTTGAATAGTTCGGTTGGTTTGAATTTTTATATACTTATATATTTATTTTTGTTCTTTTTATAAAAATTTGTTTGTTTGTTGTTTTTTTTTATCTATTTTTTTGTTTTTATTTTTTATTTTTTTTGGGGGGGGGGGGGGTGGGTAGTTTGGTTTATTTTGTTGTTGACTGCTTGTTTTTGTTTTGGAGATTTTTTTTAGGGGGGGGGGGAATTTATATCGGGATCGGCTACTATATTTTAAGCACGGGCTCGATGTTCTCACGAAGTGGTGTTCTTAGATGTTTTCAAGCTTTTTAAGGTTTCACCGAGTACAGTTTTAATATAACTTGGTAAGTATGTTTCTTTCCTTAAGAAAAATATCGTGATATAGCTTTTGACGAAAAAGATAGGAAGCAAATAACTGGAAATAGTCCATGGAAGTTTCATTACGTCTGATCACATGTGTAATGTCAAAATAAGAAAACACAATGTAGTTATCTGATAATCATGTTGATAAGATAGATTTCCCCAATAATATTATCAAAAAGTCAAACGGTAACTAACACCTGTCATCGTGTTGAGTAGCTAGTTTTTAACAGGTCCAGCATTATCAGCCGATTATCTCTTTGTTTAACCAAATGTCTGTGGTTTAGCTATGGAAAAAAATACACGAAAACTTTATTTTTCATTCCATTAACAAACATTTTTAAAAATTAATATTTTCCACTGAAAGTCACTAACAATTTTGAATGGTTCCTTTTTCTTTATAATCATTAGATCTTTAATGATTGCCAATTTGCTTTAACCTGAAGGACCCTGGCCCCTACCCCCCCCCCCCCAAAAAAAAAAAACCAAACAAACATACAAATACGTTTCTGATGCAATTCCTCTTATTATGAAAGAATGGAAGGGGATATGTCAAAATTGAAAGCTTCAAAATTTTTCCTTAATACCTTTAAAAATTGTTTTTACTGATAGATAAGACATGTATTTGTTGAAAACAACAAAATCACAAAAAGTGACAGAATCAGGAACCTGCACACAGAGTAAATACATGTATAATGACTGTTTAGAATTGCTGCCTGGGATTTTTTAGACCCAGGAGGGAGTGATTTTTTTTTATATTTTTCAAACTTGAAGTGTAAGTTATAAAAAATTGGTAAGAAATAAAATTCTCCATATAAAAAGAGGTTCTTTATTTTTTTCTAATAAAATTTTATTAGTGGGGGGGGGGGGGGGGATTTTAATAAGACAGAAGGCAATTTCAAACAAACAATTATTTTATTATTTTGGGCTTAATGATTCTTTGTAGTCAAACTCTGCAATAATGAAAAAAAATCAGTACAATATTTTGATTTTCATTAAATTAATTAATAATTATAATTGTTATGGTACATGTAGTTGACTTTTAAATTGCACAGAATTTGATCCTTTACAGACCTATGTGTCTCATTTTAACTAACTTACTAGTAGTATATTTTCTTGACATGAAAAGATTTTTTTTTTTTTTTTACATGTATTCTCTGTTAATCCCCTATAGTGACCTGTTTTCTATTAGCCCTGACCCGTGCATAGCAGGCTGTTTAGACGTTGGCTGCCCATTGACATGTTTTCCTCTTTAAAATCTCCATTGTTTGATAGGAGGTTGATAGTGCACAGTAAACTGCAGGCTATCTCGGGGTCAACCTCGGTATTTCCCGTCAAATGACTCAGCGTTTTGAGGGAATGGATCCCAGGGAAAGAAAAGGATTGTTTAGTCGACAGCCACTGGCTGGCTTTGATCCGAGCTGCGGATTTTTGTTTTATTTTTTGTTCTATACAAATTAAAGGACAGACTGCACTTGAAATAACTACACACACATGTATTTTGTTGTTGTATCAACGGAAAGTCTAATAGCGAGGTCCTCAGTATTTTAACCTTGTAATGTGGGCTCCACCTATCTTAAAAAAAAAGAACTGAATCAATATTTGTCTAGCACTTCTCTCTGTGGTGTTGAACAACTGAATCAAAGGATCCAGGCATGATGTCTTGTTATATTTTGTTACTGAGATGAAAAGATATGACGAATTTATGAAGAGCATTCTGAAACAGCCAGTCTGAGGATAAACCTGTTTTTTGTTTTAAACACATGCACTGTGTTTATATGGTGCATGTCTTGCACATGTACTTGACTGGTGTAAATTGTTTCAAGCCTCATATAAGTGCTTATAAAACCTTACTGACATTCTTCATGTATTTCAGCCCTGCAGTTTTTTATGTATCAATGATCATTAACAAAAAAATCTAGATGGAAAATATTCTTTGTATGTATATACCGTATATGTATATATATACACGTATTTGCAAGGTTTTTACAGTACTTGTTCCTTACAAGTGGCATTCGTAAAATTTAGATTCTAAGAATTTGAAGGATGTTAATTGTTTCAAGCCTCATATAAGTGCTTATAAAACCTTACTGACATTCTTCATGTATTTCAGCCCTGCAGTTTTTTATGTATCAATGATCATTAACAAAAAAATCTAGATGGAAAATATTCTTTGTATGTATATACCGTATATGTATATATATACACGTATTTGCAAGGTTTTTACAGTACTTGTTCCTTACAAGTGGCATTCGTAAAATTTAGATTCTAAGAATTTGAAGGATGTTAACAAACAAGCCCAGTATGTTTAACAAACAAGCCAATGTCAAATCTGTGAGAAAAGTTTATGTAAATATAGAGAATGATGATGTTTATCTGATTTGATGAGGTTTTGACGAAAAATTTGAAATTTAAAAGTTTACTGAACCTTTCTGCATTGAAAATGAACTCAAGCCACTACAATGGAGTTAACAAAGTGTGGTTTAAGCAAAAAATATTGTTGGAAAATGATACTTTCTTGACTATGATTTTTCGCTAGAGCAGATATCAAAGGTATGGGGAGAATGGAAAAGATTAGTATGTGATACTTGATGTGTTGTGCAGGTGAATATGCTAAACTTGGCCTTCAACAGTTTTAAGATGGGGTGGGGGGAATATATGCATAGAAATTTTTTCATACAATCTAAAAAGTAAAATTCTTTCGTGCTAAGAACTGTTAATATAATCTCAACAATTTTGTTTAAAGTGAACTTGATCATATGACGTCTTTTCTGGTGAATTCTCTGTCGTGACTTGATGCTAGGGTGACACAGGGTTTTGTGCTCTGAACAAATGCTAGGAGTTTGTGTGACATTCCAGATCTCCCTGATTGTGCATCAACTTTTAAAGAGAAATGGATGTTTCATTGCTAAATTGCACAATGTAGCTCAAAAAGGCTTTATGGCTTTTATGATACAGATCTTCTGTCCACACTTTACTCAGATCAAATGGCCAGATTTTGCAGCATTGTCAGTTGTGTGTGATAGTGATACTAGTGATAAAATTCACTTCACTGTGCTCTATCTATTCTTGCAGCTTAAATGTTAATGAGAAAATGTTTGGTTTTTTTATATTATTAGACACATTCACTGAACATTTGAGTTTGGAAAATGAAGGATTTTTAATGTACATGTATATAATATAGGCACTGTATATTTCTGGTTTTACACAAGTACGTAAATCCGCTATTCCATTTGTATTAGATTGCAAGAATATAATTATAATTGCAAGTGCCAAAATTTTGTTGTAATTTTATATAGTCCACAATGGTCAGAAAAATAAATGGTGATTTCAAAATTCTAGATTCTACAGAGATACACGTATTAATTAATTCCTTGCGTTTAATAAGGAACTATTTACAGTAACCATGCAGGTCTGTGTAACATTCATGTCATCATTCAGAACTGCAGGAATAGGTAGGTATATTAATTTCTTTGACAGAAAGAAATTGGCCAGATTTTATAAACATTATATGACATATACCGTACATGTACACATTAGTGCATGTTGATCAATTTTATGCCATCTTCGTCTTCGTTAACCAAAGGTTTTTAGTTCATATACTTTCCCTGTAATCCTTGGCTAGCGAAGATGATTTTATGTGAGTTGTATACATGTACGTATCTGGAACACGTGAAAATAATACTGTAGGATAGTTGCAAAGAAAAATTAAGGCCATCCTTTGGAAAAATGATCTGCTTGATGAGCAGATGTGCCCTTAGCTATAGGTATAAAACATTTTGCATTCACTGGTGGTTGAGAACTTAAGAAGGTTAATGTACTAAGTTTAGGATCCCAGATAAAAAAAAAAATGTTACACAAGCCATGCAGGCTTTGGTATCTATTTCATGTAAATTGAAATTACTGGTATAAGGATGAATTTGGCAGGTAGCATTTTATATATTAAGTTGTACCTAGTGTGGTTTATGTTCGGCTTTCTCTCCCTCCTGGAGTTATGAAGTGATGATCTTTGACATTTTTATGACTGTACACAGCATGGTGGAGGTAAAATGGGACAATGTATGAACCACAGAAAAAGTACATTTTATTCACTTAGGCATGCGATCAATTAATTATATAGCAAGCGAAAGTGTTCTATTTCGCTTTTTTACTCTCGCCTCACGTCAGGATGAAATATGTTCCAAAGATTTGTACCACCTAACCCCAAGAGAATTTCCTCCTCAAAATAATTAAAGCAGACACAGATCTTGACCTCTGACCTCAAAGAATGGGGGAGGAATGTGAAGGATGGTACCCTGTGATGTCACGGCCAGGGTAGGGTTACCCTTGTTGTCTTATCGAATGGCTCGATTCCCCTGAATCTTGATCAGCTCATCTTCAGGTCATCAGTTTTGTTTAAAGGGTGTTGGCGATTAGGTGCTAATGAGGGGGTATTAATTCCGCCACCCGTATAGAATGGAGACGGCATAACCTCCCACGGTACGCCTCGACTTCTTATGGCAGTGACCCATATGGTTATACAGACAATGGGAGGAAATAGACCCCCCTTTTTTGTAAAGAATTGTGGAAATATCATGCATGCATCTACTCACATTAACACAGACTATAATAATATGGGGGTATGTCTATCATTCAAAGCCTCTGAAGTTGGTGGTGTTGAATAATGTTGCATGATGCATTAATAATTTTCTTTCTCTTGCTGCAGATTTTCGTCTGAATTTGTTTCCTCACGCAATGAGTCCTGGATGATGAAATAGATGGACCTGTGTATTAGCTATTAAGTATAGCCGATGATAATAAAAATAGCTGAATAATCATATTCATGACCAGGGTAAGTCCCTTTTTTGCCTTTATATCTTCATTTAAATTAAATTTTTCTTCTTTTTTTTTCATTTGTATCAATATTAATATCCTGCATTAAATGTATACTGCATCCTCTGTTTTTCAATCAGCAATTTTGATATGAGGCTATGTACGACTCTGAAACTCCTATGCAACCAGACACATTTAGTTAAATGAAATAGACATTAACTGGGGATGAAAATTGATATTTGCAAGGTTGTTATTTGTGTAGATGGAGGAAATCCATTGAATGAGTCTGCAGTTTGACTTCTTTTGAAACTGTTTATTTTGATCAGTAATCTTGAAAAATGTCTGCGATATGTTCCATTCTTAATCACTTTAAGATTTTTTAAGCTGATGAAATGAAAAAAAAAAATTACAGATCGAAACACAGTTGTAGGTCTGGAAGGATGTAGAACAGATGTGTATCAATCAATTCATAGCCAGGAGTGAAAAGTTTGATGAGAAACATTTCGAAATGCTGAAAGTGGGTCCTCGAAACTCTTATTCAAGCTTTGACTTCAGAGATCTTCATAGAAATGCACACAAAACACAAGCTTATAAAACCATTCATCTATCAGTCGCTTTCGATAACACACTACCAATTGTTTACAAACATTTTGTATTTTATGTTGGACGGTGTTTCCTCGGATCCCATTATATAACATGATACGAGGTACATTGTTTATTGAGGAACTACAAGGCAATAACATGGTCAATGTTCAGAAATCGCAGATCTCATTATGTGGTTTTGGGAGTTGCCACTGAAATGCTTTGGAAACAAGCTAGGTTCTTAATACGAAGTTTCCACAAGTAAACATCACAGACAAGCCTATAGATGTGTTTGTTGGGATGAGTCTGTATTACTTCTCAAATGATGTTTATTTTAATATCAATTGAAATATGTTTATTTGTTTGGAAGATGCCATTCAATTTGAAAGATAATTTTTCAGTTTTAATTTGTTTAACTAAAGCACCCTATATTAGATTAAGTTAAATGAGTCATATTTGTGTTGCGTGCATGCATATATGCCATGTATACTTACTATACTATACATACTTGCTCTGACTAGAGATAGACATAAAATTTGGCGTATATTATTATTAAAACTTTAAATCATGGTTTGAATATGTTGAAAGAAAGAAAAGTCAATGTAGTACTTTTATAGAAAATAAACTTTGGTATATTTAAGAAATGAACCCAATATCTACCCAAATTATACTTGTATAACCTGGATTAAACCCGAAGCGGATTATAAAAAGGCATAAATTGCTCCAACCCAGGTTACTCGAGCATAATTTAGGTAGATATCGAGGTCATTCCTTATACATGTAATTTAATTTTCTGTTATTTACCGTACAGATTGAGTGCATTTTACTTTTAAAAATGATATTTATCTGTTCAAAATTCAAAAGTAACGTCTGCAGGTGGATTAGTACGTTTTTGACTTTAGTGCATTGTGACATGTCCTGTGACGTGCAAACCAGGTTATACAACTTTAACTAAATTTTTCTATCCAATCAGATGCCGCGTTACAACCAGAATTAAATATATATATTCTTATTTATACAGAGCCGTCAAATATCTTATTAAGATGAAACAATTTATTATTATCATTTGAAAAAAATAAAACAAAATCATGGTAAGAAAACAGTTGGTGATTGGAAAGTGAATGAAGCATGGCTACAATAGGTATACAAACGTGTATGTATGGATAAAACAAATTTACAGTGTTTGCAATAGTTTGAAGCCAACATGCAGTTGCTCATACAATGTATACTAATAGTAGCAAAACCTTTATTGACTAGGGTTTACGTCAACACAATGTTAAAAATACTGGTCCCTCATATTGTTTGGTCAGTGGGTCAGACAAAACACAGTTGAACCCAGCTGAACTCTGAGTCCAATATCACTGTTTGTGTATTCATATAATGTCAACAACCAACGAGATCATTGCTACAATGGCTGCTGCAGGACACCAAGAGGTTATAACCTTTCTTATTCAAACATGTATGTCTGATTGAACTGTACAAGACCTCACCGAGCCGGATCTCTGTTGGTAAAATAATCAAATAATCCAAGAAAAATATATAGGCCTGGTGTTTTGTTGAGGGTTGCATGATCTAGCTGTGTGGGATGACTGGCAATAGTAGGGCTTTTGTAACAAACAGACTCTTGTGTATAATGTGGTTATAGCCTTGCAGTGATCAAAGATTGTTTTTTTTATGTAACCTCAGTTTAATGCCAAACACATTGTTAATCAAGCTCCATGAAATCTGGTGGCTGTTTGGACATAAAAAGTCAGCTCAGGTTTTATTTTCCTGCCACGATTTACTCTCAGTCTGACAGACAGATGTACAGTGTAAGTTATAAGAGGAGATCATTAGGCTGTAGTATTTTTTTTTTTTAACTAAAAGTACCTCTTTTTTCATATATGTAACTCATGTACCTTTGCAACATAAAGCTATGTGTGTATGCTGGAGATTTAACCAGATCCAATTAAACTGTTGCTTATTTTTCGTTGTTGTGTAATGTGTATACGTTTATATACACAACAACTGCTTTTAAAGTTGTGACAGCATACATGGAGGAAGTTATCAGGGTGGAATCCCAGTGCTAACATTGAAAGATCACAGAGTTGTTCAGGATTTAATATACACTAATTCACATGAATTAACAAGGTATGTACCTTAAATCCTTCAATCTTGTTGTTATGAGAAAGAACTGGTTTCCATTTTCATCATCAGGACAGTGATATTTTCAGTCCATCCTTCCTACCTCTATAAACCATCGGTCATTGGCACATTTAGTTGGAATGTGTTTACAATTTCTTTTTCTACTTTAGTAATACATGTTGCTTATATTCTTCTTCTTGTATTTGGCAACTATGTGAATTTCTATTTCATCAGTGAATTTTTTATCCTTCAAATTTTTAAAAACCCAGTTGATTTTAGTTATAGTTTTTGTAGAGAATATAAAATGAAGATCATTTTAAAATTTGACGAAATATTTAAAAACAAATAGACAATTAAGATGTAAGTATATAAAATTGAGTACCGGTAATCCCAAATGATAATTATAAATTTTCCAAATTGCTAAAACTCATAGATACCTTCTGGTATATGTTCTCTGAATTTGATAAAATTGTTAAAATACTTTAAATATTTAGTAAGTAGAATGTTTAAATGAAGACAAATGCAAGGATTATGTCTTTTTGTTCCTGATTTAACACTGTGCTTTGATGTTTTGTGCAACACAGAGTTATTAAGTTACAGAGAAAAAAGAACGTGTCTGTCAGATGTTTGGCTGTGCAGAAGCAATGCAAATAGCTTTAAATAATAAGTTCACCTTTGAATGTCAGTTTTGGAAACACTTGCTTAAAGGGATTAACTTGAATGTTTGTTTTTTGTCAAGAGTGAGCCTCTTGAAATTTTTTCAGGTGGTATTTTGCATTTAAATTTTTTTTTTCTTGAAAAGCTTAGGCGCTAGAGCACAATTATTTTTTTTTTGATTTAAAAAAAAAAAGATTCTGAAATAGAAAATTTCTTTCAAATTGTTCTTAATTGGGAGAGAAAAGGGGGCATGTACCGGTATCCTTATATACAAACAACAAGTGGATTTTATTGGTAGTGAAAGCTTTACTTCTGCCCATTAACTGGCAGAGTTCAGCTGTATTAATACACCCCCCCCCCCCTAAAAGTTGATCTGACAGTTGGAATGAAAGGTCATTCAGTGAAGGATTATTATGCTTCCCACTTGCTGTAGTTAAACCTTCTGAAACAGTGGCTCCTTCGTGGACTAATTTGATGTAATCATGTTTCATCTTGAGCTGCAGTTTGTTTTTAGGATATGACATTTAAATTAATTACGGGACATTAAGTAATGAAGCATTCTTGTTTAATTATCATTTTAGACTTCCAGGTAGGTCACACTTCTTGTTATGGGCTTGAGAGACGATGTTTTGATGAATTCTTGTGTATTTCTTAATTTAAGGTTTAAATTGTTTTAGAAATGTTTAGTTGATCATCTTAGATAAATGTGTTACAAGTCTTGCAGATTTAAATTCTACTAGAACTCCAGGCATGGAAGTTAATTGTTTCAACATGAAATAAAAGCTTCTTTTTTTCCTGACAGATTGTATACTTTAAGTGTCTCTGAAGTTTGCCCTCTTAAATCTTAAAAAATTCATGAAGTTTAAAGAAATCAAAACCTAGGGTTGACAAGGAAATACTTACGCATGCAAAATGTCTGTGTGTTCTGCAAATCAGATATTATTCACAGCTGTATTATCAATACAATATCAATCAAGGCAGTTTTAATGGGCTTTTTTTGTCAGCTAGTTCTTGCAAACTAGGAATAAGAAATCTGACGAAGAAGCACCTGTGGTAGATTGGAGGTCTTCTTCTGTAAGTCATTGGCAAATTATTTCTGTCTCCAAAATAAAGTCTTCTTGAGGGAAAAGATTTAAAAACAGTAAAAATTTATCTCTGGTGTATACAGATAAAAAATAAAAAAGAATGCAGATTTTTGTCTCTGCTTTAAAAAAAAAAATTAGAATCAAGACGGCAAATAATGTGAATATTGTGTGTTGGAGGTATATTTAATGTCTGTAAATAATAGGTTTGTTATGTAAACATGATGGCTGTCAACATTAGCCAAATGATGAAGAGCAATATCCCTAAGCATATTTTTTGGCAGAGACGACCATATCTTATCACTACTTGTACGTGTACAAATTATCTGATAATCAGACCATTGCATTAGAAAAACAATTTTGTGATGCAGAGTTTCACATATACAATCGCGTCCAATGATAATGACAAGAGCCGTGAACATTAATTTAATATTCGCATAACTGCCACTTCAATTGAGATGGCTATTCAATGATTTTGCATGAATATTAATTGGGTTTGTGTATTATCGAAGTTTCACTGCTGGGTGCACTAATCTGGCTCAGATAATACATTATACATAATACAGTATATTTATATTCATCAGGTGTAGATGAGGCATGCCTGCACCCACAGAGGATTACGACAAACTACATGTGACTAAAACAATACAGTTCTAAGATATAGTGACTAACCGTCCACACCCTCACAGAAGATGGACAAAGAGCTCCTGTTTTGGGTGTGGTTGTTAATATTGGCGGGACTAGCGGAGGGGTACTCCTGGCCTCGCTCTCAGAATCCCCGCTCGCAGAGAAGCCGCAGCGGCAAGAGTCAGAAGCCAAACATTGTGGTGATCATGACTGATGACCAAGATGAATTATT
Organism: Magallana angulata; assembly: GCF_025612915.1. Classification (NCBI taxonomy): domain Eukaryota; kingdom Metazoa; phylum Mollusca; class Bivalvia; order Ostreida; family Ostreidae; genus Magallana; species Magallana angulata. The sequence goes on along the minus strand of NC_069111.1, from coordinate 30,111,476 downwards.
AGGTAATTATTATTTTCTTTCTTCCTCCCTCCCCCTAATTTTTCATTTATCATGGAGTTAATATAGCGATCGCTGGCATCATGAATTAGCTGGATTTATTGACTCAATTTTAAATAATTGATGATGATCGAGCATGATTTTGCAATTTGGCTTAAATTAACAGTTCCATGCAGGCTATGGTGGCTGGCCATGTGCTCCACAAATAAAAGTAGCTTGCTTTAAATGATGAGGTACATTTATATTTACATGATTTAAATGTATTTGCTATTAGCAAGCAGTTAAGAGTGGTAGATGCAAACAGCCAAATACCCTTAATATTTGAGCAATTTCATGGACTATTTCCCTATTTGAGTTTTAGCCGGGCTCTGCTGAAAGCAGAGTCCTGGCTATAGGCAGGCAAATCGCCAATGTTACTATAAATAGCACAAATAAACAAAAAACCAAACAGCGTCAAGGTAAAGCTTCCGCTATACCAAATAGTTACACAAAGAGCCACGTTTTGTCAAAAGTGTTGGCATTTTGTTTCTTTTTTTTAAATTTCGAATGAATTGTCTATCTTTTTTAGTTTTCTTATTAATAACGTGTTTTTAAACCATTACTATGCATTTTGGACAGATACAATGCGCATGGATTTCCATGAACTACTTTGCTGCGCGATGGAGAAACGGGGATTGAATATATAATGCTTGTTGCAAAATTCAAGGCAGCAACTGTTGAACTTTTTAACTTCTACTAGACATTTCTTTTGTTTATAGCCGCTTACAAAATTTGGTCGCTCTCTGATGCTTTGCCGACATTAAAAGCATGAGAGAGAGAGAGAGAGAGAGAGAGAGAGAGAGAGAGAGAGAGATTTTCAGTCTTTACTACACAATATGCATAAAGACACACCAAAAGAGCCCGGCTTTCAGTACTTCAGTACTTTGATAATTAATAAGCCTCTTGCCTACATGTTGACATACAAAATATGCACAAGAGTAAGTGGGAGGTTTGATTTTAATCAAATATTTAAAGGTTTTTATTAAACTTAAATGACTAATGTCATCTTGGGTGATGCGAATTTTTTTTTAAAAAATGATAGATTAATTTATATGCATGGATTTCGGATTTCAATATTATTAAATAAACAAATATTTATTACTGGTATTTATATTATTTTATATTAATTTATGTTTGATTTTAGAACATAGAAGTGTAAAGAAGTCTGAACCTATTAGTACGTGTATATACCAAATTTGCCCTCCATTCACAGCTAAAATCTTAACAATATTTAGATTGTATTTCTTAAAAAGTATTAAGGTTGTGTATTGAGCATAGGCTTCATTCTATCTACCAAAAAGATCTGGCCGATTAAAGATAATTTCATCTTGTTTTCTAACATAAAAAAGAATCAATTGCATTATGTTCGTATATAAAAAAAAAAATATATAAATGCACATGCAGATATTGAAAAAGATAATTTATCAAATTGATTTTGATCTTTTTAAATGATTGTATTTTAATCATTTTTGTTAATGTAATCTGTGGTCTAGTTTGGAAGTCTAAAGCCATTTGAATTAGATATAGGCCATAAAATTAAAAGCCATGATCTATGTCTGTATTGAGCCACAGAGACTGTATACCTGTGAATCACCTGGTGCATTATAAAGGGTGGTAAATCATTCCCACCCAGTCCAGACACCTTGCGTGCTTGTGTCTTTTGAAGAGTCATACACTTCGGAATTTATCAATAACCTATTTGATGTTTGGAACATTGCAGGTTCCATGGAAGTCATGCCAAAGACCTTGCGCATAATGCGAGACCAGGGGGTCCACTTCAATAACTCGTTTGTCTCGACCCCCATGTGCTGTCCCTCCCGTAGCTCCTTCCTGACCGGGATGTACACCCACAACCATCATGTGTACACCAACAACGATAACTGTTCCTCGCCCTACTGGCAGAGGACCCATGAACCTCGGACCTTTGCGACCTACCTCAACAATGCTGGGTACCGGACCGGGTACTTCGGCAAGTACCTGAACGAGTACAATGGGACGTACATTCCCCCGGGGTGGAGGGAGTGGGTGGGGCTGATCAAGAACACTCGCTTCTACAACTACACGGTCAATTTCAACGGGAATAAGATGAAGCATGAGGATAACTATTATGCGGACTATTTCACCGACTTGATTGCCAATGATAGTGTTACTTTCCTGAAAAACAGTAAACAGTACTTTCCGAAAAGGTAGAATCACCTAATCCTATAAAAATCCCTTTGTTATTTTGTCCCCAAGTATACATGTATCCTGTTAATGCATGACACTTTTATCTGATGGTGGACAGACATATAATTATGCATAAGAATTTATTTCTTTGACATGATTTGCTTTGGTCATTAGGTCAAAGCAATCTTTTTACATGCATACCTTTAGAGAAAAAATGTTTTATCAAATTTTTGGGAATGGCATAAGAATAAAAATGTTTTAGTCATAACTCTTTTTTACGTTTATCATTTTCTAGTTGTTTCACATGAGTGATATATGACTTTCTAATGTTGTAGGCCTGTCCTGATGGTATTGAGTGTCCCTGCTCCCCACGGCCCTGAGGACTCTGCCCCTCAGTACCAGCATCTTTTCTACAACAACACACTTCACAGGTAGATAATCAATAATTGTAAGTACAGCATACATTTTTCCATGGCTTAGGTTGTTAAGAAATGAAGACCAGTGAAATTTGATTTAGATGAATGTGCTTGCTTAACACAGGACTCCCACCTGGAACATGGCTCCCAATCCGGATAAGCAGTTCCTGTTAAAAGTAACGGGGAAGATGGAGCCTATTGAGCAGACGTTTACGGATGTTCTCCAGCAAAAAAGGCTACAAACATTACAGTCAGTAGATGACCTTGTAGAAAAGGTAAGAAAATTCACAATGTGATCCTGGGAAGTGGCATTAGTGCAGGAACTGATGAGGTTAGAGGTTTTACGAATGTCATCCATGGAAGAAATGGATGTTTGGGGGAGTTTTCTGACATATTCGAGGGTAAGTTCTTAGGATACCAGTAGTCTTATTTTTGTAAAAAAAAGCTGTAAAAACAAACTTGTGACAAGTCTTCTGGCATCTTCTTGGGAAAAGACTCCATGAAAATTAACAACCAGGTAAAAAGACTGGAGACATTAAAGATTCACATAAATTAGGTGAGTTGGTTTAAGTTCTAGAAAGTGACAGCCAAAGAGACTAAAGAACATAGTCATACATATGGTTAGCAGTGAGAAAAAGAGGTAAAAATAAAAGGCTTAAGTCAAAAACTGGTAGACTTTTCAATGAGCTGAACATGGTGGTAGTGACCAAAAGTGGTAGGTTTTATTGGTGTTTGAGGGGGTTGCGGTATATGCGATTGGATGGCCCATTATAATGATGAATGAAACCAATCCAAGCTTCGTTGTAATCCTGTTTGGTGATTGTAGGTATATGAAGAGTTGTGGAACTTGGATGAGCTGGAGAACACCTACATTATCTACACGTCGGACCATGGCTACCACCTAGGCCAGTTTGGACTGGTGAAGGGCAAGGCGCTGCCCTATGACTTTGACGTTAGGGTTCCGTTATACGTTCGTGGTCCGGGCATTAAGCCGAGGTCAAAGTACGTTTTTTATGCACTTGCACTTGGAAGAGCTCACCTTTGATCTAAATTTCAATTTAATGAAAAGAAATAACAGTAGAAAAGTGAGTGAGCTCATTTAAGGTTTAAAACCCTTGAATCAATGTGTAGTAGTCATACAACTTTTTCATTTCCTTTGTATTGCTTCAGAATTTCTAATCTTGTGGTGAATGTGGACTTGGCCCCAACTATTCTGGATATGGCTGGTGTGGATATTCCGGAGCACATGGATGGGAGATCGGTGATGAAACTCATCAGAACCAAGAGCTACCGAGACCAGGATTATGGGTAAAAGAATATTACTGTGAATTCAATACTAATTGTTTTCATTACCAGCATAGTATTTTGCTCCGAGTTATATATATATATTTTGTAAAAGTTAAATATAGTAGATCTTCAGATTTTTCCTTTCAAGATATCATTTGAGCATCAAAGGTTTTAATTTTGTATTTTCTTTCAGTGATATACATGTAAACTCTGTCCCGAGTTTTTGCTTCCACCACTTTTTGCTTGATATTTCAATAACAGTAAATACCTTTGTGCTCAAACTACGTTCATCCACTAATATGAAAAATGTCCAGATTATCTGTTTTGAAACGCCCCCTCTACCGCTTCAGGTTTCAATACACATCCCAAAATTGAAAGTCTACGCAGATTTTGCATTGCATCAGCCATTAATGAGCTCGGATAATAACGTTAAAAAAATTGTGCGAGGTATCCCGAGTACTTCCGAATGGAGAAAAGATGTAAACATTTCCTATTATAAATCTCAATAAGAAATTTGTTTTCGTTCCTGTGAAATTTCATGAGTGAAAAGGGATAATTGTTCAATGAAGATATCTTGGATATATTCCCTGTCATCGATTTCAATTGTATTTCTTTCACAGGTATGTGTATTTGTATTAAAAATCATCAAAAATTGATGGAAGCAATAACTTGGGACAGACTATAGTGGGTTGTGAAGAAGGATTTAAAGCAGTAAATAAGCATATGTTTCATTTACATGTATGTTTTTTTTGACAGTGGCTTCAGTGACAACTATGTGACAGCCAAGAGACCATGGAGAGATACTATTCTGTTGGAGAGAGGGTAAACACGTGTGTAGCTTTATACACAGTCAACCAAGCTTATATTATTAGTACTGTATACAGGGTTATTTTCATCCTATGTAATTTTTGCCCTTCAACACTTGCAAACAGTTTCGCCTCGTCTTGAATTTGCCCAGACACTGTTGTGTTTAAAGAGAGATACTCTGAGATAATGGAATTTGCTCAGTCTTAAATTCGCCCACTGACAACGAGGGCGAAAGAGGAGAAAATAAAACGGGGGCGAATATTTCCCTGTATACAGCATTTAAGGTTAGCTTAGTCGGCATATGTATCCGATTTTTGTCATTCATCATGCATTGGTTGTAAAGTTTTTAACACTAAAAAAAAAAATAGAACAGTCCTGATCAGGACAAAGGTTGGTGTTTAGATATTGTACGAGAAGGGCAATATGAATTTTGAAATTCATAACCTTCAGTTTGATATTGATTACAGAGAGTAACGTGTAATAAACCTTGAAAAATTTTTCCTACTCTGACTTGTATTTGTGTTACAAATACTTGACCATCATAAGAGTACAAGGCAACTCTTATTTTAAGTTTATTTTAAGTTTAAAGAAAACAAGATAAAAATATTCTGTGACTAGATGAGTTACCGGGTAATTTGTTTTGAGTGATTTATTTCCTTTCATCAGTTGGTTACACAATTGATCATATTTTCAGAAAAATTACAGTGAAAAAAAGAAAGGCACTGATGCGTCAACAGAAGAGAAACTTTCTTGAAACTGTGAACAGCTTGCCCACTATCAGTGACTCCTATTTGAAGTATGCCACTCCGAAACAGAAGAGAATTTTCAAGGAGTGTGCAAAACCCCAAAACCAGCCCCCCTGTAAAAAGGGACAGGTATGTTACTCACTTGTAAATCAATTTAGTTGAATGAGGAATGTTAAGAACAACCAAAAGTGGACAGGAAATTACCTATAAAGATATACAGAACTGCAAATTTCGTAAACAAGGATGATTTTATTTTGTCTGCCAGATTGGAATTTGTCATTGGTTTAATACAGATTTGTTTTAGAAAACATATTTATTAAAATTAAATGAAATATATTGTGTACCTATTGTTTAAATGTTTTTTTTTTCCATACAGAAATATCAGTGTATACAAGAATATGGCCGTAATATGCCGAGACTGATGAAGTGTCGAAAGAACAAGAGAATGCAGAGGGATGGATATTTTCCCAAAAAACGTTGTCCTTGTGGCCGCAAGAAGAACAAAATCAATCCAGATGAAAAACTCAGTCAGACAGAATTCCTAATGAAGCATGCCAGCAAAGGTAAATAAAATTTTTTTTTTTTATATCAGCTGAAATGTTTTATCTGAATTGTACACAGAATATATTCATAGATATTTTAAGTCCATGAAAAAATAAATGTCTTTTGAATGAAGATTTTTTTTTTTTTTTTTTTTTTTGCAGATTTTTCACCAAAATTTATCAGAACTAAGAGATCTTATTTACAGTTAGTGGGCAATACAAGTTCTTCATCTCAGAATTCCATTTCTTCTTTATCAGGTATGAATCATATTGATATGCAACTGGACAATCAATATCTTGAAAAAAGATGGTCACTGTTAATAGGTTAAACTTACATTTTGTTTGACTTTTGTAGTTCAGCCCTTTGATCGTCGCTGTAGAGTTTTACCCAATGACACAGTATCATGTGATCGTGTTTTGTATCAGGACCCAGTTGAATGGAAAAACCACAAGGAGAAACTCGATGAGATGATCGAAGAATACAGAAAAATGCTGGAGGATTTAAGGGTATGGATGTACTTAATATTTGAGTTCATTTTATAGAATTTTTGCAAATTCTTGAAGTAAAGGTGCAAAATTTTTATTACAGCATATTTAATAGTAAAAATACTTGCACACATTCCACACAGTGGAAAACAAAATTTGAAACTCTCTCAATATTTGGTCACAGACTCTCACTCAATAAAAATTTGCCCATGCAGTATAACACAGACCAAATTTTAAATTTTACTAAATTTTTTTTTTCTTTTTTTTTGGGGGGGGGGGGGGGTATATGTAATATGATGAATTTATATTCAATTCTATGTTTTGAAGCTCTACAGAAAACATGCAGTATAACACAGACCAAATTTTAAATTTTACTAAATTTTTTTTTTTTTTGGGGGGGGGGGGTATATGTTATGTGACGAATTTATTTTCAATTCTATGTTTTGCAGCTCTACAGAAAACATTTAAAGGCCTCTAAACCCCTTGATTCATACCTGAGTGAGATCGGAAACGGAATCAGCGGTCAGGGTTACCTGGACTATGAGTGTGAACCCTGTAACAGTAACAGCAGACGATCTGAAAGGTAGGAGCAGTAGCCTTAGGTATTGGAGTAACCTTTGAGACAGCTGCTTGTAAGGTCTGGGAATGGTAAAGTTCTGTGTCTAAACTAGTTATAATAGCAGATGTGGATCCAAGATTTTTTTTCTCAAAGGGGGCGGTTGTTACCCTCATACCTAGACCTACCAGAAAAATTATTTTTTTGGCCCACAATTCTGTTTTTCTTCTTTCAGAAAAAAAGAAATAGAACAAAGACGTCGCCGCAGACGAAAAAATAAGAAGCGAAAGAGAAAGTATCAGGGGTCCGATTCACCTCTATGGAATTGTAAGTAAATATCTACAAGGGAAGAAGCCAACCAGCAGATATTCATGTATTTTCATGTTTTTATGTCCACGGGATCAAAGATATGCTGTTACTGGTGGTTTTTTCCTCTTTTTGACAGTACAGTAGAGCCTCAGTTATCCGGACGCTTTCGTTCCCAAGTCCAATCGTCCGGATAGATGAAGCGTCTGGATATCTGAAATGTGTCTATTGTTGTCATGAATGATAATGTATTTGTATACAATGGCTCCCAGTGTTGATACTAGGTTTTTTTGCCTTTCACACCATATAGCAACACATGCTAGAGTTGTCTGTTGATATGAACGTTTTTAGATATAAAGAACTCTGCTTTATTTTACTATTTTGTCATGAAATATTAACCGGACAATAATGATAACCAAATCAAGCGAAATTCTTTGTGTCCAAGTGTGAAATGTGTGTGATACACTGTTGTTCGCAATTTTCTAATTTTTGAAAGTGATTTGGGAAGTCAGTGTGTTTATACAAGCTACTCATGAGGGTCTAACATGTAAAAAAGGTGTGAAACTTAATTGACAGGGGTAATCTTTTGTACTGAGAAGGGTATCATCAAATTTTACCGTCCGGTTAAATGAATCAAGATAAGTAGTAAATCAGTGTTTTGTGGTAAAAACAGACCGTCTAGATCCGGAACGTGGAATTCCGGATAAATGAGACAAAATAACGTATAAAAAAATCTGTTCCCAAATAAAATCGTCCGTAAACTGAAGCGTCCTGTTATCTGGCGTCCGGATATCTGAGGCCCCACTGTATAGTGTTTATTCACAACATTAAATTTAGCCACACAAGATAGAGACTTCATATTTTAATTGTCAAAGGTTGACCTTGGGCATTGAAGTGGCAAGGGGGAGGGGTCAAATTGGCTTTCATGGGACTATGTATCAGGGACATGTACCTTAGTTTCACAAACACATGTTGTTTTTAACTCACCTGAGTCGAAGGCTCAATTGAGCTCTCTGATCAAAATATGTTTGTTGTCTGATGTTGGCAATTGATAAACATGTGTATCTGATGTTTACTGACCAGTGACTCAAGCAAATATTGTACGTTATTTATGATACTTTTTCAATTTAGCAACTTACTGGAATTTGCCTCCTGATGAGAAAGTGAGTCGCCGTAAGCACCCGGCCTGTAAGCGAGCCAATGCTGACTGTTCTCTGATGGACAACAGTCATTGGAAGACTCCCCCATACTGGACAAGTAAGAGCTACCTTATTCTCTTTCTCTACTATATTAAATTTTTCTGGTTTGATTTTGAAGTCAGAAATCCATGAACAATATTTACGGTAGTCAGAGTTTTGCAGTCAAAAATCTATAGTACACAATATTTAGTTAGATTTCTGTAGTAAAAATTATATACACAATTTTTAGTTTGATTTTTGCAGTAAGATATCCATACATGATATTAAATTGAATTTTTGTAGTAAAAAAATCCATGCACAATAAGGAACTGGCACTCTAGTTGCAACAACAGGTCAAGAATTCATAAAACTGTGTATTATATTAAAATATACTTAAATTGAAAGAAATTTCAACACTGCATATGTAGTGTATTGAAAGTTTAAAATACACAGTACTCATAAATGGTATTTGATTTGTTTCAGATGGGCCCTTCTGTTTTTGTACGAATTCAAACAACAACACCTACTGGTGCATACGTACCATTAATGCAACACATGATCTACTGTACTGTGAATTCATTAACAATTTCCTCAGCTATTATGATCTCAAAAAGGACCCATTTCAGGTAATATCTCATGCAAAAGACTCTTATATGTATATAAACTTTATCAAAGGTCCATTTTTGATGTGATCTGCTTCAGTTGCCAACATTTTCAATAACAAATAAAAACCAGAAAACTGCTGTATAGGAGAATTAAAAAAAGAAATTTGTGAGGAAAATAAAACTTTTGTCAGCATCAAGTGGAATATTGATATGACATACATGTAAATGTTATGTTAAAAGTTAAAGATCAAAGATTGTTAAACTTATTAACTATGAAAATCACATAGTTATTGTTAAGTTTAGAAATTTTTAATTTTAAACTTTTAATGTAGCACAAATGTAACACATTCTGATAGAGTGCATGTGATTTAATACAATGCAATGTCTTGCTGTAATTTCAGATGAGGAATGCCATACATGATGTAAACTATGGTATTTTACAACAACTTCATGAGCAGCTGAATGCCATGAGGGCATGTGAAGGCACAAAGGAATGTAACAAAGCAGGACTTTGTAAGTCAACCAGTCATTTTTAATACTGTATACAGGGATATATTTGTCCCTATCTTATTTTCGCCTGTTTTGCCCTGGTTGTCAGTGGCCAAATTTAAGACTTGGCAAATTCAAAACAATTCTTGAATTACTGTGTTAATGACAGACAGTATTACCGGTAATTATCATGCAACTGTGTCTGCATTGGCGAATAAATCAAGACGGGAAAACTGAGCAAGTGTAGATCAGTAAATTTGCATTTTTTTTAAAATTTTTTTTACAAAATGATCAGGAAAAGAAGCACAAATTGAATCCACATTTACTTTTTTACTTTACGAAGGGTACAGAGATGAGGAAAATAAATCAAATGATGAAATAAATGGGGATGATACCTGATGAAAAGATCCAGGTGATTTTGTCTCTTAGGAGAGTCCATGTTCAAGACAATGTGTAGCCGAGCTGCATGCTGATGTCTGGAGAGAATGTGTTCAATGAAGACTGTGATTATCACCCTACTTTCATTTTTGTGTACTTTCATATTGTGATATATATTACTTTTTTTTCTCCAAGGGAAACAACCTTGGATTTCTATGCGTTATGACTTTAAGTGAATATTTGTTTTTATAATTAAATTCCATTAACAGTATGTATAATTTTTTACTTTGTAATTTTTACATGTAAATTCAATTGTTTAGTGTTAAATGTAGAAGTTTTTAATCATGGCACTTAATTATTGCGATATTGAATCTTGTTTCTTTTTATTAAGCACAATGCTGGCCAGTTTTGTACATTGTGTAGATGAACGATGCATCAGTATTAGAGGGCTATTTAGTAAATATATCTAAAGATCACCTTTATTGCTGAAGATCTTATTTTACTGTAACATGGTTGGTTTTTTGTTGGTTTTTTTTTTTTTTTTATTCACAAGACAGAGTTTCTTGCAAATTACTGATGTAAAGGTATGTATTGATTTTGCACATTGCACATTGTGCACTTGTTTGTCCTCATGTTAATTAATGAGGATATTTATATTTTCGTAAGTTTCAAGTCTCTTCAATATTTTCCTCTATAGCAGTGTTAAAGTCAGCTGTTTAATAATTATACCCCCGCTCCGAAGGAGAGGGGGTATACTGTTTTACCCTTGTGTGTCTGTCTGTCCGTCCGTCTGTCCGTCCGTCTGTCTGTCTGTCCGTCCGTCTGTCTGTCCGTCCATAACAAAAATTTCTGTCACATTTATCTCAGCAACTATTTATCGCAGATGCTTGAAATTTTAACACAGTGTTTGTTAAGGCATGCCATATCGTGGGATATATTTTTGTACCAATCGGACGTCAACTTCCTGTTAAATGACGACTTTGCTTATTTTTTAACCAAAATTTTCAAACAAATTTTCGTCAAAGATTTCTCAGCAACTGTTTATCGCAGATGCTTGAAATTTTTACACAGTATTTGTATAGGCATGCTATATCGTGGGATGTATTTTTGTACCAATCAAACGTCAACTTCCTGTTAAATGACGACTTCGTTTATTTTTTGCCAAAATTTTCAAACAAATTTCCGTTAAAGAATTCTCAGCAGCTATTTATCGCAGATGCTTGAAATTTTAACACACTATTTGTTTAGGCATGCCATATTGTAGGATATATTTTTGTATCAATCGGACGTCAACTTCCTGTTAAATGACGACTTTGCTTATTTTTTAACCAAAATTTTCAAACAAATTTTCGTCAAAGATTTCTCAGCAACTATTTATCTCAGATGCTTGAAATTTTTACACAATATTTGTATAGGCATGCCATATCGTGGGATATATTTCTGTACCAATCGGGTGTCAACTTCCTGTTAAATGATGACTTCGTTTATTTTTTGCCAAAATTTTCAAACAAATTTTCCTCAAAGATTTCTCAGCAGCTATTTTTTGCAGATGCTTGAAATTTTAACACACTATTTGTTTTGGCATGCCATATCGTGGGATATATTTTTGTATCTATCGGACGTCAACATCCTGTTAAATAATGACTTTGTTTATTTTTTGCCAAAATTTTCAAACAAATTTTCGTCAAAGATTTCTCTGCAGCTATTTATCGCAGATGCTTGAAATTTTTACACAATATTTGTATAGGCATGCCATATCCTGGGATATATTTCTGTACCAATCGGGTGTCAACTTCCTGTTAAATGACGACTTCGTTTATTTTTAGCCAAAATTTTCAAACAAATTTTCCTCAAAGATTTCTCAGCAGCTATTTTTCGCAGATGCTTGAAATTTTAACACACTATTTGTTTTGGCATGCCATATCGTGGAATATATTTTTGTATCTATCGGACGTCAACATCCTGTTAAATAATGACTTTGTTTATTTTTTGCCAAAATTTTCAAACAAATTTTCGTCAAAGATTTCTCTGCAGCTATTTATCGGAGATGCTTGAAATTTTTACACAGTGTTTGTTAAGGCATGCCATATTGTGGGATATATTTCTGTACCAATCGGACGTCATCTTCCTGTTAAATGAGTACTTTGTTTATTTTAGCCAAAATTTTCAAACAAATTTTCCTCAAAGATTTCTCAGCAGCTATTTTTCGCAGATGCTTGAAATTTTAACACACTATTTGTTTTGGCATGCCATATCGTGGAATATATTTTTGTATCTATCGGACGTCAACATCCTGTTAAATAATGACTTTGTTTATTTTTTGCCAAAATTTTCAAACAAATTTTCGTCAAAGATTTCTCTGCAGCTATTTATCGGAGATGCTTGAAATTTTTACACAGTGTTTGTTAAGGCATGCCATATTGTGGGATATATTTCTGTACCAATCGGACGTCATCTTCCTGTTAAATGAGTACTTTGTTTATTTTAGCCAAAATTTTCAAACAAATTTTCCTCAAAGATTTCTCAGCAGCTGTCTATCGCAGATGCTTGAAATTTTAACACACTATTTGTTTAGGCATGCCATATTGTTGGATATATTTCTGTACCAATCGGATGCCAGCTTTCTGTTAAATGTCGACTTTGCTTATTTTGCATATTCACATCAGAGCGGGGGTATCACTAGTGAGCATTGGCTCACAGATATCTTGTTATTGTTCCAAAGCATATAAGTTCATAAATCAGTGAATATGTGCTTTGTTTTAGGGTGTGTTTTGTATCATTATATTGTGGCTAGGATACTTATATTTTAATTAAAATTTGATTTTTAATAACTATCAGTATTATTGATAAACATGCATTCAAAAAGTTAAAACTAGACACTGTGGTATTTATTTCATACCTTTCCCTTTAAATTTGATCTATTTTCACATCTGTACATCTGAATCTGTACATTCATATATATTTTGTTTCACATTAGAACACCTTTATTCTTTTAAATGGTTAAAGATATTTTCAAAAAGAAAAACACCACAATTTCCATCAGTTACTAAAATGTCATGTCCAAACCATGTGCACTTCTTTTTTTTTTCTTTTTTTGTAATGATGAGAAGAAAGTCACTTTGATGCATGATTTTTTTCATTAATAACAGTTACATTTTATTGCTTTTACTGGGCATATAGATAAAATGTACATAGCATATTTACATATTATGATTGTTGTTGCATTGTTTGCGATAAGCAAAAGGGGTATACATGTGTATCAACTACCTAAATAGGGCAAATAAATGTAGAATTTAGTACATGTACAAAGCCTTGTAGCTTGATTTTTTTTTTCATGCTTGCTAGTATTTGGTTTAAAAAACTTTTGATTTGACTAAATGGATATTTTTACCTGCAAGTACTTGTTTACATGTAAATTGTAAATTGACAAAATAGATATTTTTACTTAGATGTATAAAAGTGAAGGAGGAGGCAGCAAAAATCATAAAGGTTATTGTTTTGTAACATTGAGCTTCAAATTTGATCCATGAAATGTGTTTTTCAAAGGTGTTAGGAATTTAGGCATTTTTATACAAACATTATTCATCTGAATTTTTCTGTATACGTAATTTTGTAGTGCAAGTACTGAACAATCACACGTTGAGGACATTTAGTTTTTTGTATGCTTCTTAATGGCAAGGAGTAGAAAATAAAGTAATGCATCAAGAAATGTTTTAAGTACTAATTTGTATACTGTATGTAGAACACTTACTGTGTTATCAGGGATATGCATATTTATGATCATTTGTGAATAACGACGCTTTTTTTTATCATTAAAAACCTGATTCTGTGACCAAGTTTGTTTTGTCTTTTATTTATAAACAGATAAAAATAGGATCTTTTATAAACAGATGAAAAAGGGATTCTACTGAAAAAATCCATACCTTTTGATTCTACCAAAAAACAAAAAAAAAAAAAGAAACGAAAAATACTTTTACAAGCGGTTGTTAAGTGAATGATCTGAAAGCAACGTGGAGATTTCGTGAATTCAAACATTTACAACATTTCCTTAAAGAAAATGATAATTTTAAAATTCTATAATGCTTGCGAAGGAGATAATTATTTGATTGTACATACTGGTATACCTATATTTATTAGTTTCTTTATTGATAAATAAACTCTGAAATATCTTTTGAAAATAAACTCCTCAGTTTCTTCACAAATTTATCGGCTGCTAAATTGTTTGAAGTATATGTATGACGTTTGATCACAAACTGAAAAGTTCAAATACGTACCTTGATAATTCACGCAAACATCTTTTTAGATTTGTAAATTGAGAAAATTTGAATAATTTTTTTATATAACATATTATAGCCTTTCGTCTAGCCCAAGCTAACAATTTGGAGCCATGTCAAAAACTCGGTTTACGTATGTAGTATTCTATTTGATCAGTAAATTACGTCTGCTTCCAAAGGTTCATTATTAATACTAGTTTTGTAATAAATCACAAACCATTTATTTGGATGATGGAAAGAAGAAAAGTTCAAAATGAAATAATGATTTTTTATGGATTTTTAAAACGTGTTTAATCTAACTTCAGTTTGGTTTAGACTTGATCAGAATTCCCTAAATAAAAGGCTGTTGGAGGAAAACGCTATGCACATGTGGAAAACGATGGTCAAAGGTTTTCACTATCATTCAAACAATGCAGTGTTGCATCGAAAATAAATTGTGTCACAGGTTTGAATTTAATTTACCGATGAACAAGTCCTAAAGTGTGCGATTTGAACAATCCACGAAAATATTTAATTAGCCAAAAAAAAAAAAAAACAAACAAACAAACAATCAAAAAATGAAGGGGGAAATTACTTCTTTGTCAAAAAACCTTCATTACAATCGCAAACATCTTTAGATTTTTGTTTCAAATTTGTTTTGATTTAATTTACAGAAAAAAGATATTTCGGCAAAATTTCTACCAATACAGTTTGATCACGAAAATTAAAAAAAAAAAATAAATAAATAAATATATAAACGACTTTGCAAATCTAATCTAGATTAATTTTAGGTTTGGATACCGCATGTGAACCCATTTGTGGCTTTTCATTTTCCTCAAAAGAAAGCAAATTCCGAATAGTTGAATCTTTTGCATACAATACAAAGTATTTGTAACGCTTCTGAATAACCATCGATTTCTTTTCTGCTGATTGGTCAGTAGATCCAGGAAGTGTTGAGACTTTGCAAATGATGTTTCTGGTGCTGACAGAGTCAATTTATCATATACTGGTGGCTGGAATACAAGCACATTATTCAATAAAAGAAAACAAGTAGATAAGTTCTATAGTCAGTCTTGTCTGTCACCATATGGGATTGGTTGTACAAATGTAGCTTTATCTGCCGTGTTCCCTCCTCTTCTTCATGATTTTCAATTTATCATACATCTGCAACAGCTTTTGCGCAAGTGTGTAAAATTAGATGTACTCATGCATTGGAAAGAAAATAACTTCATTCTGAAAAACAGTAAACCAACTTTTATTTAGATGCAATTAAGAAAAAGTTGCAAGAATCTTCATGTAGAAGTCGCAAATATAGATGTCTCTTTTATATGTGCTTGCCGCAAAAACCAGTATCCGGGTTTTTTTTGTTTTTTTTTTGTTTGTTTGTTTGTTTGTTTTTTTTGTTTTTTTTTACAAAAGATACTGGATATGCTATATAATTTATTATTACCTAATCAAAGGGATTTTGTTGTTTTATTTCAGATTATATATTTTCATCTATTTTGTACGTGTATTCAGGTTTGAAAGTGATCTACTGAACTGCCGGTCAATAGACTGCGATCTATTAGACCGCCGGTCAATATATTGTGATCTACTGGACCGCCGGTCAATAGACTGCTATCTTTTGGACGGGCAACGTATTTTAGAAAAAGCCTAAGGTTAATTTCTACAAGATTACAACATAACTTTATGATGTTTATTTTACTATTGTTCTTAAAATTTATCTTTAAGGTCATCTTGGTATCAATTAACACTGACCTGAATGCTCAATGGTATGAAGACCTTCTTAATTTACAATTGTGAACACAAAATTCTAAAAACGGAATTAGGTAATAAAACAATTATTTAATGCCTGAACAGTCGATAGCCCGAATTATTTCCCTTGGTGCAGGGAACAGCTCAGTATGATCTATTGCCCGAGGCCGTTTGCCTCGGGCAATAGATCATACTGAGCTGTTCTCTGCACCAAGGGAAAAATATTCGGGTCTATTGACTGCTCAAGCATTAAATAATTGTATACTGTGTACGGGTAAATATTCGCCCCCGTTTTAAATTCGCCCATTTTGCCCTCGTTGTCGGCGGGCGAATTTAAAATGATTTTAATACAAGAATCTATCATTAACATTGTCTGGCCGAATTTAAAACTGGGCGCAAGCTTTTGTAAGTGTAGAAATGCAAAAAAATAACCCACTATTTTTTGGAAAATCTTGAAAACAAACGTTGGGTGTGGGGAGGGGGGATTTATATTACTGCATATATTAGCAATTTGTGTAGATAAACTGAATTTGACGTAGAAATAAAACTCCCGTCTTGTCTCCTTTTGTTAAATTATCTTAGCT
Organism: Magallana angulata; assembly: GCF_025612915.1. NCBI lineage: Eukaryota > Metazoa > Mollusca > Bivalvia > Ostreida > Ostreidae > Magallana > Magallana angulata. Next base: position 30,094,886 of record NC_069111.1, on the reverse strand, counting down.
TCATCAGACAAAGAGAGTCTTGATATATATTATGTAACATGATTCTTGTCGTCTGGTTCACATGTAATCTACAGGACAATTAGTCGATTACAGCCTCACAAAACTATATCATAAATACAGTAAACTTATAACTGATTCAAGAAAATCTTGGACTTTTGGCAGTACGTTGGAAATTTTGGGAATTATTCGTCGATTTTATCCAATAAACAGATGGTACTTTTCCTGCCTTTGGTTCACCCTGTAGAAATAGCGCGCGTGCAGACTCCGCGGTGAGTAATGTTTTCCCACGGCTGCTGAAGTTTTTTTGTATGATGCTGTACGCTGACAGATAAAGAGGTCGGACATTTTATTCCTCAAGATTCATACTGTTAAACAAAGGTAGGGTTATTTACTCTCAAAATTTGTCACAAAAACTTTCTATTCAGGGTATTTCTATCTAATATTTATACTGATGTTTGCTATACATCAGTGTCCCGCATAGAACATATCATGTTCACTAATGTAATAATCAAATATCATCACACCTTTCTATGGAATGTTTTGCCAAATACATGTACTAAAAATGTTGATTTGAGGATTGTACTCGGGCTTTTGTCATTGCTTCAGGCTCCAAAGATGTCCAGCACAAAGTCAAAGAAGAAACATCGGGCTCGCACCCAGAGATACACCTCTAATGTATTCGCCATGTTTAATCAGGCCCAGATTCAGGAATTCAAGGTAATTAATAAATCGGTCTTTAATCGACTCATTAATACAGTTTCCTACGCGTCAATGATGCTCCAATAGTGATAATTCCACTGTATCATTAATATTCAAATGTGAATTTATTACAAGACCGTAATTAATTTGCTCATTAGCTACATCTCTGTAATTAATAAAGAAAAGAAGATTAGAATATACGACCCGTTCGTGTAATGTTCGATATCAAACTGAATGTTTTGGATCTGAGCTGTATTTCAGGCAAGCAGATAAAACGCTTGGCTGGCTATCGCAAAGATGGGTAGGAATTAGATTCGGCTTGATATCGACTGATGCCAAAACCGACACCAATATTTAAGTTTGTTTTTCTAAATAAACCACAAAATCATACAGTTTATTCGATTCAAAGATGCAGACTGATTAAAAAATATACAACTATAAGTATTCCTCATTAATAAAACTTCACAAGAAACTTTCTCAACAGTAAGTTATATGCACCTTGCATTGTACGGATGCCGCACCTAGCATAGCCATGTGTTCAATACACCAGTATCAGAAATCCGATACTCAACAAACACATCTGACCAATACATGATAAAGCAAAGCAAACTATTTTAACAAATCAGCGACAATAAAACACAAATTTCCAACGAGTTTTACATAGCTAAATTAATTGAAAAGGAAAAAAACCAAAAAAGTACACGTACTTCTACATAAATGTACTACTAGCTACTTCGTACTGTTGACCTATTTCGTCATCAGGAGGCCTTTAACATGATTGACCAGAACCGAGACGGCTACATCGACAAGGAGGACCTCCTGGAGATGATGACGTCATTAGGGAAGGACCCCTCCAACGAGTACCTGGAGAAGATGATCACTGAGGCGCCAGGACCTATCAACTTCACCATGTTCCTCACGCTGTTTGGCGAGAAGCTCAACGGCACCGACCCCGAGGACGTCATTCAAAATGCGTTTGCCTGCTTTGACGTCAATGACTCAGGTATAGATAGTACTGTTCGAATTTTTAAACAGGAGGAATTTTTTGCATTACGCGTCTGTTACAACGCACTTTGAAAATTTAAAAATGTAAAAGTGCCTTAAGTGTCTCGACACTAAAAATTGATGGTGTACCTTCATAACGCACTTTGAAATTTTTTTTCAAAGTGGGTTAACTTGGTCCCAAATTTAACGCACTTTGAAAATTTGTTTCAAAGTGCGTTGATTTTGTCCCTTTAACGCACTCTGAAAATTTTTTCAAAGTGCGTTGCCATACATGTCAGTCCGAAATATCTGACGTTTTCCTGACTGTTTTAACGATTTTGATAGAATTTACAAGCAAGGAAAACAACATGCCATTGAGAACGCGTTTGCTTGCTTTGACGCGATCGGTTACGGTAGTGTTCGAATATTTCCATACGGAGGGGAGGGATTATGCTTTACACGTCATCCAGAACGTGTTTGCTTGGTTTTGACGACTATGGTGCAGTAGTGTTTGAATTTTTATTATGGGAGGAAATTTTTGTATTACACATCATTCATAACATGTTCACTTGCTTTGGCGTCAACTTAATAGGCCATGGTCATGATTTAGGTAAAAAATAATTTTTCCAATTTTAATGTTTACAATGCTTCAGTAAGGCATTTCTAAATAGGCAACCAAAATTTGAGTGTCATTTGCTGAGTTATAAGCGAGTTACAGAGCTTCTTTGTTATGTAAACAAAGCACTTGTGTACGTTTTGAATGTTTAAGTGAAAATTCCAATCTTAGACCTAAAATGAAAGTGTTAAACGTTAGGAACTGTCTATTTCTGCTTAAAGGGTACCTGCAGTGCCGGTCAATTTTTGATATAATTGAGATCTATGTGTAAAAACATCATCCTGAAAATTTTACATCGATCGCATAAGTAGTTTTCGAGATATTTGGGGAAAACCCGATTTCACACCTGAACGAGTTTTGAATCAAGCCGTTTTGGCGCGAGATGAACTGTGACGTCACGGGGTCAACGCCGCTGTATGAGAAACAGGAATATCGTATGAAAACTGTTCGTTTTCTTGCATTGTTTAATCGATATATGAATATTTTTTTCTGTTATTTTGTTTCCGTATCAACCCTGGATGACTAATTATACTGTCGTTTGAATTTAACCCGTATTTTATCGAACAAAAAAGGCGAATTTGGACAATTGTTTGCTTCATGAATTTCGTCAAATGTGTAACACATTTTACATATAAATGCACACCATATGTAGCAAAATGACAATTAATCAAAGCATTCTTGTTATACGAAACATATTTTGTTAATATTGTCATTCTTTCGAATGATTTCTCAGTGATATTATTAACTGATTATAATAATAATATTGATGATACATAATGATATTTCGTAAAAGGTAACTCGGGGTCTATTCCTCGTATAAGGCATAACATTACAAATGATGTCGCCCGATTATTCAATAATATTGATATCGGACCAATAACAATCAAAATAGTATGCATTCTTTAACAAGCAAACACGGGATTATAAACGGATCAAGGCGAAAGTCCAAGATGGCTGCATGCGTGATTATGTCTGTCTCGTATTCTTTTAAAAATACGATAATGGAATTTAATTTTACATTTATTTACATCCTTTGTCAAAATGTTCCAGTTTATTTAGATTTCATAATGATTCGTTGTCAGTATTACAATTTAAGCTATACGGAGTTATAAAGCGTTTAATTGCTGACCATAGCGCTCGAAAAAAAGTTGCACTTTATTAAATAACAAATTATAAATCCGAAATAATTACTTGATCACATAAAAAAGGTTTCAATTGCAGAATTGTAAATTTTTGTCATTATTTAAGTGATAAGATAAGTAACAATAAAGGCATTTAATTTGAACATTAGTTTTACAATTCAATAGCATCATGCATGCTTCTTTAATCACTGATTGTCGGACTATACACATGTTTTAGCTGACGAATGCTTGATTTTACACAGTCTAATTTATTTTTCTGTTTTATCTTTTAACAATTGAGTAGCTAATTATACACAAATCAATTTACCAGTCTAGAGGTGTGAAACCCTCTCTTTGTTCACCAGACTCGTGTACCTTGTGTATACATACCCCAGATACACGTGTGTCTGGAGCAGTGGCTTCGTTAGTTTACCTGTGTCATTATCTCGGATCACTCGTGTGTGAAAGGATATTATGTAATCAATAAAATGAATAATGAACATAAATTTGCCCATGTAAGCGTTTTAAGATATCGTATTCATCGGTAAAAAGGCGACGAGAATAACAAATTTTAAAATCGTTTAAAAAGAAATCAGATTGTAATAAAATAATAACGGATACAAATTTCTAGATCTACAATACTTAAATTAACAAAATACGTCAAAACATCAGACCTATATCAAGCATTTTGGCTGAAAAATCGTATTTAATTTGTATAGCTTTGTAAGGAAATTTCCGTCGTGTTGACCTCGTGACGTCACTTCCGCTGAAGCCTCGTTATCGCCTAATTCTGTTTTCTCTTGATTAGATTTCCCAAAGCAGGTGAAAATAGCCACTTTGAAGGGGCGTAACTTCATTATTTTTGCACCGATTTCGATGCGGTGTTTTGCATTAAATTTTGGTAAATAAACTCTTTAACATATGTTTCACATCGGCTGGGCTGCAGGTACCCTTTAAAATAAATAAGAAGATAGACGAATCAGCAGGAAAATGATTGTTTACTGGTACATTGAACCTATGTAAACAAGAACAGGGCACGAGCCTTGTTTACATGACAAAGAATTGTGAGCTCTGTATCTTGCTTATTTTCTTAAATTTCATTTGATTATTAGAAATGCTTTCCTGAAGCTTTGTAAATAATAAAAACAGAAAAATAGAATTTGACCAATATCGTGGCCATGCCCCTTTAAAGTAGTGTTTGAATTTTACATGTTATAGGAAGGGTTTGTCTCAGTTGCGCATGAGAAACGCGGTGCTTCATTAAAAAAAAATTACATAACGGAAATAATATACGAGAAATTCACGGGCATGAACACCGATTACTGTGAAATTATTAAAATTCGTTGGGGCCAATTTTCCTTCATTCATTATTTATTTCATTTAAGGAATCAATGATGAAATACGGTTGGGGCGTGATCAAATCCAATAAAACCCGGAGTGCTATATGAGACTTGACACGCTTGACTGTATTTGATCACCTCATAATATTCAAAGAATGATTCCTTATTACTTATATCTATATAATTTTCAGCCATTGTATGATTTTAAAATGTTTAAACTCATTGATTTAATGTATTGGACTTAACATTATAAAATCAATTCGTAGTGTTACCAAACAGACGTTAGAAAATGTAAATCGATAGTTTATAGCTTTAAAAATAAAATCTAAAAATCAAAGGTAGATCTGATGGTTAATTCGTTGACCACGCTGACGGCGCGGACCTTCAGTTATACGACATCCGCCCCGCCCCCCCCCCCCCCCTTTTTTTGCGAATTGCTGTGTATTGCCAGATAATTTTGACTGGTTTTCATTCATAGGTCTGATAAATGACGAGTTTCTGAAGGAGTGTCTGATGACAATGGGTGAGCGCTGGTCAGAAGACATGGTTGAGGACTTGTTTCACGGAGCACCCATACATAACGGCCTGTTTGACTACAAAGAATTCACGCGCACGCTGAAGCACGGCTCACGTGACAAAGAAGATGACCAGGTGCCCTCTATACCACCAGAGGAGTTAGCGTTTAAGCCCAATACTTCAACATAACGGGATCTATATACTATCCAACAGGATATTTATGCAATGCTATGCATTACCTTAATTTAAAAATAACCTCTTCAGAAGAGGAATATTGGCATCATTATGACCGACACATACTAAGTATATGATGTCTATATAAATGTATCATATTTATGTACAGGTCTTTGACATTTCTTTATTGGCACACATGCCAATGTATGCATGATTTAGTTTATGAAACTATAAATATGAAGAAAAAAACCTTGTGACATGATTTTATTTTTGTTTAAGCCACCAATAAGTGAAACATACATGACATTATCCGATAGAGCAATTACATTTATATTATTGATGAAACAGATCTTTGATTATTATGATATTGAAACTTGATAAAAGTCTATCTGTGAGTGAAGATTCCAATGTCTGGACAGTATCTGTACGGTTTGCTCCTACTAGGCCCTCTGTGGAAAACAGGAAAAATCAACAGATTAGGTCACATAGTCCAGAATACATTTAACATAATCCCTAGGTCCCAATTAAAGTTGTTAATAGTAACACGTACAGCATAGTGCAGTTATTCTGCTTTCAAAGACATTATTGCTTTGTCATACTTTCATACTCATGCCCTATTTACCAGTAAATATCTATTTCGGAATCAATGTATATGAGTTATATACTTCAAGGTACTCTATATACTGTATACATATATAAAATATTTGGTTTTTTTTTTGAAAATCAATACATATATATCACATAATCAAATTTTCATATGATGAACTTTAATCTTTCAAACACAGAAGAATGTGCCATGTACGTGTTTAAATACACACCTGAGCATTCGGTTGTATATTTTCTCCTTAGATATCTCCATGGGACCTTCCTCTTCTGACCCAGCTGCCTCAGTTTCCAGATATATGTCAAAGCACATTAGCAATCTCTGCATCTGATTGGATAGTACGGTGTCACATGACTTTGAATTCATTAACTCCTCATGGTGAACATTCACCTCCTCCTCCATTTCCTGTTATAGCAGAAAAAAGAAAGTATTAGTTATAATAATCTTCCAAGTTTACAATATTGTAATAGAAAGCTTTTCCTCATGCATGTTCTTACTTTGATGTGTTTGTCGTTTGCAGCTGTTCTCTCGTGCTGCCATAGCACAGACACTACAAACACTGGGGCAACTTTTGGATAGTCGTGAGTCATAACAATCTGGGCTGTCATCTTGGCTGCAATGAAAAAAAAATCCCATTTAAAATACCAGTGGAGCTTCTTTTAAAGCCAACATCATAAAGAAATAATACAATTACACATACCGGTATTTCAATGAAAATAAAAAATATCAAATACAGATTTGACATAAAGATACCTGATCCCCTTTCAATGACAGCCGTGAAGAAAATGTCCGACTGTTCTATGACCTCGTCATCCACCAGAGCTTGTGCGTGTGGAAGAACGGCAAAGTCTTCATAGGTTGACCGTTTCCACGACGTCAGCCGGGACACAATCTTGCTGGGAAATAGGCCCTGGTATTCTGGATCCACCACCACATTGCCAGTCTCTGTGAAATAAATACTTGTGTCATGAGTACTCTCCAAACCACCTGCTACAATCTGAACATTTCAGAAAACACATTTCAAGGAAATGACTTTTATTCAACATGACTTCATTTCACAAGGTATCAATGATAGTCTATTTGGTGGTGACTTATTGTTGCCATCAAGCACTTTTAATTAGAATAACACTAAGAGACATAAAGGTGGTTGCACTGAGTTAGATTAACAATGATAAGGTTCTTGCTGATCTACCATACCAAAATTTTCTCACACACAAATAATTTTTGTTTACAGTATTTCTTCTGACAATTTAGAGATTTTTTTAATATAAATTCTAAATTTTGATAATCAATAACACTTATATCTACCAAATGCTGCCGTCTGCTTCATCAGACAGAGTCTAGATCTGACCCTCTGTTTCAAGCGTCTGATCGTCTGCTGCATGTGAGCAAAGCTGACATCCTCCTCCGGCGTATTCACGGCATTGTTTTCCAAGAACTGCAGACCACCCAACCACTGAGCCCATAGATATGGCCATCCAACCTCTGTGATGTAGCTGGTAAAGTCTTTTAGACTAAAAGTCACAAGATTAGGAGATGTCATACAGTTATGGACATGTGTGTATATATTTGAGATACGTAAGAGTAAAAAAAAGCAAAATGAAAGAACGAGTGATTTTGATTCAATATAACCATAATTTACATCTCAAAAATTTACAATAGTAATGATACAATTTAAAAGTTAGGGGGAATGAATCTGCTTTATGCACAAATCATTTATAAGCACACTTACTGTGGCAGTGTTTAGCAGTAAAGTTATACTTGAAGATAATGGAATAAAGTTAGGAAATGCCTAAACTCACCCAAGTTTCCTGAGCTCGTACTTGTTTGCTGGATTAGGGGACGTTTTACCATGATCACCAGGGTAGAGATCTGTAAGAACTGACTCGGGCGCCAAAAGGTCACTGCAAATTTCAAAAGTTAAAAAAAAAAATCACAATTTATTACAGGTACAATGTATTCAGAAGTTTTTCGCTGTATTCTATTTCGTATGTGCAAGAAAGAATCTAACTTCAGCTATAAAAAGATGTGTTAACCCATAAACTAAGACAATGCATGGAACCATTGCAAAGTGCTTCACAGATAATACATGTACCGGTATTTCAAATAACAGTAGACATGGTAAATGATACTAGTTTTGAAGGAGATATGTATTGTACATGTGAAGATTTGAATGTTTACAATAAACTACAATCAGACTATTATATTACTGGTATATAAAATAAAACTATGTACATGGAGACATGAATACCAATTGTATTATATAAATGCAATAAAACTGTATTAGAAGAAAAAAACATTTTGCAGTGTTTCAGCTTCAAGTATTTCTATATTATTACACTTCACTTTATAGGTCTCTTTTTTAACAATGTTTATCTACAAACAAAATTCATTTGAAAGATTGGAAATGCAAAGTGCCACTTTGTTTTTAAAATACAAAATGTACATTGTTCATTTACTTTGTACTTGACATGAAGCAGTACCACTGACTAGAACAATGAATTAACAATCATAATAAACAAACAATAAGTTCATGCAGCAAATAGGGCTCTATACCTTAGAGTGACATTGGACTCTGAAACACTGAATACCACACACAACAAAATACAGTACAGGTACATGTATTCAACACTAAATTTTAAATTCTAAAGACAGAAATACAGAATGATGAATATGGAATTTGCAGTACATGTTGGGAGATTAATGCTCCAATAATACTACATGTATTCTCAATATATTTACTTCCAAAATCATTATTGAATTAGCATTACAAGTTGGAAAATAACATGGATACATATTTACTATATTAGAATATCTCTCTCATACCTTCCCGAGATGGAGGAAATGTTGCTCTCTGCCAGAGTGAGGCTGATGTTGACAGTGATGATCTCCAAGGTGATCAGGAAGTTGAAGGTCAAGTGCAAACTGTTACCATCTAGAGGTAAAGAAGAAATATACATCAATTAACACTTAACTTTTATTAGTAGCTACTTTATTTAATCTACATTACCAATGCAAGAGTTGTTCCCATGGGGAGTTCAGGGTATATATATAATGTAACAAACGTGTGACAGATGTATGTATGTGTATGTTTTGGTTCTCGACAATGTTACAAAAATATTGCAGACATTAGATTCGTTGGTTAAAAATACACACAGCTGACATACAATGTTGCAGTAATAACTCTCTTACTCTGTACAGTTTGGAAAGAAGTTCGATATAAATATTTGTGTTCTGAGTCAGACCTTTACAGTTGATGTCCAGTTTCACAGCCAGAGGATGCTTCTTCAGAGCCTGCTGTTTGCGTTCTTGTACACGACTATCCACAGTCTTCCTTCTCCTTTTCTGTTTTATTAAGAATACAAACTTTAATACTTATCCTCTTGACTTTTTTAATCTATTTTAAATTAAATATGACCATAACCTTGAATGTTAAACATTGAATTGTAAAATAATCTTTTTTCAATTGCTTTACACATAACTCAATGATATTTTCATTCCAAAATATGTCACTCTCCAACAAAATTACCTATAGGAATGCTATACACTGTTGCATTGAAGAACATTGTGAATTTACTAACCTAGTGCATGTAATAATCTGATCATGAATAAATTATAACTTTTTAATGCATGTGTAGTGTGCAGTATTCCGTCAAACACACTACTGTGGTTTCATCAATATTCGTTGAATACCAATTTTGGTGGATTTCGTTGTTAAGTTGATCCACGAAATTAAATGTTCATTGAAGTTCAATTTCAACTAACATTTTGTATTGATAGGATCATTGGCCACGAAATTACGTACCGTATTTTTCCGACGATTAGTCGGTATTTTTTTCCTCTGAAGCAGAGCACCCGACTTATCGTCTTGTTCGACTTGTCGTAGGCTCGATGTCAGAATTTTTTTTTAAAATAGCATTAAAAATCTTGGTTTTAATCATCTTGAGTTGGCTGTGTGATTGAAAATTACGTTGTTGAATTCACTGTTCATCTTTAATAATTATCATTTTCACTCATCTGTCAACACTTAAATACATAATAATAACAACAGTTATTAAATAATGTTACATTGTCTTTAATCAATTAAAAGTTTTACCGTTCCGTTTTTATAAACACATCGTCACATGGTTCTATGTATCACTAGTAGGAAGATAACATTGCGCAGTAAAATTGAAACCAAGTTTGAATGGAAGAAAATATTGCAGTAGGTCCGGGGGATGTTTTTTTAAATTCAATTATTTTATTTGTAAAGAGTTGTTAGTGGAAAGTATAAATCAGAAATATTTAATGGTCAAATTCAATCTTAAAATACGTAATCAGCAATTATCAATACTACTGTTTATACAATAGGCTGACACCGGTTGTGTTAATAATCTTGCCCTAGGGCTGAGATCTTTACGGCAATTTCACTCCCTGTGTATACAAAGAGTACCGTTATAAGAGTGATTATAGTTCATTAATTATTGTCCAATTCTTTGATTATTGTTAGATAATTTTTTTAGAAAACGTATGTATGTCGTATATCGTCATTATCAAGTCGTACAAATGATCGATCTATTTCTAACAGTGTCTATGTAAAACAATAGCGTGTAACTGCATTACTGGATACAAAGTAAACAAGTTTCATCAAATCATAGTAATTGCTAAGCTTTCTGCACTTGAGATCCCCCTTTGAAGTCCGACACGAGACAGGTGCATGCCTATGACACCGGAAATTGTTAAACAAACATTGACCACGCGCCGAGTCAACAGGTGGCTGGTTACGTAATGGCGAATACACTGGCGATAGTCAGAGTGGATACTTATTTTAATGCTTGGGAATAAAATATTTCTGACAAAGTAAGTTTAGTTTTGAATAACACGCGATATCGGGAATTGTTTAAAATGCAAGCGACTTTGTAGAAGTTGCCGGTATTTGAACATTTGATGCATAAGTATAAAGCGTAATCGTTTAAATGTTAATCATTAATAATAATTGGTAGCAATATCAGTGACATCGTGGCATCATACACTGATAATGTTACTGCAGTTTTATAGGCCATTTTGAAGTGATAAGATCGACGTATGGTCTGAGATCGACGTATCGAAGGATTTTGTTAAAATTTTGGCTAAAAATGGGCAATTCGACGAGTCGTCCGCATCGACGAGTCGTCGGGAAAATACGGTATCTTTGAAACTGTGTTTTTCCGAAAATCCACGAAAATTGATACCCACGAAAATTAATGAAACCACAGTATATGGAATATACAGCCAAATGTTATAAATTTACAGAAGTCCAAAAGATTTGGTACCGATTTCTTGGAGTGCTCCTGCTCTTCTTGATCACTGTCGCTGTCTTCCTCTGATGAAAAAGAGGAAATATTCTAAATGATCAGAATTTTGCTTAAAGAAATGTTAGAATGCCACTGTTAAAGGATTAAGTTTCTTTCGTGAATAGATAAAAAATTTGGCCTAAAAATCACGTACCTACAACCTTTCCACTTGATTTGATAGCTTTAGCTGCATCAAGGTCTCCTATGATGCTAACCTGAAGGTCTTTGTCTGACAAGTAAACACATAACAAAACTTCACCAAGAAATTCTTACATACATAATGCATTTTCAAACAACAAATTTTGAGCACTTCATTACCTTCTCACTGCGGAAAGAAAAAAAATCAACTACTGCTAAATAAAAAATCCAAAATTGATAATTTTCCACATCATCTCAAGTCTTGAATGTGCACTAAAACATTGTCACGAAAAGCCTGTACCTTAAGATGATAATACTTCCCCCCTAACGGTGGGAAAATTTCTATGATTTAAAAAAAGACTAGGTTTTTCTAATTCTCTTGGAGGCAATTTACCACAAGCTTGTCTGTATGCTGATGTCTGCATGTACAGAACATAGAGAGGGGGTGGAAGATGTCGGGCTGTTTCCTGCTGCTCTCGGATCTGATCAAAAGGCATGTCCAGGTACTCCTGTACTGGCTTGGTGGCCTATAAGTAAAAACAAAATCCGTCAGTTTATCTATTCTGCATTAGTACAATCTAATCAGTGCAAAGAAAAACATGGTTAAAGCAAATATCCTTATAACAATATCGCACTTACAGCTAAGTCAGTTTTACTTCCCAAATCTTAAAATGTATTATAAACTTATCGGATATAATAAATTCCTTCTACAATGTTGCTCATTCTTTGCTCTTTGCTAAATCTGTGTTTCCTGTAGTAAGCTTGAAATTCTGTTTCATTTCTTCTGATTTAATTGATGTTCAGGTAAGAAATTGAAATAAATATTACACACAAATTCAACACCAGCATGGCATTTGAATTTACAATGCATTTTCATTCCATCTTGAATTTGCCAAGACAATTGCATATATAATAGATACTCTTTATATACAAGGAAGTAATTTGTATACCCGTTACATGTATATATGTACTTCTAACCTCTAAAACTGTCTTCAGTTTCGGCTGCAAGTTTTCAAGATACTCTTGTTTATTCTTTATTTCCTGTGCAAGGCCCTCTTTGCTTTGCTTAGAATCCTTCAATTTCTTGGCGAGTCTGTAAGAGAAAAGTTCCCATTAATTGAATATTATTATGAAACACCAAACATCTCTGTACTGTATTTGCTTAATTTTTGTAAAAAACTATCTGGATGCTGGGCCATTAACTTGGATAAGTTTCCATATGATCTTCATCCCTTTTTTCACATTTCAATCCTTGTGTAAAAGTAAGGATCGGATAAAAGTAAGCTTGTTCAAGTTTTATGGCATTGGTGCTTGAATCCCTCATTTGAATCCATGCATCTTTTCAAAATCCTGGACATAACCAATCAAACAAATCTTACTGTTTTCTCTGTTCTAGCTCCCATTCCAATCTGGCCAATCTCTGTAGATGGGGATCTGTTTTTGTGGTATCCTGTCAAATATTAGCAAATTAGATTTAAAAGGGTATGGATGGAAATGGCTATTTTTATACTTTAGAAGAAGAGCTCTGTAAACAGTAAATACTGTAAACCAACTTTTCGCGTGCAAGAAATTTTTATGAGTAGCGAGAGCCTCATCGTCGCGAATATTTCTAGCCGTGAACTAGTCCTAAAAGCCTCTGCTGTGTTAGTTTTAAAATAATCTACATCTTGGTTGTGAAAATTAGTAGCCATGAACCACTTTGGCTCTAGTAAATCGCGCAATAAAGTTGTCGCGAATAAAAGTTGGTTCTTAGTACTCACATTTCAAAGGTAAAACATGGACTTTTCCTTTTACTAAATAATAGTTTATATCTAAACAAATCATATCTGAAAATTTTAAGGAGATCTGATGAGCAATTTGCTGACCATCAAGCCTCCATAATGGCTAACTTATACTACACAACATCTTCGCTAGCCAAGGGTTTTCGGTCCACTTTGCTCCCCATAAACCCTTGGCAGATTTCATTACGAAAACTCGGTGATGTGGTGGCGCTATCTAGCGAGCAACTTGAGTTGCGCCCCTTGCATATTTACATTTTAATTGAATTAAACAACAGGTTTTATATACACTACAGCATTAATACAACTTGAAAACATGTTGACTACCGAATATCGGAACATAATTAACGATGCTATTAAATACGAATTAAGTTATAACCGTGGGAAAGCACGGAATGTTTTATTCATAGTGTTTTGTAAGGATCTGTACCGGGAATGAAAAAGTCGCCGATTTATATGAAAGCTTTCAGGCCATAAAACCAGGTATCATTGTCGTGAATAATGCGAACCAAACAAATAAAATAAAACAGAGCTCATTGAACCTTTAAAAGCAATAACCATAAGCAGGAACGAATATACTAACAGGATAGGCAACTTCTACATTCGCCATGTTTACTTCCCATGCTATCACGCGAGCCTTGACAAGTTTGCAGAACTATGTATAATCCCAGTAAAATATATAGGTTTTTAAAGCGATCTGGTTAGACCGTCGTTGGGGAGGCACTGTACTCGAGAACTTGTGCCTCAACTTGTTAAAAGCACCGAATGTTTTACCAAAGATCACACATGTGTTTTCTTTTAAAGTTTATATTTACAAGCACTGTGATTGGGTCAGCTACTCGCAGCTGCAGCCAATCATAAAATGGAGCTTGTCACCGAGTTTTCGTAATGAAATCCGCCAAGGGTTTATGGGGAGCAAAGTGGACTGAAAACCCTTGGCTAGCGAAGATGACTACACAATGGAACGATTTATTAATATGGACAGCTGAGTGCAATGGTGAAGAAAAAAATACATGCTGAAGTACACAGTTTACAGAGTCTATAGTTTAATTTTATGTAACAATTATACTCACTGTACGAGAAATGTCCGACGGAGCCGTCTTGTAAAAATCATCCAATGTCACTAACTCTATTTCCTCATCTTTTGATCTGGAAGTCAAAACAAGATTACAAACAAACTTACTCCAGTTTTTTAAAAGATTGATAAGAATATAAATTTGGAACAGATATTGTGTAATCCTTTGAAAATGATAAAAGTTTTCAAATTTTCATGTAGGTACTACACTCATTACAGACCTGAACAACAATATATATAAAATTATTAATTTTTACATAAACAAAAACAAAACAACAACAACAACCAAACCTTTTCATGTACCCTAGTGTATTCTATCAGTACATGTAAGTAAAATCACTAACTTGAATTCTAAGCATTTTGTAATCTCCTTTTCCAGATGCATTATCTCATACAAGAGGTTCTGTAATTGTAGATGATAATGGTCAATTCTCTGTTTGGCCTATAAAAAGGATAGAATTCATAAAACATAGATAGTAATAAAATAATAACAAAATTTATATACGGTAGTGCCTTATTTCAAATAAAACTCTAATTAAAAGCGCTTTACAAAGAAGAGCAATCTACATACATGTACTCATAAAAAGCCACGTGGTATTTCAAGGTTGGGTGATCCGATGTTTACATAAAAAGAATCTACCAGTACTATCACAACCAGTTTACTAAATCTCCAATGTAAACTTTGTATTTAGTACTGTACTTCATTGAGCATGAGGTAATTATTTTGGGTTGGGGGTTTTGGTGACTTGAGCATTTGTATTGCGAATTTGCTATATGTTATTTGTTGTTATCTATTAACTATCTGGATAACAAATAAAGCACGGTCAATTAATAGGTCCATCCTCAAATGCTGCGGTACAATGGATGTATTAACCCAGTTGCATGCTCAATGTAATTTGAATTGAAGTCTTACATCATTGGTCTGTTCCCTGACTTTTTTACAGCGAATATGTGCCAGGCGATTCAGTTTCTTCAAATTCATGAAATCTAACATGACACTGACTCTCTTGTCTTCCAATTCATCATGTGACTGAAACAGTTGATACACAATTTAAAACACAAACCCGTACTAAGGCAAGATAAATTTTCTTTTCTTACATAAAATTTATTCAAAGTTTTGATACAATCAAATGCACAAAATTAATATAATAAAGTATTTGGAACCAATATCAAATCATATCAATTGATACTTTCAAATTTATGTATTCAAATTTATGTTTCAGTGATACTTACAGCTTTCTTATCTTTAAGTGACTTGATATCAAGCATGGTCTGTCGAATGTCTGAACATGTGGATTTAAAAACCTCAACATCTTTTTCAGGAGATCTTGTGTCTACTTCAGCTTCTTCAGAATAAAACAGACTCGTTGTCAATTTGGATTCCTGTGATATAAAAGGAAAATATTAGGTATGCTCGATGTACATCAATATCAAATCAATATCATGATATCAAAGTATACGCTCCGAGGAAATTCGCGCATACAAATTACATTCATACCTTTGAACCTGATTCTTGTTTAATCCTTTTTTGTTCTGGGTTTTCTTTCTTAATGGACCGTTTCCGTTTTTCTGGCTTCTCTTCTTTTGACATCTTGTTTTACTTTCCCTGCAAAAAGACTGTTTAAGTTTTTTTTCCACTTGCTTGCGCGTTCGGCTCCACACAAGGAATATCGAGCCCGATCGAAATAGAAAATCCTACAAAACCAACATTTTTCCGGAAATAAAAAAAATAGGTATTGGGTAATATGACCTATGCCTGTTTATTCTTCTAAAAAAATTAAAAGATCACAAGTTGAAATGTCACATTCACATCTTCACAAAAATATAATAATTTTATATGATACTCATGTATTTTATGATACATTTAAATATATTAACTATAAGATTGCGACATTGTAGCTTTTAAGTAACCCTTTAAAGATAAAATAATGAAACAAGAATTTCCTTTAAAAAAAACACTTTCTCAATAATTATGTCTTTATTGTGAAAGTTTGAAATAATTCTATTCCGAAGAGTTGCACTAACAAACTGTTTTAGTACTAGCTAGACTATTAAAAATTAGAATAACCTTGGCAAACCGACCCGGAGATAACTTATATGTTCAAAGGGCAAAATTCCTAATTGAATATTGGAATCTGAATTTGTTGCAAGAATATGTATATGTATGTCTATACTCATTCATTATGTCCATTATCTACTGCAGAGACACATGCAATATTTTTCTTAATTTTCTATTCAGCAGTTTCATAGGAGTTGCATACGTGCTCAAGTTTAGTTTATTCGCTCAAATCAAAAAAGTTGGTAAAAGAGGAACACATAAATAACATACATAAAAATACAAATTGTTAGAGGTATAGATACATGTACATGCAATTCATACAGGATAAATAATAGGCTAGAATCAATACTTGAGTAAGACTATGGTGTAAACTATAGAAAAAAAGAATAGGGGAAAAAAAAATTAACAACAGACGGCATCGAAGATATTTGAAATAAATACATACAATTTTCTTAGAGATTTAGAATTATAATTGATCATGAGTTCAGAGAACATAAATTTGTTGTCTTTTCCAAAAGTTTGTGTTAAGATAATTTTTATCGCTAATTAAGCGTAAGCAGTACGCAAAGCACTTACCATTTTCAATAACTTCTTTATAATACAAAAATCTTTTTCGATGTTGCACCTTTGGAGAAAACATTATTTTTGTTTTATTGACATAAACCTTAAGTTTCCACCGAGTACAATATGTTATAAAATTCGTTGAGGGCATTTTGAGGGTTATCTGCAGATTCCAACAGTATGACGGTATTGTCGGCTTAAAATAAAAGAAGTTTTAAATGTAGTGATAACTCGTTTTCGATTTCATTTACATCGATGAAATAATAGGAACAATAACAAATAAAAATTCTATTTAGCTTTATTTTTCAATGCAACATAATATTGGCAAAATAAGTATTGCACACAGCTTCATCAAACAATGGAATTTGAGCTGTTAAAACAGAAAGGAACAGCTGAGGTACATGTACACACATCCAAACACACACACATCCACACACACACACATCCACACACACATGTTCACACCTTAGACAGACACCTCACTTTTTCAATGTTTAAAACAGGTCCAATGTCAGGAAAACTTAGCTATACCTCAACCAAGTCAAAATAAAGCATTCTTCAATACATACTCAACTTCTAACATAAATTCTACATCTTTATATCTATGTGGACAAAACACTGGTTTTTGCATACACAAAAAAAATTAACTGAACTGCAGTTAGGATTTAGATGGTGCAAATCTGCCTCTGCTGAAAGCAGCCAATTTTAAAAGAAAACGTTTTGGCAAAAAAAAATCTGGATTAATTTTTTTTTATTCTCTCTCTAATTTTTGTTTTAATTAGCGGCATAATACATTATTGCTTTGAGCAAAGTAATATAATACTTTTTTAACAAGCGGCCAAGCTACTAGACCTGTGGTCAGTAATGAGTTACTTTTCACACTTCACATCTGACTTTCATTATGAATATCTGTGGTGAATATGACTTCAAATTTTCATGAATTATCACCTCAAACAAAAATAAAGACAAAACATTTATGGTCCCCTTGATAGACGTTAAGACAAAAAAGACAAATACAAAAATAATCATTATGCTCTGTTCATTGTTCTTCAATGTAAATAAGAACTTGTAAGTTTAAAATGGCTAATGGAATAACTGAACTCATCAGCAAGAAAAAATAAAGTTGACCTTTTTCAAAATTGTTCATATGCAGATTTCATACATTCACAATTTGTTTCAAATGAGCAAACACTCAAATTAAGTACAGACACAAAATACCGGTATAGCACTATCAGAGCACATGGACACAGAATCTTAAAAAATCAAAAGCTACACAAAATCACGTCCAAAGCAAAATTGTTCACACTGATATTTAAAATCGCTAGAATATGCAAGTATTCTAGTGTTACTTCATACACTAGAGTACTGTAAAAAAAAAAGAGTATGTTGCATGAACTGCTGTTCAAAGCCAATGGAATAAACATTTACACTTTCCTTGGATGACGTCTTTGGAAAGTTGTTTCTTATTTGTAAGTTCTATGGTTAAAAGCGTGCAATAGATGTGACTGATAACTCTAAAAACGCACTTGATATTTCATTTTTGGCATTATATCCAACTCCGTCATTTCAAATTATGACATACGTAAAGCAAACTCTAAGTGATGCAACATGAAATCACATTGTGTCCTTTTTTTTTGATAATACAGTATCCTAATTAGTTTTATTTGAAAAAACGAAAGATGAAACTTGTAGAACACTTCAGACAAGAAATACCCTGAGGATCATGAAGAGGTCTTAGACTTGGATAGAATTTATACACAGCATTTGAAATTTAAACAGTAAAACACGCTTATAACAAAGTGCCAAGGACGGGCGATTTTATTTCGTTATAAGCATAATTCGTTATATTCATGTAACAAAGTCACAGGGAAGAAAATCACTTTGCAGTAAGTGTCAATTCATTATAAGTGTGTTTGCTATAACCGTGTTTTACTTTATTTACATACAAAACACCAAATCTAAGCTCTCTTATGATCTTGAACCAAATCTATGTATGAATTTCTACATCTCATCTACATACAATATTCTTCCATTAACACAATTTTACAACTCTTGCAAGAACTCCTTCAGTAGAAGCTCTACATATATATACACGGTGTACATATAAGTTACAAGGCGATCCAAATAAGGATATGCCTACTTTGACAAAAAAGAAAAAAATTAATAATAATACACACAAAAAAAATCGTTCAAGAAAAAATACAAAAAAATAGTCTTACATTAATATAATGTGAGTATTTTGCATTGCTATGGCATACATACATGTTTCATGAATATAGTGTTCTGATGAAAATTCATGCACGTATATATTGCTTTACATTACAGCAGACACACGTGTAATAAATGATCCAAGATAAAATTTTCCTAAAAAAAAAAAAATTCTCCATAATTTGAGTCTTTCGCTTTTTGTTTAAACCACAGGATATGTAAATGATGGAGAAGAAATTTGAAGAATTCAGACAAGCATGTTTTACTTTCACACATGACAAGACCGGTCAATGGGGTAAAATGGGGGGGGGGGGGGGGGTTAATCTTGTATGTATACAATATATGGTTATACCTGTAATGTGACTAGTGTGTACATATTGAAGACTATACAGTCTTCTTGATATTAACATGGATTTCATAAAATAAAATATAAAATAAATATTTGTTTACAAGTGTAATAATAAGTACATTGTACTTATATAAGTAAGGTCAATAAGTATGGGATCACTAGGACTACAACCCTCTTTCACACACCGTAACAGTACTACCGAGTAATATATACATAAACCCCTTTGTTCTATAAAAAACAGGATTTTTTTTTATATTTTTGAAATTAAGTTTCCCAGATGTTTTTGTTCACATTTAATTAATGTGTCTCCACCTTTTTTTTTTTGTAAAAGTTGTACAGATAATATCAATCTTTAAGTTTCTCATCAACTGGGTTTCAGTTTAATGTGTACATGTGAAATGTTAAAAGTTAAACATTGAAAAAAAAATCCAAACTGATTAGTATAAGCAATACTGCAATGAGTGTGTTAATCAACACAACACCCTTATAAGGTAAATGTTTTCTGTACATATATTTACATGTACAGTGTACAGGTACAATAAAAGATTTGCCAGATGATTTTATGTAATTATAGGTAAATACTGACCATGTTGTACATGTATGATATCTAAAGCAACTGACCAAGCATTCAAACACACACACACGCAAAAAATTCTTCATCGCACAAACCTATACATATCACAGTCTCGATTTGGACAACTATTTTGAAAGAACTACTCCATGGCAACTAAAGATATATATATATAAAATGTACGTAGCCATGAACACTATACATGTAGTTTCTAGTCTATTAGTCCTCTTTTGAGCTAACATCTCCGTTTGCAACAGAAGAATGAGTATGACCTGGCGCAGGTTGTTCTCTGATGAAGAACGCCATCAGTCGGTCGTAGATTTCCGTCCTGACGGCTTTGGTGAATTTTGTGACTAAGCATAGCGTGGTGAGCCCGGCAAACACGACATTGCACAGCATAATGATGTAGAAGTTCCCCAGCCAGTCCATACTGCCAAAGTTACCAATCAGGTCAAAATTTGTTAAACCTAGAAAACCAAAGAATGAACTTGAAGGAGTCTGTGGCATCAAACTACATGTACATGTACATGCATACTCTTTTCTAAATAGCATACAATTTTCTGAATGAAAATAAACATAATATTAATCTGTTTTACTACCAGTTATTTCAATGCCATTCAATTAATGCACAGACTTAAGCATAAAATGGACATGGAAAGATATGATAGCCCTTTTACATAGTAAATTTATGGAATAAGCATAAAGTGGACCGTTATCAGAGCTACCACCCACCGCAGTCTTACCTAGAGTCCTGGACATGACAGGGAGTGCTGAACTAAGAATCAGGAGGACTATGCAGTTTCCTATCACCTTGACCATCGGAGTGCCGTGTGGAACGGGGCGAAGATTGCGGAACCCTGGCAGGCTGTAGAAACCCAGCACAGAGGCTAGCATTACATATCTAGTGGCTATCAAGGAATGGTAATGTATTATGTATACTGATACAAGCCAATAAATTTAATCCTTCATGAAGTCCATGAAGTGTCCATTAAATACACTTATACTTACAGTAATTTAATTTCAAACAGATAAAGGATACAGAATAAGAATAATCTCTAAAGCAGCTCCAAATGATCCCAATGCTGAAAGTGAGGCCATTCCTAAAACAGTTTCCTGAAAAATACAATAATTTAGTCTGTAACGGTATTTGAAAATAGCACAGTGCACACATGTGGTGAGACAAAACTGTTTGTTTTTAAAGCTATGAAATTGGCTTGGCAATGAAAAGTTGCAGGATATCCATTAACAGTTTCAGTATTACCTTTGCTCCAACAGGTAAAGCTTTGATACCAACAAGCAGCAACAAAAAATTCTGGGCTACCATTAACACACAAAATACCTGCAAAACAAAAATTTGTAATTTAGGGCTTCTCTTTTCTAACTCATGTATAATCTCTAAAATTGAGAACACAAATTCTACATACATTGTACATATAAAGATATGCTATAGAAGACAACACCAATGAGGTACTCACTGTTAATCCAAGTAAAAGCAACATAACAAGGGGATAACACAGATTTCTCCAAATAATGGACGTCTTACTCCTCGTCTCTGAAAGATAATGATTCCAAGTCAGGAAGAATTATTCAATACAACACAAAAGATTGTGAACTACTTTGCGAGTTCTTTTCTGAAATGCTGCCTTATACCTTTAAATAATACTTTGAAATCTTTGAACAGTTTCTAGGGAAATTTATGAAGACTTTACACTTGTACATGTACAGGGCAATTCAATTTTTCATATATATATACATGTAAGAGTGTCTCTTATTTTACTTTCATGAAATCAGAATAGAAATTGAGCATCATAATTCTCTGTTTACCTAGCTCCTTAAGAGTGGACTGGTTCTTCTCTAGCT
The DNA here is from genome assembly GCF_025612915.1 of Magallana angulata. NCBI lineage: Eukaryota > Metazoa > Mollusca > Bivalvia > Ostreida > Ostreidae > Magallana > Magallana angulata. The sequence goes on along the minus strand of NC_069111.1, from coordinate 30,072,921 downwards.
GTTCTATCAGCTCATCCGTCGACAGGTGACCATTTGCAAGTCGGTCAGGAACTGCCTTGTCTTTAAACAATATAAGAAAATCATTTTGAGGTTTTTTAAAACTAGTCTTATAGTATGCAGTATCTTTATATTAATACACATATTTTGTTCCAGTACATATGTTTCAACTAACAAATAACACTGATATACATGTACTGGTATATAAGTTGTTTAAGTATTGAATCCTTATTTTTTGAAAGATATAGTCTCATAACTGCAACGGTGTGTGCATACAAATTGAATAACGCGCGTTGGCGCGCTATGAAAATTTGTTTGCACACACCGTTGCAGTTATGAGACTATATCTTTCAAAAAATAAGGATTTAATGCTTATATTTACATTTTTTTACATTCTTGCCTTGTACGCAAATGCGAATTATACCTCAAAATTACTGTACTATCCTATGGATAAGTCTAAATTAATGGAAGAGCCACTGTAACAGCCACAAGCGTGATCTTTGATTTTCGCTTGTGACGTTGTATTTATCAGCGTTCAACGTTTGTGACGTCACAATTAAAACTCGTCAATTAACCTTTTATTACCCTTTCTGTGTTATGGTGCTATATCTGCAGTAGCTTTACATGCAAAATATACGTGGAATGTAAATATACAGAAATATCAGCAGAATTTATCAGTCACAGTCTCTTTGACATTTCATAAATGAACATGAAATACTTATTCATTATTACGTTTAAAATATTTACTAAAATTATCTTTAAAAAAATTTGTGAATCAAAAAGACATATATTGCCTAAATAATGTACATAAAAAGTTAAATACTAGTAAAAAGAAAAAAATTCTCTGTTGATTGCTATAATTATCACAATATATATAATGAATACATAAAATAAGAACATCTTACATTTATTATCTTTGGTGAAGGTCAGTCTCCGCCGTAAATCTGTCTCTGTCAATCTGACCATCACAAGGTCTTTTTCTACGTCTTGAAAGAACTTCAAAAAGACAGATTACGAAAAAATAATAATATAATGCTTGGTCATGACCAGACAGTGGAAATGTTCATATGGTAAAAATGCTAAAAATTTTAAGACAACCAAATATTACCATCTAACCAACATGAACTTTTTTATAAATTATTGGAATTAATACTTATTTGAATACCGTAGCTATTAGATATTTCAACCTCCCTATAGGCCATAAATGAAAAACTTTCTCAAATGTAAGTAAAAATTCAACACCTTCAATAAAAAAATATCCACATTTGCAAAACATTTATAACTACATGTACAGGTTTTATCCTAAGATCCCAGTTAAACAGTCATGGCATTGATTCTGTGACTTTTAACTTACCTTTGGTTTGGCAATGAGTTCCCCCATCACAGTAAACATTCTGGAGAACCCGACAGGTGTACACACTGAAGAGAAGGATAAACATTGTTCAGTGTAAGTATGGAGAAACAAGGCACATTAGTACACGCTATGCATTTTTTTATGTATAAACTACAAAGCAAACAGACATTTGTATCAATGAAAAAGAAAGAGTTTGAATAGTATCTGTATGTCATGAGTTATCAGAGCGAGGGTAGAAATTGATTCCTCTTATAAATGTCAAGGTCATATGAGAAAAAAAATTTGTTGTTTGTTTTTTTTTAATGTCAAAACTGTAAGTATTTGGTCTGGTTTCCTGGTGTCAGAGTGGTGATATGCTTCCTACTTACGCATGAGGACGATGACTCCCAGGAAGGAGATACAGGAATACAGATATGGAAGGTAGTAGGACCAGATATCTATAAGGAGATGTGACATGGTTAACATTAATTCCGTAAACACGAAACAAACCAGGTCATAACAAAAAAATAATAATAAAAATGCATTTTGACTAGCTTAAATATTGTGGTTTCATCGATATTTTTACAAACACCTGTTTTTGCAGTCTTTGCAGCCGAGTTGATCCACAAAATCAATGTAAATAAAAAGTATGATAAGTAGCATAAGGTTTTATTACATAGACGTTCCTTATAAGCTAGTTTTACTTAATAATTCCCAGTCCCACTAAACTTCATACCGTACTTGTATTAATGAACCCATGGTCTTTGCCACCAAAGTAAGAATTACAAATGCAATCAGGGAGTGCATTTATCATATTTTTATATACTTATCACTGAAATTGGAAAATAAAAATAAATTCTTATGATACAGGATGGTGTGGTCACCTAGTAGCGTTTCTTGTGTGTGTTTGTTGCCATCAAATATGGCAGAGGCGACCCAGGCGAGTCCGATGATGAGTATCCCGACCAGTACCAGCAGAATAGCGGCCTCGTACACCCGCGACCAGATACCCTGAAACAATTCAAACGTTACATCACTTGTGGCTCTTAAAGGATCTATTACCTGTAACTCAAATACTGCAAAATTTATTTAGTTTTCCTAAAGAGGTGATTTATTTTCCATGGTTTGAAAGAAAAAAATTATTGGTGCATACAAGATTTTGTTGTTGAGACTTGAAAAATTAATCATAAATATTATGCTCTGGACACCATAAAATCAACTAGAATTTATCTTCAATCTGGTTAGCATAACAGTGCATTACATCACAGTTCATAAGAGATTTAATGGTGCAAATGAAATGGTATATTAAGCCTAATTTTACCCATTTATTCTTAAAAACATGTCAAAAATAGAATTTGTATACTTTTCATCTAATTCTAACATTTAACATTCTAACGGTGCTGTCATTTCATTCAAACAAATCGTAGCTATTGTTACAGAAGTTCTTGATTCCCTCTTTATTTATCAAATGTCTTAATTAATAAAAAGAATGCTACCTTTTTCACACCAACAAATCCTTCCGACTCCGTGAAGAAATACGCAAATGGCATAAAGAAGAAGAGGGACAGGTTCGAGATGAGGAATATGTTGTTCCAGAAACCTGAAAATAGACAACATGTAAATAATACCAAGGATGTTTTGCAAGCATGTCTGAGAGTGACTTTAGAGAGCAATGATACACATGAATCCTACATATTTTCATGGATTAAAAGGAACACTCCATGTACATGTAAAACAAAAAAGAGACATTCTCATCTGTCAAGTTATTTTTTCTAGCTTCAATCAGACACATTTTGATTTGTTGTTGTTGTTTTCATTTAATATTTCAAATCTAAATTCGTTAATTCAAAGAATATCCAATGTTATGAACTAAAAAAAAAAATAACGGCTGGCCAGTTTATGTTCTTACCAATGATGAGTGAGGAGTTGAGCCACTGTACATAATAACTTTTGGGGTAGAGCAGCAGGACCTCATTGGACACGATGGAGACAGGGAGTAGGAGGATGGCACCCACAGACACCGACAGGGTGAACGTACACATCCACAGTCTGAAAAGCAATAACGAGATAGCTTATTAAGGAGGCGGGATGGTCAAGAAATTAACCATAAGATTTACCTTAAAATCTTAGACACGATATTGTTAGCCATAAACTACTATTTAGTAAAGAAAAAAATTATCATATTTTTGAATGACAATTTGAATGGTTCATATAGAACCATTTTAACAAGAGCTTGGACTTTCGATAATTGTGTCAAACAGCAATGTGACGTAGGCCTGTCTATTTCATTGCTGGCCACTCTGCCAGCGATGGAAAAAATCAACAAGATTTGTCTGGCTTTTGAGCTTAGACTACGCAATCTGTGCATATTTCACTTGAAACCAGCGTCATATAAACTTGTTTTGACGCTAGAAATAGATAGTTATGTCTTATCAAAAGTCCAAGGTCTTGTTGAAATGGTTCTATCTTTATCCAATGCTCTCCTTTTTAAGGAGATTTATTCAGTCTAAAAACAGCCACTACTGTTCAGCCCTCTTAACTGTATAGTCATAGGTTATAGTTAAAACTGTGTCTAAAGAGATGGGGATCAACACTATTCGTTTTCCCCTGTCCATGATGTAGTTTCCTAACCCCAACCCTTCTCCCCCTATTTATAAATGATGATCTCCTACGGTACTATTCAAGCAGTAGCCCTCATCCTCAGCCTATGAAGTAATCTCCTAGCCATAACCCTTTTCCTTCTTCCGTATGAGTAATCTTACCCTCCATTTACTTAAGAAGCATTTTTCTCCTACTCTATCAGCGGTAGTTCTTTTCTATCCACAGAGAAGTGCTCTTTCATACCATCCCATAGCATTATTCCCCTCACATAACATTGCCCCCCCCCAAACACTTCCCTAGCAGTAGTCCTCTCCCACTCCCTAAAAAATTGTTTTACCCCCATCCATCCACATATATATAATTCCAATTTGTTTAGCCTTTTGCAATGAAATTGCTGCTAGGCAAAAACTACATTTTGTGTAGATTTAATGTGCAAGACAAGAGGGATCAATAGAAATAAAAAGACTTCATCAATGCATCATTAAGTCTAGACCATATAAAGATTCACACTGTCAATTTTCCTGCCTTTATCAGGAAACAACTGAGTGATGCTGATTGCAAAATTCATGGATCGAAAACTTGATTCAAAATCTAGACATCAGTAAATGCATGCTGATGTCAAGTTAATTGTGGTTAAGCCCTGAGAGAGGGAAGCTGTCAATGACTGTCTCTGCATGCCTACATCATGTCTATGTTGTATTTTCTATGAAAATATTGATTTCATTTTAATCTCTTTGTCAATTCATGTACGATACTGAACTTGTACATATAATATACAAATCTATAAGTATTTAACGACTGATAATCCTGTGTAGTGGTCCTGTTTACAAATACAAATCTTGACTATGTTTACTAGTGTGTGATCTAAGTAGTTGTAAATATCTTACGCAATCCTGTACACCACTGCATCCTCTTCACCTGAAACGGAAAATATGTACTAGAATTATGTAAGAAGTATACACAGAATATGTGTCTCATTATTAGCACACAACAACGATAAAATATATGGTAAAAATTCATCAATACACTTTATAAAATATATACAGTTTTCAATATTACTATACTGTTATATGAATAATAATCTTGTACGATAACCATTAACCTGTACCAGCTAGGTAATTGAATTACGTACCGTACACATGTGAGAAATCTTTTATAACCTTTCAATAAAATACTTTTTCTCAAAGCTTGTTGTACCAACCATTGAACTTTTGTCGTAACTAAACTAGTACATGTATGTTAAGTGAAATAAAATAATTCAGTGTAATCAAATATTTCAGAGAGTCTCTAAGGAAAACCTTATTAAAGATTTAAGAGCATTCATACACAGAGGTGCTTTCTGACCACAAAAAACTGACAATCTAAAGGAACACTGTGATTTATCATTATAATAGCAGAATATTCATTATCTTTGTGTTCTAATTAATGAATGTTCAATAAATTATTAATTAAGACAGAACTGGTGTAAAGAGTGCTGTTATTTAGAGCCATGTCTTTTGTGCTTAACCTTTGTGCTTAATTTGTGTCTGTAGAGCACATCAGAAGGTGTGTGAGAGAGAGAGAGAGAGAGAGAGAGAGAGAGAGAGAGAGAGAGAGAGAGAGAGAGAGAGAGAGAGAGAGAGAGAGAGAGAGAGAGAGAGAACTTTCACCCTTGTCTCTGACAAACTTCCTCCTTATGGCCACTAGAAATGTCACACAAACTCAGCATTAAGCTATAAGTAATTGTCTATGATCTATCACTATATCAACTACCAAGACCCCCTTCCTACCCCTTGTGTGCTTCGTAGCATAAATTTGAAGTAACCTCCAGACATTTTATGATTACAGCAAACTACAGCTATAAAAGAAAACCCAATTACATATTCTTGTACATTGTGAATCATAATAATTACTTTTGCCATAGGAAGGAAAGAACAATGTTATTATACAGTATCTATTGTCAGAAGTAACAAGTGGAAAGAGCACACTAAGTCTTATTATAACTTGATGTATACCCAGGAAAATTAATAATGACTCTTTACCATACAATTAATAAGCAGTTCAACAGACCATAGTTACAGTTAGCAGTAAAAAGCTAATTCATTCCCATCATCCCATACCTGCTGATGAGATGTCTTCGGAGTCTGCGGTTTTGAAATGCCTGACTGTGACATAGGAACTCACATACAGGAAAATAAACAACAGCAGGCAAATCTACAAAAAAGATCAGATGTCTTAATACTTACTTGCACCACTGGGTGTATCTACCCGGTATGTCAAAAAAGTTACATGCTTATAAGGCTCTCTGATATATGTGAATATACACAGTCATGTACATGTAAATGTATTGACTATGGTACTTTAAGCCAACAAAATCCAAGAATACTATAGTATCATTTTCCTATATGTACTGGACAGGTAAAAATTCAATTAATCCTCATAATAGTCATACTTTATATACATTTTTTTTATGTTTCACAGAAAATGTAAAAATAAAATTGCAATAATGCAATAAAAAAAGTAACAAAATTAATAATATGCATGTATGTGCACTTGTTTGAATTCAAAGAAAATTTTATAAAAACAATGTCAATGTGTCCGAGCACCGTACCCTAGCTCCTTACCTAGCTAAACAAATATTTTTCATTCATAAACACACTTTTCACTTATCAAGGTAAACATGAATATGTATGTCAAAGATTAAGGTACGTGTCCTGTTTTCAACAGCGCAGAACCCCCTTTCAGTTTGCATCTGCTATGTCTATAACTGCATGTCAAACAAATCACACACCAAATACACTTTATGAAGCTGACCTCATTGTGGGGCGACTGTCACTCTCAGAGTGCAGCGACCTTAAACACTGCTCTATATATGATTACAGACAAGACAGAAATTGTGTTAACAAAAGTTTAAAGTACAATCCTGTAAAAGCAGTGGGTTCTTACACATTACGGGCAGTTAAATCTCTCTGATCAGATATTGTCCATGCTGGCACAGACAGTGTCTTCAGGTCCTAAGGTGTCAATTTCTCTCCCCCCCCCCCCCCACCCCCATTTTCCTCAGATCTATAATCAAGTTTTGTTACCTTTAGTTCAAGTAAAGTTCATAATCAATTCACTGATATTTAAGATCAGTAACATCCTAAACAAGTCAAGGGGTTAAATTACTGCAGTCCATCACGACCTTAGTTAAATACCTGGTACATTTAATTGAGTCTTTGGGTGTTCAACAGTCTACAGGATTTTTAAGTATATGTTTAACCTAGCTTATTCATGGACATTCTGTTTATATAAATTTTTCCAAAGTATAAATGCTTATAAAAATATATCAATACAGGGAAGTTGTACATCTTTAAGGAACTATAAATTTACTAGCTATATAGAAGAGATATTGACATTCATACTTTTTATTCAACACATTCTAAAACCTCTTAAACTGGGTACTTGTAACTCCATGTATGTGATCACAAATAAATTATGTGAGCTTTTTCTTTTTAATAAGATACCGAGAGTAAAATTAAGATACAAGACATGAACAGAAAACACATCATCGTGCAAGCGCAATGATAATTTTTTGTAATATATTAATAAATTTATCAAAATTTCCTACACTGAAAGTTTTTACTGTATTTAAACACTCACACAAAAATAATTAATAATTGCATCTGTACCACGGATGATCTGTTGATCACATCTTCAAATATTTTATATTAATTACTGATATACAGAAGAACAACCTACTTAATAACCTTTAATATCAAACAATTTTTTTTTGCAAATTTAAAGTCATCATTTCATTAAATGCTTCTAGAATTTTAAAATTACATGTACTATAATCACTCTAATATTTGTATCTAATCTTAAACATGTTAAATGAATGCAAGTCAAATAGATGGCAAACAATCTCTGGCAAGACTGGATGTGAGCCTTTTACACTGAAAAATAATCTTGTCCCAGGAGACATGGTGACAATATATGTGTTCAGTGATATCAATCCTTTTCACAAGAACTTCTTAAGTTCAATGAAACCTGTTCTGGTTTTGGAATGAGGCCAGAATATTTAAAATGAAAACAACAAAAACTTCCCACATAATTGATCTGCATTGATTTCAATTATGCTGGGATTTTAAAGTCATCTGACCATTAAGGATGGCCTAAACAGGAATGTGACAATGCTGAATACTTGACATAGTTTCAATTCTTGTATCACGCTCTAAAAACCACACGAGCAGAATACACATTTTGAGTGTTCCATGTTTAACATGTTTAATGGTTACCAGTATCACTTACGATATACTCCCGAACAGCGTTGTGGAAAACTTGTTCCCTAATGTCAACATCTACATCTTCCGACATAATTTCCTTCAAACAATATCCATAAGATGAAAGTATTCATTCACAATTATCCTTTTCAACATGACGCTAGAAATTGTTGTCATTTGGCCATTGAACAACCTAGGATATGACAATATCCGAGGGTTTCCGAATTTTTCTCTCTCTCCAAATTTGCGATTCCATATTTTATGAAACAAAACGAATATTTTCGACGACGTGTACACTGCAAAAGTTGCATCAGCGAGAAACAAAACGATTTATGTAGAAGAAACTAATGAAAAAAATGAATAAAAATAAGAAATAGATAAATAAATAAATAAAAATAAATAAATAAATAAATAAATAAAATAAGTAAATGAACAAATAAATAAATAATGGAATTCCATCTACAAATTAACAGCCTGACCTTTCAGCTACTACGTAATACCAGAGGTGTTTCTTGCATTTTACTACTTATTGCAAATTGCTTTTGTCTTGGTTTTGTGCTTATATTCATTTCCAAAGGCTAAAAAGCCTTTTCTGTGTATTCTAAAATTAATAATATGCATAAGGTAATGACGATTTACCAAAGAAAAAACTTCCCAGTAACTGTAATTTATAATAATATGAAGATGATATGGAATGTTTCAATTTAAGGAGAAAAGGTCATACAATCTATTGGTTCATTTTAATCATCCTTATTGTTTTAATTAACTAACTTAGAAATATTATTTAAATTGTAATTACCATGCAGGACCTGGAAAAGATAATAATTATATTCTAATACAATGTAGTGTGAAAGAATTTTACTTAATTCTGTTTGTCAAAATTCAGTTACATGATAATTTAAATTAAACCCCTGAAACATTATACATACAGATACTGAATTATTTCCTGATATATTTGATTGTCAATAAATTGTACTGCATTTCTTTTGTAAAAGTTAAGCATCTTTCATTTGCACATTTTGCTTCAAATTGACACTTTATGCAATAATCAGATTTAAGATCAGTCATGCCAATTATATCAGCTTAATCATTAAGTTTTTAGAAACAAGATTGAATTTAATGCATGTATTTAATATAGCTTATTTATTCTATTCTAATTTTCCCAAATAATATCCTTTCTATTCCTATGAAGAATTATTGAAGTGTTGTTTTTTTACTTAATTCTTTTATTAACATTGGACCTGTTAGGGTCCCTTCCTGTCCCCTGGGTTATGATTTACCATAAATTAGAAAGCTATGTTATAGATTGAAAAGGCTTTTTGGTTCTATAGGGAGAGGATTTTAAAATTTTCTCACCATATCTTCACTCTTTCTTCAGTTAATTATCTTTACTTCCCTTTGAAGGAGAAATGGTCCTTCATAAGAACAAACTTGAAAGGCCTTCCGCCAAGGATGCTTTGTGCCAAGTTTATTTGAAATTAGCTGGGTGGTTCTGTGTAAGAAGATTTTTAAAACATCCAACCCTGTTTTCTTATTATCTCCCCTTTGAAATGAAAACAACCCTTAGTTTGACTTAATTTGAAAGACCTTCTCTGTAGGATTCTTTGTGTCAAGTTTGGTTGATTGGTCCAGTGGTTCTAGAGATGATAAAAATGTGAAAAGTTTACAATGATGCCAATGATGATTGAGACAACAATTTAGCTCATTTGAGCCTTTGGCTCAGGCGAGCTAAAAACAAGTTAATTCACATTTTCTGATTTTGCTTAAATGAATATAGAAACAGACTGAATTTAAGCTATATTGAGTTTCCAACTTAACCAACAATAGAATGTACTTAAGCGATAAAATAAATGAAAAACAAAGACAAGAAAACAGTTAAAATCAACATTTTATTCACTATATTCAACATGAACAATTCTTAAAACCAAATTGGCCTTAGAAGAGGTCATACACCACATAGACTATACAACATTTTACCCAGTACATGTATTCCATAATGTCTAAAATGAACACAGCGAGGAGAGAACCAACCAGTGATTGGAAAAATCATCTAACAACATTAAGGTCAGTAAGCGAAGACATGCCACGTACTGTACAACTACCTGTTCCAAATAAAGTTTCATTAAGGAGACTGCAGGGTCGTCAAAAAAATTAGCCAACAGATTTTCTTGAATTTTTCAAACATATAAACTATTATTCAATAAAAATACAATTCATATATTCTAGCTTTAAATTTTGTACATTTTTCTTACCATACACATGTATTGATACAGAGTTCTCCTTCTTAATGAAACCAAAATAGTACATGTATCAAAATGGCCACAGCCATCCAGCTCTTTTAATATTAATATCTAATACATAAATTTTTCTTAAAATGTAATAGCTGTTCCAAAAATCTCAGTAATACATATATTAACATTTGTTCCAAAAAAGTCATAAATATTTAAACCATCAATTTTATTAACAGTTAATACCTGGTCTAAAAAAATTCATTAAAGTACATGAACCATTGCATGATCTAATGATTTCATTGGGAGTGTTGATGCATATGTACATGTTAATGTACCATAGATTTAGTTTGTTTATGATCATTTCATTCGTAGCTATGCATTTATCAATTTTTTTGGAAACAATGCCTAAACAAAAGAGTAAGAACATTCATGAACATCAATGGCTTTAGAAAAAATTCACAAATTAAACTTAATTACCAACAAAAAATGTTGGCATATTTCTTATTCAACAAATATTTGAATTTTTTTTATGAATTCCAAAACTAAGACCATGAAAATTTGTTCCCGAATAAGAATGAAATTTAAAAGTCCTTACAAACTGCATGTTTATGTATTGTAACCCCATTATATAATATCCTTGGTTATTGTAAAAAAAAAAAAAATATCAGTCTCATCTTGAAATATATTGTTTAAATTTAACTTTAATTTACACGGTTTAAGAAATGATCATCAGCTCAAACTTAAGAATGTATGTGAATTGCACATGTATCAATAACTGCCTATCTTCATCTACAGTGTAAAAAAGTAAACATAAAAGATAAAAAAAACCAAAAAAAAAAAACCAAAAAAAAAAAAAAAAACTGTCCCTAAAAAAAATAACTCTGGAATGTAAAAAAAGACTGACAACCTTGCTATAATTATAAACTGTATGTATACTTGACAGTATAAGAATGGGTTATTAATATACCATTATTAATTCAATGTATCAGTAATTCTATGAATGAATAAATATATTATGTACCATATGTCACAACCAAAAAAGAGAAAAAGATATATTCATGTACTGGTAATCTTTCTATCAACCAATAATCAAGAAAATTCAGAAATAAATACCAGTAAACAGAGAAAAATATTAATAAAACATATTTCACTCCATCAAACAAGTAATACTACATGTAAATAGATTTTTTTTTTATGAAAAATCCTTCAGTTTTCAAATTCAAATTATTTGATCAAAAGCTAAAAGTGTATAACATGAGATTCAAGAATGGAGATCAATAAATGCGTCGATTTTTACAAGAACTTGAAATGGCAATCAATCTACTTGTTTTTTTAATAACACGATTTTGAACTAAATGCCTGAGATTATAAATGCAGTAATCATAAATGCTGGATAACATACATCACAATATCAATGTAATAACCTATATCCTATTAAGATGAAAGGAATTCAGAGAGAGAGAGAAAAAAAACAACTTGGGTTTAGCATGTTACAAAAAAAAAAAACCCTGACACATCCATGTATAGTAAATAAACAACATTCAAGGAAACAAAAAATAACCATCTAAGAATAACAACTTTGACAAGTTAAAATACCATGTAAACAATATCACATAAATATAACAAATCTTTATAATATAATATGGAATTCTCTTTTGTGAAAGTATGGGACTATGGCAATTGAATGTTCATTGCTGAATCATGGGAGAAAATGTTATATCTACACCAAAAGAACTATCGGTACAATCTTTGGTTAAAATGTATGTTTTCTGTGAGCCACTGTGATAAAAATAGATAAAATACCCATAATGCATTGCAAAAGTACCTACGTCTCGTTCAATGTGAAAATCTTCATTTTATATTATATCAAAATGTAAACCATTCCGACTCCTGATGATTATGGAATATATATTAATTAAGAACCTTTTACAAACGAATTTTCTTCTAATAAAACAAGAATAAATAATTAAGAAAGAAATTTTGAATCTGGCAAGAAATCATACAAAGGAAGCACATATAGTATAGGTACATTTAACAAGTTGAAAAATGGAATGTAGAAAAATTTAAGATGTCAGAAGCCAACAGTGTTTGTGACTGGTTGTTCGTAACAAAGCAGTGAGTCTACGGACAAAATGATTTAAAGTTGAATGAATGTAGTGCAACTTTATAGTTTTCCCTCAACATATTCTAGTAATGAATGCACCATCTAAAGCAGCATAAAATATAATATCTTTTTTTTAATGGTTATATATTGTCATTATTGCACATTTTGTACTAAACATGAAAATTATTATAAATATCTATAACACTGATTAGAAGGGGAAAGTTTTCGACAGAGAAAATAAATAGAGTGCACAATAAATAATAATAATGTTCATAAGATAATTATTTGCAGTCAGAAAGAAAATTAATCCAACTCAATTATTTAACACAATTGACAAGGATTTTATAGACAAGGTTAATACATCCCACTTAAAACCCTGTGTGCCTCAATATTCATTCATAAAAAGGTTAATGATTCATTGTACTACTTACTAGTTAAATTAAAAACAGTGGAAAGGTGAGAAAATTTTAAGAAGTGGAACAAGAATTCTGAGGACTAGTTTTACAGGCTACATGTATTTGGAATAGTGCTTAAAAACGATTTGTTCCATCAGTTGCTATCATAGTCATCAAAGTTCTCTCCCCTGACAATTTCTGATTGGTGATAGCGCCCTCTGTTGGCAAAGTCTTCATTATCATCTGTCAGTTGAGCGGCCATTAGGTTCATGGCTGGGGTTGCCGGGGCAACAATGATTTCTTCCTGAACATTTTTCCCACCTCTGTGCAATAAAAAAAAATAAACCAAAGTCTCATCGATAACTGGGAAAAATTAAAATATCGCAGAATTTCACATGCAGAAGTCAATTTGAAATTAATAATCAAATTATCTGAGTAAATGATTTGGTGGCTATACCTGCAACACTGCTTGATCCCTCCTTTGATCCAGTCATACATGTTGAAATCGGCAATACCTGCAAAAGATTCATAGCAAGAAATAAACATTTATATTCTGTTTATGGAATTTCAACAGTGTAAAATTTAATCAAAATGCAAAAATGAACATCATAAAATATCATTGGCTTCGAAACTTTTTGAAAAGTTAGAAATAACCATAACCATAAACTATTTTTTTTTTTGGCTTGTCAAGATTTCTGATAAGTCTAGCCCCCTTTCTTTCAATTTGCTTCCGACGCCACGGATTATATAGGTAAGATTTCTCATATGACTTGTGTTGGCATATGAATTTTTTTCTAACGAGCTGGCTGAGCTATCAAAAAGGGATTTACATAATTATTCAAAAATGATTAAAACATGTGATGATAGAGAAGGACAGATGAGGAGATGTAGAGTTGGAGGGACCTAAAGATGAGAAGATTGTGATGAAATGGAAAGATGAATGGTAGTTAGACCAGATGGACAGAAATGAGAGGACATTATACCTGGAAAGTAGCCCGGACTGGCTTGTCCAATGTAGATGTAGATAATTAACACAGCGGTCACTTCTCCCAGAGCGTAGGCCCACTGCACTGAGAACATGATGACGATACACACTATGGTCTGTCAATTCAAAGGAAAATAGCTTAGATTTTCTTTACTGTAGAAGAATATTTAAAACTCTGTGAAATTTAGGCGGCATGGAAATTAGTACATTATATTTTCTAAATTTAAAATTATCTCAGCAATAAAATTTTCATCTTTTAATGGACTACTGTAGATTCTTTATTACGCAAGTACTTAATTCTGCGATTCAACGGATTTCCATCAAATTGCGAGAACATAAAATCGCGAATGTCAAAATTTTATCATAGTTTCATGTAGTTTACATATGTTCAAAAATAAAAGCAAGATTTTAAAATTCGCGAGACTGGCTTCTCACGATTTTACACGGATATTAATTTCTCGCGTTTAATTAGGAATTTACAGTATCTGGAAAAACATGAATCAATATTCACTAAATTTTGAATACTTTAATGTCTACAGTATATGGTATATGAGTATGTGATGACGTACCCCGATCAGTGAGAGCCACCTGTTACAGAGGAAGGAGTACCAGGACGTGGGCTGTTTGATGATCTCATCACTCAGTGGCTTCTTCTCCTCCTCCTCTGTCAACACAAACAAACTACATGGACAGCAGTTTCAATAATATACAGGGACATCAATTTTCATGGATTACATAAAAACAACAGTTTCAAAGATTTTTAAATTTGTAGCCAATAAACTTTTTCAAATGAAAATTGATGAAAGAAGAGTACATTCTGTATATCAACTTTCATTGAGGTGAATATCATTTTGCAATTACCAGGGATAAACTGGTTCACTGTGACTCAGTTCATAACTTAGCCTATTTTGCTAATGTTATTCAAAAACTGAGTCAAGTTAAAGAACTGATTCACAACGAGAAATATACATGTATATGTAAAAGTAGTGAAAATTTATTGTACACAAGTGAAAGTCATTTTACAACAATTCTCACCGAGATAAAAAATATACTGCTATATTTGGTTTTATCTTTTAAGATATTGTTGATGTATAAAGATTTGATATATAACTCACCAGCTCCTATTGTAGTTTTTTCTGGTAGAAGCGTTGACTTATCGTTCTGATCAGTGGTGCCCTCTACAGATATCCGTCGCTTCGTGGCATCAAAGTCGGCCTCTGGGGTACTGGCGGTGCTACCATTTTGTCTGGCTAGGTGGTGCTGCCCCCTCTGCGTCATCCTCTCCGGGAACAAGCTATCTAGGTCAGTGGCCAGTTTCTCGAAGGAATCTTTTGGCCGGGTCTGGGTGGAGCAGGTCCCGTAACCTAGACAGCCATTTCCCATTTCCCCCGAAGAAGAATTCATCTTCTTGTTCATTGGTCCGTACTTAAGTTCTTTCTCATGACGTCTGTCATATGACATGGCAAGTGCAAAGTAAGCGTAGTCTATGGCTGCGTAGGTCATCATAAATGATGTTGTGACGATTGGGGCTAGGGAGTTCACGTCCCCCACGAAAATAAATAGAAGAGTGACTAGAGTTATCAAAATTAAAGCGTAAATTGGAACTTTGTTAGGTCCTCTCTGGAAACAGAAAATAAAACCAATGAAATTGATTTTGAAGTTATTGATTGCTACATGACACTTAGTTTCAATATCTCTTATAAATTTTGATTTCAAAAAAAAAAAAAAAACCAAAAACAAATTCTTTACATGTGGATCAAGCAACTTTTGGGGTGTAAATTGATACTGACCCCTTGACCTAATACCCTTATTATGGGCATCACATTTTCATTGGCTATTGACTGGAGAATCCTAGGGGGTCCATACAGACTGCCCATACAGGAGGACACCGAGGATATATAGAGACCAGCCAGCCATAGCACACCAGCTATAGAGACCTAGAAAAAAATTAAAGAAGTCTGCAATATTATGCGACTCGTAAAAATGTCAAGCACAGGGTTCCTGCTAAAGACAACATTATTAAAACCTGAGAATTCACAATTAAACAAGCATACATCATTTAATTGAAATCAGTATCTAATATTTAATTATATCTGATACAAAGCAAAAAAAATGCATCAGATTAAAAGATTTTAATGCTTATTTTTTCAATGATGCCTAAAAACATGAAATTAAAATTCAGTTTCTTGGGCATTGCTACATTACAGGTCAAACATAAAACAAAGTTGAGTTTTCATCAAAATACCCCAGATTACCCCCAAAAATATCAGTTGAACTACTACCAAAATACATAAATAAAAGGAACCCTGTATATTTACAACAAAAATCTGTAATCCTATGTTCTTGTTTTGTGCCTTATTCCTAATAACGCTGTATTGTGTGAGATGGCACTTACCTTTTCTGCGATCATCACATCGTCAATGAGGTAGACACGTACACATGTGGCACCGAGAACTAAGGTGAAGGACACATACAGAATAGTGCTGTCACAAAAACAAGGGAAAATTAATAAGTAGTCACAACTGATGAAACTGAGCTAACTATCATCATCATATTACCTTAGCAAGATTTGGTAAGTTTTTGGGGTTTTTTCCAATAGTTTTAAATAGTTCAATTAAACATTTATTTAAATTTATAGTTTGTATAGAAAATTTGAAAAAAAAAGTTAAAAATTCAGAGTCAACAAATCTACTACGTGTATAACCATTTTAACAAAGTATTTCCAATACTTTATGGGTACAATAAATATCAAGGAGATCTAAGAGCAATCTCTGCAAAAATTCAAAATGAATAAATAAATTCAATAAGAAAAAAAAGCTATGACTTCATAATCATTGTGATATAAAGTATTAGTCTAATTGAAATGTCTCCTGAAAATTTCTCATCCTCATTACGCAGCCAAATAAAGAATTTTTACTCCAATACTCAGAAATATTGATCAAATTATGAAATATAATGTGACATCAATATAAACACCCTTTGAGAGTTTGCAAGTTTTTCAAAAATTTGAATTGAATATCATTCAAATGTAGTGTAGGGTGGTATGAATTTCATATTCATTTGCTTAAATCAAAAACTGAAAATATGGTACCAATTCTCGTCATCAGCCACGAAAACAACAACAGCAATCAAAACTTACGATACACCAAGAGCGGCCAAGGTTCCTTGGGGAATGTTGTTGAAAGGATCCTTAAGATCCCCACTCATGTTGATCCCAGCTAGAATCCCAGTGACAGTGGAGAAAAACAATCCCATCATGCTAAAGAAGTTCTCTCCTGGCAGGAAGTCTGGATTGGAATTGTTACGTAGATTGAACTCTGAATATCCCATGACTCCATGCTCTGAAAAGAATATACACAAAGGGATGTTAAAGCTATACACGCTATAATTTGCGTCAATTTTGAATAAAGGGGAAAATGTATATGTTTGATTAGTAATAAAAGTTACCTTTATGCTGTTAATTATAATGCTCAATTCGATCACGTAACAAATATATCAAATATTAAACAATAAAAAATATTTATTTTCCTGCCAGGAAAGTGATGCCTCCTCGTGAATATCAATCTATCACGTGATATCGACAGCTAAATTTAGCCTATCATACCAAAACTGGTGAAGGGTCAACATCTTCATAATTGTGATAGTTTCACAAAGGAAAGGATATTTTCAGTAAAGCATGAATTTGTCCGATATACGAGTACAAACAAAAGAAGAAAAAATACAAGCCTGTGAGTAGATATGAATACTTCCTTTAAAAAAATGACGTAGACCTGTGTTTTTCCCCTATGTGCTATTTATAGATCTTATAAGTGTTAATGCAGAAGTAAGGGTATCGTGAATGACAAACGTATTTTACTCATTATACATTTATGTATTTCAAATTAACAACTGTTAAGCATATTAAAAATCAAGTTGGATATTTAATTAGGCAAACAATAACGACCACCTAGTTCTCCGCGGACATGCGCAATGAGGTCGGTTTGCTCTTCCTTCATCAATATTCATGAAAAGGTATATTTTCCTTGCAGGAAAATAAACAATTAAAAATCTATATCTTTGTAACGAGATAGATTTCACCATTGTAATTTACAGATTAAGGATAACTTTTATAAGTAGACAAACACACGCGTTTTCACTGTCATTCAAAATTGACGTAAATTATAGCGTGTATAGCTTTAAAAATACTTATTGCAAAAATAAATTTTGAGACATATTTAAGCAGTCAGTTTGAAGTTAATGAGAGTCAAAAAAATATCACTAAAATGCTTTAAAACATATTAATACATTATGTAAACCCATTCCCCAGATATTGGGTTGTTTATGTAATTGACATAAATCTGATGACCTTTTAACCTAATACATGTAATCAAAAGTGGTCATCCTCTTGCCATATGACCATTCTGTGTATGGAGATTGCCAACAGCAGGCTGACGGATCTAAAGATATTGTTTAGGCCAGACAATTAAGATAGTCATCTGAAATGCCCACATTTTGTAAAGCATCGTGGCCCCATCTCCAAAAGGGAAAATATGGTGATGGACATGTATACTATATCAGCACCCATTTTTGGTATGTTATAATTCCCCAACCTACCTATATCTGTATGAACAAAGGATCCAACAATCAAATCCATGGCAGAGAAGAACAAGGCGAACAACAGGATGAGCTGGAGCCTTATCACCCATTTCACTCCTGCTACATTAATGCCTACAAACAGAAATCAATCAACTCTTAGTACAGCAATAAGCAATGTCTGCAATGTACTGTATTACTAGGTACATCTTAAGCACTGTCTGTAAGGAACTTGTGTTACTCAGTACATCTTTTTCATAGGGTTGAAAGGCAATCACTCTTAAATTAGCTCAGTAAGGCTCACCAAGAAGAAGCAGCACCAGGGCTATGGCTACACCTCTAGCAATCCAGGGATTGTCTTCATTCATCAGCCTCATGATGGACTCTCCGAACCCCATCACAGACAGCGAACAGCTGACAGACTGTAAAACAAGACAAATAAAACCTGGTTTACAGGAAGAGGTGCTTCTTCAAATGATCTCAACAAAAAATACAGGTATGTCTACTTGAAATAAATTTGACCTCGAAAATTCATAAATTGATGAAAGTGCATAAATGAAACTATGATTCCCCTAACAACATTCATAAATGATATACATGTATCATGAAGTAATCAGGACTAGCTTACTTGTGCAAAGCAGTAGAGGATTCCGATGCACCCCCCAATCCTTCCCCCCAGGACGTGGGCGACCAGGAAGTAGACGCCACCGCCCTCCATCTTACAGCGCTCACACACTCCTATAGCACTCAGTGCCACGATCAGCACCAGGAACACAGTCACAAAGATCATCAGGATCGTCAACAGAATACCAGCATTCCCCTGAACAAACAAATAAATACCATGCTACCATGAATATTGTATCATTTTAGCTTTGTTTTCAACACTATACCTTTCAACATAGAGATAATTGCTATAATAAATATTGTACCAATTAAAGCTTTCTTCATCTTTGTTTTAATATGGACATTGCATGATGGAAATCAGTTTTAATCAAAATATGTAATCACAACTGCTTTTATGGATTTTTTTTTCAAATAGAGCCAAATAAATTGCTAACAGAAGCTCATCAATATTCATAGACTCTCAAAATTGAAAAGTTAGAGGTGTGTTCTATTTGTGAAATAAATGCTGTTTCAACTAATATAAAGCCATAGATAAAGTTGAACATTAGTGTCATTGCATTTAGTGTAATCATATCTTTTAGCAAATGACTGTATATTTAACGATAAGTAGACCCCATCTTCATCTAAAAGGGGTTTGACACGTATTGCTTAAAGTCCAAGCTCTTGTTAAAACGGCTTTAAATACAGACCAAAGTAATGAATAGAGGGAAACTATTGCCCTCATTTTATTTTTTCTCAATGTCAGTGGGCAAAAATGCTGGGGGAGAAAATACCGGTAACCCGGCCTGTATGTGAATTATGTTGGTTATGGCAACAAAAGATATTTAAACAAAATGTATACAGCTGCATGTACAACCATAGCATACCATAAAGGAACAGTAATTTACTACTGTGGTTTCATTAATATTCAAGGGTATCAATTTTCGTGGATAAATTGAAAATCACAGTTTCAAGGATACGAAAATTGGTGGTAAATGACCCCATCAATACAAATTGATAGTAGAAATTTCACTTCTATGAACATTTAATTTCATGGATAAACTGAACAACGAAATCCAGGAAAATTGGTATTCAGCAAATATTGATGAAACCACAGTATATTGCAAACTTTGTCTCTGTTGTTAGCGAAAACATTTTGAAAAACAAACCACTGAAACTTACCACAATCCATCCCATGCGAAGGAAAATGACGACACCCAAGATATTGATGAGACAGGAAGTGAAGACCCCGTCCCATGTTCCAAACAAGACTGGCTCCGAGATAAAGAAATTAGCTTTGTACCAGGGCTTGTGGGAGGACAAATTCTAAAAATTTAAAGATATTCTTTATAATGTTCAAATCAATAATAAATACTTTGTCAATAAGTTAATCTTTTTATTCTTCAAAAGCAAAAAAAATGAGTATGTGGGTTCATAAACCAATGTATATTTAGTCCCGATATTTTTAATTTGGTATTTTGATTTTATCAATTTCCTTGCATATACCGGTATATTATATATATTTGATAGTTAATGAAGATAAAAACAAAAAGTCATTTTAAACATTTCAGAGTTCCGTAAAATAAAACCACTCATTTTTTTCTTTTTTTATAAAATATTTCACTATGATTTAAATGTATAAGTTAAAATATTGTGGAATTGGTTGACCTGTGATACCCCTTCAATTAATATGAAAAAATTGATCATGTATCGTACATGTAGTACTTCAGGTATATGCAATCATTTTTACACCCCCCCCCCCCATTTATGTGAATTTGTGCAAACCTGTAAAGCTGAATAATTTTTTTCCAACCATTTTAGTAATTTATTTTTATCAAAACCTTATGAATTCCCGTACCTGATCCTCCCTGTAGAGTTCATTGTGTTTGCCCTCCTCCAACGACTGGTAGCTGCCATCTTGGATTTCTGAGGCTGATCTGGTCAAATCAGATTCGCCTTTGACTGGTTCCCGGCTCAGACCAAACCTGCTCCAGTCCGGCTGCTTCTTCTTGGCCTTGGCTTGTTCGGCCATCAGTGATGTGTTCTCGTTGTCTGAGGAGCCTGACATTGTTGCTGACCTTTGACCTTTCTCCTCTGCATCCTCATTTCATTCTGAGACTAAACATGGTAATGAAAAACAAAACAACATAATAATAACTATTCTGCAAGCACGATGTATCGCAGGAAATTGCTCATTCTTACACATGGTAATGAAAATCAAAACAAAAAATAAATAATTATACTCTGCAAGTACAATGCATGGGCAATGAATACAAGAAGCCGTAAATGTCAAAGTAATAATCAAGCACTGTGTTTTTTATAGCTGATTGCTCACAGCCTTGTTATCAAAGCAAAGACAATACATCACAGAAAATTCAAACTCTACATAAAAGTTGCTACTGCACAGCATTGGAATAAGGTCATGAGCTGACAGGCAAATAATAAAACAATCATTTTTCTTCTCTCTTCGAGATCACAGAAGTCATTTCCTCCTCGAGGATATTAAAAACAATTCTTACCAGAGAACCAAGATTGAAAAACAGCTAGTATAAACCTAATACACAATCAGCTGTAGTTTTAATTATTTTCACTCAATGAATCACCAATCAATTCTTCACTGTAACAAAAATCATTTCACCAATTCATCAGCAGCCATCACTGTATACTTTAACTAATTTCAGCAGATCTGCAGAGAATTATGATAAAGCAGTGGTATCAGAACAAAATCTCCCTCCTCCAGAATAACGATTCCGTCGATGGTCTGTTTACAGTGAAAAGCCGCACTGTATCAGTTGACAGCACTAAATGCGAGGATAAAGGAAATACAAATTCTCCTGGCGACAGGCATATTTGTGTTTCTTTGATTTTGTCGTTGTCGAACATTCGTGAGGATTTTGATTATAAAGCTACTGCAGAGAACAGATATGGGATTTTCATATACATATACTGACCCAATGAATGGTAGTCACACAATCATGTAGAAAGTCCCCCAGTGAGTGTCAACAAAGGACATAAATCAAGTAACAGATGTATATTATATATTTGCATTCTTGTTATAAGATCTTTAACATATTGCGTAAAATATGAAAATTATTCAGCGTGAATGCTAATTTCATCAATAGGAGATCATTATGTGCCTGTCCAACCAAAAAATAAGTCTGATAATTTCTGTGGAATCATTTGATTTAAAATCAGAATCTTAAATAATTCAATAAGTTACAATTGACATATTGTTTATTATAAGTATATTAACATGTACTTGTAACCCATCAAAAATCACTACCAATTAATGATAAATACATGTAATTTTTTAACTCAATCTTGCATATACCTTAACAAGCTTATCTTTTAAAAAAGATTGGTGAGCTAGCGCTGTAGCCATCATAAAACTTAGAAGCAGATTTCTAAAACATTAGTTTAAATTTCTGACTCGATTAATTAACAATAGGAAGGCACAGGGATGTATTAGAATTGTGCCGGGCTGGAGTGGGGTTCTGAATCTAGAGTGGGCTTCACATCGGCAATGGCATAGCTCATTGACTGTGCCTTAATCATTATGTATCTACTGTAATTTCAATTTCAAGGTGAACATTTTCAAGAACCATTGCATTGGTGCTGTTTTATAACAATCGTATCTTCTATGGCCTTTCCGACATGCTCGGAAAACATATATCCGAGGTTGTTTTCCGAGCCTGCCGGAAATTTAAGATAAAACTAGCTATTTATTATGATATATTTAGAATAACTTTGCATTATAATACCTAAGATAATGTTACTTTTTGACATTTACAATAAACAAAAAACTTTATGTGAAGATGATAAACGAAATTCAAATGGTACAGTTTATCTACAATAGTATTCCCAGAATCCCCTACTATGGAGTCGAGCATGCGTATTCCAGTGAAAAAGACTAACGTAGTTGCTAGCGCTCGAGAGCGCTAGCAATAAATAAATCATTGAGAGAAACTTCTAATTCAAAGGGCATAATTTTGATATCCTTACTATACCTTTGAGGAAAATCTTTCAAAGTCTTTTCAAATATTTTTTTTTCTGAACATTACCGATACTGCAACTCAGTAAACCACACTATACACAATGTACATGAATATTAGGGTAAGAGGAACAACCGGTTATATACAGCTTTGAAAAAAAACATCTATTAACTATTCAAAAGTAAGAAAACATGAGGGAAAAGTTGATTCAGCCTCCTTGGTGCTACATAATCCCAGCAAGGTGCGAAACCTTAAAAACAAGCGAAGCAAGGCCTCCTAATTCTCTGATTCTTTATAACCGCCAAAGATTAGAGTACTAATAGGCTTAAGCTACTGGAAAAACAAATTTTTTATTTAAAGCACAACACAGAAAAAATGAAAAGATAATATTTGTATGCAGCTCATAGATATTCTATAGCTCTACAGATCTGAGAGATTTAACTCTGTGTTGATAATTATGAAACCAATTTAAATGCATTTTTTTATAGAGAAAAACATTCTATTCAGATAAAAGACATTTGTACATGTACCTATACTATATCTATAGGCTATGACAGAAAAATTAAGTATATATATACACATGCATGCATGGGCAATAACAAAAAGAGGACAGCTTGGTTCCCACCATTCATTGATGGTGAAGGCTTAAAACCTCAGGAAACTGCTACAGAAAATCAAAGTATTCAAAGTACTGAAGGGAGCTAAAGCAGGGAATGAAATGCATCACAAATAGACATTTAAGGGTTAATATGTTTTCAATCAATTTTTAAGTTGGAGGTTTTGCATTATGATTTGCTTATCTGTTGTGATTGAAGCCCCCATGTTACAAAATGACTGCTTTTGCATCAGAATCAGAATTAAAGAGACATTTTTGGGCTTTATTGCTAAAAAGGTGAATATCATCATTTTAATAATGAAATTATTCATTGGCTTTGATAACATGTACATATATGTATTTTTGGTGTGTATGTATGGTTTTTCAATATCTGATACTTTTACATTGCAATTTACTGCACATTAAGCATGTAAATTTAAGCCCTTGTCAATTATATTAATTAATTATAAATATATGTTACATAATCATGAAAAAATTAAACAAAGTTGAGAAATAATCTAAGTCTTCCAGGCCCTTATAAAACTGATAACTAATATTCAAAACAGTGGTCTTCATTTGTAAGTTGTCCCCCAAATCTTTCTATCAATACCAACCACACACTGTAGCCTTGTAGTGATGGAATGAAACCTTATCGGTGATGGGAAAGGTTGTTAACTATACGAGTGTATTGATTACAGGGAGACACCCTTTACTAAATCCTACTACAGCTGACAGTCTGACACAATGCATGGCCAGCCAGAAGCAGTGATAACGTTGATGAAAGCTTTATAAGGGTCTCGATCACTTGAGCTGTTAACGACTCCTCTGTACTACTCCTTAATAGAGGCTGCACTTTTATGAAAAAAAAAAATTTGCTGCCAATAGTCCATGTACGCGAATACATTAAATATAAAATCAAATGAAATAATAAATGTTATAGAATAAATAAAATTTTAGTGCATTAACTGCGTAAAAAATCATTACTATTACTGGTATGTCAATTCATGCAATCAATATATAATGTCATTTGGTACATGTGTATACGCATATATCATATGGGGAGAGACAAAATCAATGAACATTTATACAGTAATCCAGATTTATCTAAAGTAATCATTTGTATAAAATTTGCAGTTCTGCTCCTAGTTAATTTCTCTGACATTTATGTATGACACATTGGTAAGCCCTACGAAATTACAATATCGTGAACAACCACTGAAGCCCGATACACCATGACAAGTTTATACATCCAGTTGATGGCACTCAATTATTTAATATCAATAGCATTACAACATTTATCAGCTCATATCATATACATTACCTATACATTTTAAGGACAATCATGAATCCAGAAAGTACAATGTACATGTAGATATACTTCATCCAAAGACGGCACATGTATCTGAAGTCGATCTGAATTTCATGTATTGAGAAATAGATTTTTTTTTCTCAAGCATGATCTTTACACAATGCATATCCCAACAACAATACCCCATGTCCATTAGTGAGATCTGGCTGGTTCACCAGTAATTCATTACTATACCTATATACCTCATTCGATCATTCTTAGTGGTATCAGCTAGTTGTTACCTGGCAAAAATCAAACTTCACCAAGTTATTAAATCTATTTTTAAAAGTAGCAGTCATGTCTTTCCCTTTCAATACACAGCCTAGTATCCACTATTTTTACACCTTTCATTGTACCTGAGAATCTTCTCTTATACAATACATTCCACATTTAGTTTAAATCCAAAGCATAAGGAAAAGAAATAAAGTTTCAAGCTAAAAAAAAAACACCTTACATTGACACCTTTTTGATTTCCCCCTTTGATTCTTGATAAGGTCAATTTTAATTCATTTCAACAATATTAAAAAATGTTATTTTTTCTAACCATTATTAGTACTTTGGACATAAAAAAGGTCCCTGCATTGAAGAAAAAATATTTTGTTTTACAGTAGGGTTTTTTTTTACCAGCTAAACATTCAAAATTCAACATATTAACAAGACTCAATCAGTCCCATTTAATTTAAGATAACAGTATCAAATATAATACACATCATCTATACACCTCAATTTTCTTTTTTCTTGCTTTTCTGCTTCCTTTTATTTTATTTCAGTCTGACCCAAATTTTCAGCCTCTGAATTTTCATCCAACTTGTCAATCCCCTTCGTCTTATAACTATGTTAATTTCTATTAGGATGGGAAGAAAAACAACTTAGTTTGAACTGACCACCTTATAAATCCGCTGAATCTCGGGAATGTAACTTGAATCAATACAAGTAGCAACCATACTGGCGTATTCAACTCCTACAGACTCTGTATCCTGAGAATGTCAGAAAATCCATAGGCCAACGATAACTTAATGGTCACCAATGGCTACACGATACTGATCAGTGAAATGGATTTTCAATTAAGGTTCAACATAGAAACACATTCTATAATCATTCCCCCAAAAAATCAATTCTGTTTTATCATTAGTCTGAATATATCTTACAAAATCTATCATTAATGTTAAGGCAAAAAGACAAAATCAAATACATTTAATTTACTGGCATCTCAACCAAATTTTATATAATTGCAATGAGTATTAACTGTATTTCAGAAAAGCAGTTGAATTTTTTAAACCAATCAAATAATAAAGATCCTAATCAAGAATAGTGATCAACACATAATTTAAAAATTAATTAAATAAGATAAGACCCTTTCATCATGTTCATTGCAAATGTGTGGAATTTCATATCATTCTGCAGATATGAAAAGTACTGTATAAAGTAAAGCTAAATAGATTGGTTCCAGACCTAGGGAGATGCATCTAAAGCACATTGTTAATTTCCTTGTAATGTATAAATTTATTAGATGATCTATATATTCCCTAAAAGTATATATTTTTATAATGTGCAGCTGATAATTAATCAATAAATCTCTGTAACCCTGACCTAGATCAAACAGATTACCATATTAAGATTTGGCTTGAAAAGAAATATGTCATTCTAAATGAAAAAAAAATAACTTAAGCTTTACATATCTGGCTAAAGACCAAAAAAAAACCCCACATTGAGGAAAAAAAATTAAAAACTTTCGTTGAATACAAGAATGTCATTTTTTAATCACGAGCCCCAACTTTCCTTTGCGGATATGATCCTAAATAATCTTGTTTCTTTGTCATCAACTGTGACTTGATCCCTTGTTGTAGTTGGTTGAATTTTTCAATAATGGTTTTGACCTTCAATTATAATACTCTGCAGTTTTACAGACATACTACTGGTATTTAAAGAATGGGTCCCTGATCTTCATTCCATTGCCTTGGTTTAATGGTTATTTCCGAATCAATCTGATCAACATATATACAACTATCAAAATGATGCTTGATTTCAGAGTTTAATGCCTTAATTTTCTATAGTTTATATACCTGTATTACAAATGCAGAGTGTGTGT
This sequence comes from Magallana angulata, assembly GCF_025612915.1. Taxonomy (NCBI): domain Eukaryota; kingdom Metazoa; phylum Mollusca; class Bivalvia; order Ostreida; family Ostreidae; genus Magallana; species Magallana angulata. Next base: position 30,045,835 of record NC_069111.1, on the reverse strand, counting down.
AACTGTTATGGCACTTAAAATAAAGAATTCCTTTCCACTAAGTCTGGTGAAATTACAAAAAATATACATTATAAGGACACCTCAAAGTCTCACATTGAAATAATAATGCAAATACACTGATCTGAACATGGATAGTCAAAAGTTATCCGTTTTGGTACATATATATACCTAAGAAAAAAACAGAATAAAGACTTCCAGGACAGATTGAAGTTATCCTCCATTGTTTAAATAAAGAAATAGAAAACATGTGTTGCAGGTGCATGCATTGCAATTGATTTCTCTGCTGCAAGATTCCGGCCATGTTGCATATTTGCATATCATTATAAATATATACATGTATGGCAATGCATGAACACAGCAATGGTGGTTACAAGTTTTATGATTTTTGTGATTATATCTTGTTTTTAAACTTGTTTAACTTTGATGGGTCAGCAAAGGCAATTAAACAGAGCTTGTATATATAAGAACCTCATTGATGCAAACAAAGCTTTTGTTTATGTTTTGAATGTTGAAGAAAAAATTCTAGTTTAAGACCCAAAAATTGAAAATGAATGTGATAAATGCTAGAAACTATTAATCTATGCTTAAATTGAATTAGAACAGAAAGAAATCAGCTTGAAAAAGATGTTTTACTGGTATATTGAACCTATGTAAACAAAAACAGGGCAAGACCCTTGTTTACATGACAAAGATCTGTGAGCCCTGTATTTAACTTGTAACTCTACGACTGACTCTCAAATTTCATTTGATCATTTGAAATGTATTCCTAAAGCATTGTAAATAGCCTATAATAAAAACAGAAAACATAATAAAATTTGACCAAAACGAGAGAAGTTTTTATATTACACCGTTTTCGTACAATAACGTGGACACACAATTTCCACACCAACAGTATCGTGTAAGCTAGGCCTAACATCAAAGGGGAAAAACATAAAAAACAGGATGCGCATTTCAGAATTCCACCCCATGTATCACTCTTACAATTTGATAAATTTTCAGATAAAATTATATAAATAGATCTAAACCCTTCTGTAAGAAAATGTTTCTTACCATTTGATGTCTCAGTTGAGAGAAAAATTGGAAATCGATTTTGCCACCGGAAGTGTGTGTAGCAAACGAAAACAATAACGTTAGAAGTTGCGTAGCCGCAATATGGACAAAATAAACATAGTTGCGCTGAGATTTTGCATCGGCGCCTGGCTCCGTGTAACTGCCAATTTTGATAACCAATAAAGTTTTATCCAACTTGCAACCACCTAAAGCATTAACTTTAAACATTTACGATATAATATATGAAATATTGCACTGTTTTGATGACATGTATTTTTGTAACCCCCTCTACTTTTCCTGTTACACGTACGTACTGGTCCCTGCTGATAAGGCAAGTAACAACATTGTCTTTGTTTGTAAGGCACATTATATTAATCGCATTTTCAAAGAACTAGGTTTTGATTCTACACATGGTAATCCTACTTACACCCATAGCATCCTTTCAAAGCAGGACTGAAATACCTCAAAATCATAAATCGGTTATGGATATCTTTAATATCACCATTCAATAAACAAAATGAATTTGATTATCTTATTTGTACTGGATTCCAAATCTCCACAAAAGTCCTTACAAACAGAGATATATAGCAGGTTCCAGTAAATGTTCTACCAAACCTCTCTATTTACTCCTTACTAAAATTCTTACAGTAGTAAAGGAGAAACTTCACGAGTACTGTACAACAATATATACCCCAGAAGTGGTGTGAATCAGATGTGGATACTAAAAAACTCTATAGAATTATTAGAAACTTTGAGGTCACAAAATCTTACCAAAATCAATAGCATCAAAACGTTCGAGTTTTCAACGCTTTATACAACCATTCTCATGACAAATTAAAATCTAGGCTTTTTGATATCATCGACAGTTGTTTCTTCAATAAAAATGGAAGTCGTAAAAATGCTTACCTTGTCATTGAAAATCTAAAAAAATGTTTTGTTAAAAACCATTCTGACTGCACACACAAGTACTCTGAAGTTGACATTAAAAAGATGCCTGAGTTTCTGATAGACAACATCTATGTAGTTTTTGGAAATCAAGTCTTCCAACAGTCTGTTGGGATTCCCATGGGTACCAATTGTGCCCCATTGTTAGCCGACCTATTTTTGTATTCTTGTGAGGCAGAACTTATTCAAAAACTTGTACGTGAAAAAAATAAATCACTCGCTGTGGCCTTCAACTCAACATTCAAGTATATCGACGACGTATTATATCATTTAACAATTATTGTTATTTCAATACTTACGTCGACTCGATATATCCAAGTGAACTTACTTATGTAGCAATATACCTTCATCGCCTGCATATGGTGTTTTTTCTCTCAGTTAATTCGATACGCATGGGCATACTCTTCGTATGAACAGTTTATAAGGCGAGGCAAGCTACTGACAAACAAGTTGATAAAACAGGACTATCAACAGTCTCGTTTGAAGTCATCTTTCCGTAAGTTCTATGGTCGATACAACGACCTTGTCAGCCAATACAATCTTCTACTGGGTTGCACGCTGACTGACGTTTTTCATACTAATTGTTAGACCATAACTAATCACCAAATTGTCAACGGACTTTTCTTTTTTTCCCCCGATTACGACAAAGAGCACACGGCAGGTGTGACCGGTCAGCAGAGGATGCACCTGATGCTACCTCTATCTAATTGGAGGTCCATGTTGCTCTGCTTTGAATTAAATTTTGTATTTCGTTTTATGGATTTTTCATGCATGTCGTTGAAAACAATTAAATTATTCAATCGGTTTATTGATATATATTTTAATAAAATATGTAGATGTTTATAAGAAACACGACCTTTTGCTGGCATACGCAGCTCCTTTTTTTAAGTAATGATGACCCATTCTATATAGATAGTTTAATTATGTCCAATGTCAAGAGAAAAAAGCGAGGATTATTTTTAATTTGCGACATTATTTAACTGTAAGGATCAGCTCGTTCGATTTATTCGTTTATGGATATTAGAACTGAAGAAAAATAATATCATATGCTTATTGTAAATAGAAGGAAATGCAACAAGACGATCCAACTCTAAAAAAAAAGTTAAATGAACTTGAACAAAATACCGGTATCTTAGAGCAAATTTTAAAGAGGATTGTTCCTCTGATTTTTAAATTTAAAACATTTTTGTTCAACTTTAGTCTGAAAATTCTGTACTAATTTTCTTATCATATATTCATATTCCATAATGCCAAATTAACTTTATTAAAAAAAACCCACATGTATAGCTGAGCATTCAGACTTGTAAAAAAAAAATCATGGTTCTTAAAACCCTATGTCTCAAAGATTAAACGGAAAAGAATGTGGAAAAGCAAAGGAAAAACTGATTGAATAATCTGATTGATACCCCTTTTAGCCAGAATTGCATCGTTAATGATTTAAGTTCATCCACTGACGCAATAAAATTTATATCATTAATGGTCAACGATGTATTTTTTTTTTGGTCATATGATTTTACAAATCAGAGACCAATTGGCTTTCATTTATTTCACATGAATATTTTTATAAACACGTAATGCATTGATGCCTTGGATTAGATTGGTCATAAGGTTGATGCGTCTTAGATCTTAGGATATGATGTCCAAATAAAGTAGGTTTCTTTTTATGTATTGTTATGCATTGTTTAATGTATAATACAATCTTGGAATATATGTGATTTTATCAATATTCTTTAGTTCAAAATGTAAATATTTTGAAATAGAATGATACAAGACATATTGTTCAGGTGAGCGAGGTGGCCCTGCTTCAGTATGGCATTCCTAACAGTCAACCAAAATTTTAATGTGTTATAAGCGAGATAAAGAGCTCATAATTCTTTGTTATGTATAAACAAAGCCCAGGCTATGTTTCTGTTTACATTTTGAATGTTGAAGAGAGACTTCCAGTTCTGGACCTTTAAGGAATGTGATAAACGCTAGAAATTAATTATTTGTGTTTAGAACGAATAAGCAGATAGAAAATTCAGCTTGGGAAAAACCCCCAACTTTTACTGGTTATAAACCAATGTAAACAAAAACAGGACACGAACCTTGTTTACATAACAAAGAATTGTGATCTCTGTATCTTGCTTAGTTGGTTAGGCATTAGAAATAATTTCAAGAGCATTGTAAACAATAAAAAATAAAATAAAATCAGATCAAAACCGTGAATATGCCCCGTTAAAACATGTACGCAGAATTGATAAATACATCCTCTTATCAGTTGAAATGGAAGAACATATACTGGAAACATAGAATCCACTCTGAAATGACTGCAACAGGACTAGAGTAAGATTTCTTTAATAGAATGAAAAAAAATATGGTGTGTGGAATCTGTCATGCAAATTCATTAATGTTGACAAAGAAATCATTCTTGTTGGCGGCTTGCAGTTTATTAGACGGTATGATGGCAATGCAGCTATTATGCATGTTGACATGCAGATTGATTATGTCAACATGCATCATGTCTCTGTTGACCTGTAATTATATAACTCATTTATTTCTAAATATTTTCATCAGAAAGGAAAGACCGAGATGTTTTGCATGTAAACGTAGGTCCTATTAGATAATTTTCATGTCATATACTAGTATACACAAGTGGTGTGTCAACGTAGATTAACTGAATGTCGACATAAAAATGAGTTGTTGTGAGCCATATTTTATATTTTATGAAATATGCTCTCGAATCTTAATCATTGTCAACAAAGTTATGCTACACGATGACATATGTACACGCATGTTGCATTCCGACATATTCTCTTTTATAGAAAAAATATCTTGCAAATAAGGCCAGGACAATGCCCAAATATTAAAAAAGTGAGTTTTTTGTACCGCAAAAAGTACACCAAGATTAAACCACAACAACAAATGTTTTTTTTTATTCATTAACACCAACTCCAGGTCATTCTTTTGACCTTGACCTAATATCTGAGGTCTCGATCTGTTGTTCCCAGTTCTGACCATCAAAGTTTTCCACCGTGACATGTTCTACAGTTCCAGGATCCAGACAGTGTGGAGCGACACCGTATCCATCTGGATTAGACCTAAACAAATAACATTGAAGACAACGATCAAACAGCGGTTTAAAATATATATACATGTAGATATGATTGCTCACAATAGAACTTTTTGAGCTTTTAGAAAGTTTAGATACTGGTTATATACACATGTTCATTCTGTTGTTTTGACTTTTTAGGCAAAACAGAATTATTTGATTTTCAATTTTAACCGAAACTCAATTTAAACCAAATCAGTTTTGAAATCAAATTTAGTTTGTCTTTCATTTAAAAACGTTACTTTTTTCTACTTATATACACGCATATGCATTCTAAATAATACGGGAAGAACCCATTCTTTTTCCCGCCTCATGACAGTTGTTAACTTACCTCGGTGTGTAGAAGCATTGCACCCCACACGTTCTACAGAAGGTGTGCTTCGCCTGGTGTGTATTAAATGTGTATGTGGTCAAATTGTCTTCGCCCTTTATGAGAGTGAACTTTGATTTAGGAACAACGAAGTGCTTGTTTTGCTTTTTGTGACAAATGGAACAATTGCAGTTGTACACAACAAGACTCTTTGGTGCCAAAACTTCAAATCTGATGGCGTCGCAATGGCAGCCGCCAGTGTGGAGTGTGTCTGGTGTTGTCATGTTTTCTGCTGGAATGAAAAATATATCTAATATTTTAATATATTAAGTATATCTATAATATATTTCTTAATTCCTACGTTATTTTTTGTTTATATCTAATTGCAAAGCAGGATCGAAACATTTGATATAGCTATTATGTCAGATTTGGTTGAATGACTGTTCCTTTTGAATGACCATTCAGTTCTCATTCAATCTACACTATGTCACGAATTTCTTAGCGACCGTTCTGATTAAAATGAATAAATAAAACACCCTAGTAATTCATTCAGATCTATATAAACGAATTAAAAAACTTATTTTCATTCTTTCTTTTTTTCTTTTAAAGCTGACTGATCTTTATTTGAACTTTATAAAAGTATGCATTGTGCCGAGTTTGGTCGAAATTGGCCCGATGGTTCTGGAGATAGCAGAAGATGTAAACGTGATCAACGACGATGATGACGACTTAAAAAAAATTCTTATCATGGAAAACTCACTTGAGCCTTTGTCTTTGGTAAAGTGATTATGTCATCTGTTAAAACATAAACCAAACCATCTTTGCTAGCCAAGGTTTTCTGATTCGCACCTCTTCTCACAAAGCGGTGCGGATCAGACAACCTTGGCTAGAGAAGATGAAACCAAACATAGGAAGCTGGGAAGTAAACCATGCGGTCTCTATCGCTCATCTTCACGTTAATAATTTTGGCACAGTATTGTAGTTGTTTTAAATTCATATGACTTTATCATAATTATACTCGGTATAACTCTTCTTTGTAAGGAGGTAGGCAAATGTCAACTATAACAATCGCATTAACAATCTAACTTCCTTAAAAAATCATTCAAAAATAAATATTCTAATGTTTCAGAGCTCGTTGCGTAAGAAGCAATGCAATTAATTGTTGTACTAATATTTAAATTATCAATAGTTTCGATAAGGTACTCGGTATATATCTCTCTTTTACATGTACCTATAACATTGCTTATATTCAAACAAATGATACATAATTTTTTTGTTTGCTTCAAAAATATATTTCTATTTTTTTTGATTGCCTAGTTATAGTGACATATCTCTGCCCCTTGTGTGCATATCTCTGCCCCTTGTGTGCCAGTTATTTTTCTATCAAATATGTCTACATGCAAGATAAATATGTTGACATGCAAGATAATTATGTCAACATGCAACATAACTATGTTGACATGCAAGAAAATTGCAATCGGAGAAGAATTATACAAAATCTCAAAAAATCTCAAATATCGCCCACCTGTGACATCCAAGATGCAAGATGCTAGCTTTTTATGTCGACATGCAACTTATTTATGTTAACATGTAAGATAAATATGCTGACATGCAACTTATTTATGTCAACATGCAACTTATTTATGTCGACATGCAACTTATTAATGTCAACATGCAACTTACTTATGTTGACATGCGAGATAAATATGTTGACATTCCACCTATTTATGTTTACATGCGAGATAAATATGTTGACAAGCAACTTATAAGTTGTATGTCAACATAACTAAGTTGCATGTCGACATAAATATGTTGCACGTCAACATATTTATCCTTGCATGTTAACATAACTAAGTTGCATGTCGACATAAAGAAGTTGCATGTTAACATAAATAAGTTGCATGTTGACATCAATAGGTAGCGTATCTAGCATCTTGGATGTCATATGTTGGCGATATTTGAGATTTTTTATAACTCTTATTTGATTGCATTTTTTTTGCATGTCAACATAGTTATGTTGCATGTTGACATAACTATCTTGCATGTCGACATAATTAATAGAACAATTATTTGCACACAAAGGGCAGAGATATGCCACCATACCTAGTAGATATTTTTCTTATTTCGTTTCTATTTTTTCGTACCACTCTCCGTTGCTTAACTTTGTATTTTAAAGTGCAAACGCAAACACGTGCAAATCTGCCCTATTTATCGATGCTGTTTACCGATTATCAAGTTACGTGAACTTTTCACAAATCTCTGTCCTAAATATTAAACCGAGCAGATCTTTAACTTAATGGTTTATCATTGAATTTCAAGCAATCCTGAAAAAGGTCAAAGAAACAATGAAATAACAGTAGTACCTCGATTCAACACATGCCCACCTGATTTTAGGGGTTTTTGTATAAGAGTTGACGTACGAGGTGACGGACTAGAACGTTTATAAATAGCAATGTATAAAACACATACATAATAATCGTCATCGGGATGTATGTAAATTAACCGAGGCCAAAAGATGGGCCTCGAAAGATATTGTGAATGCAATCAAAAATACTATATGATTAATCCTCAGACGCTACATAAGTGGGAGTGTGCATATCCGGCTTAGCAATACAAGTATTACATAAGTCTTGAAGAAAAAATGGTGATTGAGACAGTTCTTCAGTGTGATTTGGAAGCGGGTGCTGGGTCGTTACACAGAGAAGGTAGCATGGAGCGATTCGCAACCGAGTTTTCGAGCGATGGGAGCAGCTTCATGATTGAAGATCATCTTCCCTTCGGAGAGGTTTTGGCAGTCGAAGACGAAACGAACTCGAGCGAGTTGAGCGAGTTTACTGAGAATGGATTACTCAAGCTGAGCTTAAACGAGTTTGTGCTCAACGAGTCACCTTGTGCAGGTAGAGATTCGCAAGAAAAATTAAATTACGGACTCTCTGAGTGTGGCCTTCCAAATACTACCGCCCTAGAATGTTTTGAGCTTGGTCTCGGCGAGTGTACTCAAGAGCTTAGTGAGAACAAAGACTTGTTCAACAGTGACTTGTTCAACCCCGGTAAGAATAATGTCTCGTATATCCAAAGTGACCAGGCAGAAGAAGTGAGCATGAGTAGGGGAGACTCATTGAATCTCACAGAATGTCTGAACTCAGACAGGGGCTTTGAAAAACCAGACCAAACTGAAATCAAGGTATGTAGAATAGTGCTTCCAGGTATTTCTAACTTCATGTATTTAATTAAGTCACCGTTGTGTGAGTTAGAAAGTCAATTGATATTTGACCTTCACGATATACTAGTAACAAAGAAACAAATCATTCCTAAATAGAACAATTTTAACAAGACCTTGGACTTTCGGTAGGATGTGACTATCTTTTTCTTGCGTCAAAACAATTAAAAAATGACGCTCGTTTCAAGTGAAATATACACAGATTGCGTAGTCTTAGCCCAAAAGCCAGACAAATCTTGTTGATTTCAGTTAGCTATGCAAAGAAATAGACAGGCCTACGTCACATTGCTGTTTGACACAATTATGCAAAGTCCAAGCTCTTGTTAAAATGGTTCTAAATAGAACCATGAGAAAATTCTTGTCTATCATTTGTCGAAACAATTCGTTAAATGCCTGCACTCATGTATATCGACCATTTCCGGTACCGAAAGGTCAAATATGAAAGTCAGTACATAGAGGTTATAATAAATGCCCCCGAGGGCCCAATCGGTACAGGAATGCTTGAACTTTGTACCTTAACTTTGACAACAATTGAGATACACACTCTGTATCTTTACAGGTGTTCACGTGAATCTTGCGTAACAGCAAGCCTTTGCTGTTTATATGTAGATAACCGACGTTATCTTGTTTAAAATGCGCGTGCGTATTTAGAATGATGCTGTTACACGTTTTTGTTTTGTTAATGCTGAAGTAATGCTTTACTGGAATTTCTTTAAATGAATATTTCTACCCCCCCCCCCCCCCCCCCCGTATGCCAGACATTTTCTACAAATTATGTCAACATGCATAATTATAACCCCGTACAGATAATTGTTGACATGCCAGAAGACTTTGTTGACATGCAATATATGAAGAGTATATGAAATATATATAATCAGAGAAAATTAAAAAAAATATATAATCTTATATTCAATATAGCACACATATGAATTTCAGGTTACTAGATGCAACTTTAACATACATACTAATTATATTGAATGAAAAATATTGCATTGTAAAGTATATTAAGTTTCATGTCACATATATACGTAAGTTGCATGTCGATTTAAATAATGTTGCATTTCGACAAATATAAGTTTTATATCAGCACATTAGTAAGTTGCATGTCGACATACGAATGTAGCATGTTGACATAACTGTGTGATGCATCATGTCAACATTAGTAAGTTGCATGTCGACATAAATAAGTGGCATGTTGATATGAATGTGTTGCATTTCAACAAATAGAAGTTTTAATTATGTCAACATATTAGTAAGTCGCATGCATGTATCGACAGATAAATGTACCATATTGGCAAAAATGCGCTGAGTGTCGACATAAAAATAAGAATCATGTTTCACCAGCAAATAAATTACATCTAGCATGTCGAAAGTCACGTGTAGGCGATAGTTGATAGTTTTTAAAAAGTCTTTTTGAATTTTACTTGCATGCTAAAATAGAAATACTGTACGTTGACATAGCTATATGTTTCATACTTCAAGTCGACATACTAGTAATCATTATGTACAACGGTATTAAAGTTAAACGTTTATTTAGTAGGCAGATATAGGCCGCCATACAATACAATGATTTTTGAACAGATCGGAAATAGAATGAATTAACTACCATGTGTTGAAAATATAATACCACGTTTGTACTTCCATTTAAATGTTTCCGATATAATGTCCATGAGTTGGAATTAATTTCACTTGTTAAAAAGATGTATAATTGTCTATGTAACATATTTTATTAATGTGAAATTGAATTATTTTTGGAAGGAAAAAAAAAACTATTCAATTTTTACATTTTTAAGTTTATACATATGTTTTGGAATTATGCCGGCAATCTACTTTTTTATAATTCAAAAGTCTGGAGGATCCATACATTTTATAAAATAGATCTATAGACTTTATCTGTTTTGGTTTCTATGTTAGCGAGGGTAGAGGAAACTTTGTCATGTGAATATGAAGAGCCATTATCAGATAATAGATAACCTGTCTTAGATTGTTTTTGGATTAAAACAAACTCGTATCTAGACGACATATTAAACAAAAGGGTTAAAATGATAGCAACAACTGCCAAATATTTACAATATATAGCACACATAGTGATAATAAATATATTGATAATATGAGCCGATCCCAGATTTTAAATGTTATTTTCCATTTTTTGGTAACTATTGTCATCAAATCTCTGGATCAGTGATTTTTGTATAGTATTTAAATTACCAGATGAAAAAACTGTAAAATGCCTTAGAGTTTTGTAATCTAATTTAATTGTAATTCCTGTCAAAGATAGATTCTATGTCACATGAAATAATAATTTTCCAACATTCTTAATGAAGAAAAGAAAAAATTACATTTACTGTTTTTTTTTAAAGAATAGTTGGAATGTATTATCTCACGTGCCGTTCACACTGAGATCGCCTACGTAGCAATAAGGTGGCAGGGGACAGTTTTTTTGATCCAATTCATTGTAGCCAAGGGATGCATGTCTTCGGAACTCTGTAACTAGAATTTCCTCAGTTCCCATTCAGCACAAATACCTTTAATTCACTCTTTATAAGGCCAATCACCAATTTCTGAAGAAAATTGCTAATCAAAACCTGTAAAATTCTCTACATACTGGTTTTTATGAGATTTTGACCCTTTCATATTTTGCTAATTTTTCATGATTTTTCAGCTTTTTAGACCTCCCCCAGCTAATTCCCTGCAGAGGGTTGACCTTCCGTACCGCGTGCATGCTGCACTAGCACATGTCAGAAACTTACCGGTGTATAGTTTACAATGTCCCATCCACCTACTTTTCGTGTTATTTTACCTCCCGTCTGTAACTTGCAATTTCACTGTGTAAAGTCAGCACAACAGTCAAAGCCGCAGGTTTCGCATTTTACTTCTGATTCTCATGTACCTAACATAAGGGGCCTACATATTGCATACCAATTTCAACAAGAGACACCCCTCTAACTAATGATAATCATTAAAAATCGTTTCATGAATTTTAGCAACACTCATAAGCCTTCAAGTACAGCAACTCTCAATTTTACAAAAATATTGACGGCTACTTTATTCGAAACTGTCCCTTGCTACCTAAGAAGACTTTGTCTTCCTCACGGTCATTTTGATAAGTAAATTGTCGGCCATTTTGAATTTTGATTCAAACAAATCAGGCTAATAAAAACCTACGAACCTTTCTACTGAGCTTTAGTTTTGTCTAATACTTTGTAACTGGCTGTACAATTCTCTATGGCTTGTACACGTACATAACGATTAACGGGCTAATATTATTGTCCTTAACAGATTAGGCTTGAGTGACACATGTAGTGTAAAGATGATATATTTAATTAATAGAACAATAAATAGAACAAAATGCGTTTAAATGAAAAACACCGTCCTTGTTACGTTTTGTTTATTAATTATGGTATCATTTTTCATAGTGCCTTTTTCAAATACCCTAACTAGTTTTATTGAACTATAGTTCAAACCCAGTATGCGAATGGCCGTGGGTTGACCCTATGGCCGCGACGGGCTTCCAAGAGGGCCCTTCAGATCATTTCATTCTTATCGTTTTTTGAGCTAATTTCAGACGTAACGTGGATTCGACCTCGGATATTGATCACACAATCGAGTCCGAAACGCAATAAATGTTGGTAATCTGTTCTAACAAGGAAACTAAAGTCCGACCCCTTAACATTTTTTTTAGATATATGAAAATTGGTGGAATATTTCGGAACAGGTTTTCAGTTTAATTTTTTTTTCAATTGGAATTAGCTTTTAAGAATGCGCAAAGATGAGTCACGAACCATAATCCATATCCTTTTTATGATCGTTAGTATATTTCTTCATGGTAAAGTTTCGCCGCATAAATAAGAAATCAATACTAGCATGATATAAGGATATATATGCAAGATAAAGATACACGATAACGACCTCTTTAAATTAAATGTCTTTCTTCTCCACAACTCTTGCTTTAGAGGTCTTGCACCTATCTATTTCTACATATATAGACATGTATTTTGCTATTCCGTAAATTAAAAAAAATTATTAGGAACCATCCCAATAGGTTTTACTTGTAAGAAACATTTCTTTTTAATAAATTTAGTTATTAATATTTTTCAAAAGATTTATACTTATACAAGGGGTTGTCCAAAAAGTTCGTAGACACATGTAATTTCATTCTAAATAACGACGCTATATTTAGAAAAGTATTAAAATATTTTAATATAGACTATAATAGTGCATGTGTATAAAAATCAGAATCATTCTTATAATGTAGTTATCACTACAAGAACATTGCCTGTACAGGCCGCACGGCCCAGTCTGACGGTTACACGACGTTTTTATAACGTCGTACGTAGCGCGTTGGTTTCTGTTACTTTTCAACGTAGTCACCTTTGCACTGCAAACACTTCTCACACCTTCTTAGCCATGAATCGAACACATCCGAATACCATTTACTGTCGATTTTAGATACAATGGTCCGAGTAGCATATTTAAGTTCATCAGAATCCTCAAATCTTACTCCTCTTAGCTGTGATTTGATGAAAGGAAAAATTGCAAAATCCATCGGAGCAAGATCCGGACTGTATGGCGGGTGTTCAAGAAGATCGTATCCTAGGAGTTCGATTTCCAGACACGTGGAAGTTGCTGTGTGTGCTGGTGCATTATCTTGGTGTAGGATGATATTTCCAAGGTCCACAGCCATGGCAGGGCGTTTTTTCTTAATTGCCTTAAGGATGACGTTTACTCAGAATGAAAAAAAATTCCACTGATGATAATGAAACCCCATCTATTGTATGTTATAGACCTTTGGTTGTAGTGTTATTTTTCACTTTCAAAAAAGTAGGTCAATGACCTACTTTTTGAGTAAATGGTCACTGAATATTTTTTGAAAAATCAAGAAAAATCCCATAAAATTTTACACTACAATTGAAATGTTCTTAATTGTAAATATATTTCAAATAATTAAACACTTTAAAAAATGTAATACATTTTATGAATGGCAGTGGCACTAAATAGGTAAAAAACATTAAGATTTCAGCTACAATTTGAAAAAATATTCCAGTCCGAATTTCCTCTATCAGTTTTCAAATTCCTACCCATTTTTGATCTAAGTTTACAAAAAATTGAATGATGATAATACAAAAACGTATAGCATTGAACTACTTATATTGACCTTATTCTGTTGGCATAAAATTTATATAAGGTCAATGATCAAAATTTTGAGATATGGTGTCTTTTATTGATTTTAAGAATTTTTTGATATTTTTGCAATTCGTAACATACAATTTTTTTAATGAATAAGTGAGGTAAAACCAGCAGAAAATATGAAAAATTATATAGACTAAAATATAAAATCTTAACTTTCATTATTAGAGTACTGCCAATAATGTTTTAGCGGAAAACAAAATCTGCGAAATTTAGTCCGAATTTCCTCTGTTTGCCTAAAAGTCTATTTTTGTTTGAGCCTAATTCCGTAATAAAGTAAAAATATCAAATGTTTTGGCAATAATAATTCATTTCATTAATACTTTTTTTGTTTAGAACAAATTTTACTCATTATATCGAACTTTATAACAATCCAAATTTGAGAACTCAAACCCTGAGTAAACAACACCCTTAACTAGGTCGCGGCGTAACACGTGTAATAAATAAAACCAATGTTTCGTTTGGTACATTGTATGTGGCTTTAGAATATGTGAATTTATTCATATATATATATATATAGTAATTAAATAAATCAAAATTAAGATTAGAATGTCCGAGTATTAAATTTATGAATTACGATATGCTAAATGTAGCGAAATGGATGTTTTTATCCCTGTAATTACAATTTAAATGTGATGAAATGGGTAGTTCTCTACCTTGGAGTAGTATGCAGCATTCACCGTCTGACCGGAGGGTACAGCGTGGACCAAAATCATTCCATGCCGATCAGCAAAGAATATGTACATTTGTTTACCCATGGATTTCGCAACCTTTGCCTTTTTCGGTGCTGGTGAACCCCGGTGTTTCCAAATGCTGGATTCTGTTTTTGTTTCTGGATCAAAATGATGCAGCCAAGTCTCGTCCGTAGTAATGATTCTGTCAAGCCACTTCTCTCCTCCTCTTTTGAAATTCTGTATGAAAGCCTTACTTGTCTGCATTCGTCTTTTTTTTGTGCTCATCGGATAAAAGTCTGGGCACCCACCTTGCGCAAACACGACTCATACAGAAGTCTTCAGTGAGGATATTAAAAACCGAAGATTTGCTAACATCACTTATTGACGCGACTTCTCTTAAGGACGTTGGATCCTGCGATCAAAAGTCTCTAAGTTTTTTTCTAAAGTATTTTTTAAATATCTACACACATATCTAAACCAAAATTCAAAACAAAATTTTGGGGTCTATATGCTCCTTTCGGTGCTACGATGTATTTAATATGACCTCTCTGCACTGAGAATGCAAATTGCACATAAATCGCTTTTCCCTCTAAAATTTTTTATTGAAATGAACCATGGTTTCAAATACAAATTTATATTATTTAGAATTAATAAAATTAAAATTATCATAATGAAGAAGTTTGCAATTTTTTCACCTTATTGATATTTTGACCTTTTTGCACTGAAAAAATACTATTTTTATTCATAAACGATTAAACATGTAATTAAATAATTTAAAAGTCTTAAACTTTTTCTCAAATTATGACAGACTTGTCAAAAGAAACTTAAATATTCAGAAAATAAAACCAAAATTATGGGTCTATAATGTAAATTTTGAGATATGGCATGAAATAAGCTAATTTTAGGGGAAAATTGGAGTTAATTTTTTCTCTACTTTTATGAAATATCACTTAAGCATGCTAATATATGTCGATAGAAATATTGAAATATTGTTGAAATATGTTCTTTAAACAATACGAAGATATCCCAGTGCATAAACTATCTGAAAATTTGGTCTGCACGGAAAATAAGAAAGCTAAAATTATTGTGCTCTAAAACAACCGAGTTATGAAAAATGTTCATTTTCTTCTTAAAAACCTTCCGCCACAAAATATAGTCCCTTACTACACTCTCTAAATATGGAATTTTTTCTTCACTATTTTATTCAATAGAGTTTATTTGGCATTGTAAAAAAGGAATTTACAAGTAGAATTCATATATGACACAGAATTTCCAGACTAGAGGTGACACAAAATGGCTACCCAAAATCAGAGGATCGAACCTCTTTAACGTCAGACGTCTGTCCTTCATGACAATGTCATGAATGCGGGATGTCGTTATATCGTCACAAAGCAAAGGCCTTCCACTTCTTTCAGCGTCTTTTAAATCGCAAACTCCATCCGAAAATCGTGTGTGCCACTTGTAGACTAGTGATCTTGATATGTGTCGATGCCTTTTTGTGTTCGCCATCATTTGTTTCGTTTCGATAGGTGTTTTCCCCGAGTCTACGCAGAATTTAATGATGGCGCGCTGTTCCATGCGATCCGCCGACGTCGCTTTTCTGGCGTTTTCAAAGACATGTTCTTGCCGTAAACTCCTTGAAATATCCTCTGCTCAATTAAAAACGGCTTTAAATGACGTATGAAAATGACGTTCACAATTCTGACTACGTCACAGTTGAATATTTTGACGTTTTTACCTGTATTAAAAATACTGTTAAGGGTGTTGTTTACTCAGGGTTTGAGTTCTCGAATTCGGATTGTTATAAAGTTCAATGTCATGAGTAAAATTTGTTCTAAACACAAAAAGTATTTGTGAAATAAATTATTATTAACATAACAATAGATATTTCTACTATATTATTGAATTATGCCAAAACAAAAATAGACTTTTAGCCAAACAGAGGAAATTCGGACTAAATTTTGCAGATTTTGTTTTCTGCTAAAACATTTTTGAAAGTACTCTAATATTAAAAGTTAAGATTTTATATTTAAGTCTATATAATTTTGCATATTTTCTGGTAGTTTTACCCCATTTATTCATTATGATAACCGTATGGCATGAATTTAAAAAATATTGAAATATGCTTAAAAACGAGAAAAGACACCATATCTCAAAATTTTGATCATTGACCTCATATAAATTATATGCCAACAGAATAAGATCAATATAAGTAGTATAATACTACAAATATTTTTGTATTATCATCATTCAATTTTTTGTAAAATTGGATCAAAAATGGGTAGGAATTTGAAAAGTGATAGAGGAAATTCGGACTGGAATATTTATAAAAATTGTGAAGGAAAACTTAATGCTTTGTATGTATTTAGTGTCACTGCCATTCATAAATTGTATTTTATTTTCAAAAGTGTTGAGCAATTTGTATTATATTCCCAATTAAGAAAATCTCAATCATGGTGTAAAATTTTATGTGATTTTCCTTTAATTTTCCAAAAATATACAATGGCCATTAACTCAAAAAGTAGGTCATTGACCTACTTTTTTGAAAATGAAAAATAACACTACAATAAAAGGTCTATAACACACAATAGTTGGTTTTTCATTATCATCAGTGGATTTTTTTTTCATTCTGAGTAAACGTCATCCTTAATATTCAGTATAATTTAAGTTTAATTTTAATGAAAACATTCAAAACAACTTTAATCTGATTTGGAATTTTATGACAAATATTTTGGTATACAATATGCATATATAAACCCGTTTAAAATGACAAAAACGCGATTGTCCACGAACTTTTTGGACAGCCCTCGTATAACGTGAAAAGTGCCAATATACTCGTGACAAAGGACAATCGATTCCCATGCAGATGATCTTAGATATTACATTTGTTTCAAATTATATCAATTTCATAACAGTCCAACATGTAGATTATTAGTAATTTCGTCTAGAAATATGTTTGAAATAATGAACAAAAATTTGAGTAAAATGGAGCAAAGTGTGGGGATGTTGGCGCGGGTCTCCTGTATTTTATATGGATAGAATTAATCATCAGTGATTTCTGAAAGTTGACGTTTACTGAGTGAATTTTAGGGCAACTATGATCCAGAAGATGAATAGATTGGTTGAAATGCAATGTTACACACAGTGAAAAACAAAGGTGTGGTTTGGGATAGGGGGTGATTACAAAATATAATATTCTATATTTGGAAAAGCTGCCTCCTTTTTATGACCATGCAAAAAATCATATCAGGGAATTTATAATAATAACGACAATATAGAAGATATAGATACTTATAGCTACCCCTCCATGGATAAGGACCCCCCCCCCCCCCCAACATTTTCAAAAACGATGCCACGCACGTGCCTGTTCAAGATGTTTTACAAAATCTGGCTATTTGGAAAAGCTGCCTCCTTTTTATGACCATGCAAAAAATCATATCAGAGAATTTATAATAATAACTACAATATAGAAGATATAGATACTTATAGCTACCCCTCCATGGATTAGGATATTAAATATTTTCGAAAAACGGGTGTTTTTGCTCGTCAAGATGCCCCCGCCCCCACCCCAACATTTTCAAAAACGATGCCACGCACGTGCCTGTTCTAGATGTTTTACAAAATCTGGCCACGACTAATAAAAAATAGCTGTGTGTGTGTGTGTGTGGGGGGGGGGGGGTCCGTGTTGAAAATTAAAGACCACATGGGCCCATCCGTGACAATCCGCCATAGAAAATATGTTTACAAGGCCATAATATTTACATATATCGAATCCTATTTCTTCACCTTTAAAAAAACACTTCCATTTCATAAAACATATATGTTTACTACACGTGTATGATAATATTTCAATTTTAAAGATAACTTACGCTCTAGATATTAATGTGCTTATCTGGAGGCGTTCAAAATTACAGCCCGAGAGTCTCAGGTGGTCAGGTACTCATGAAATCGAGATCGTTTCCGTAAATTAGGTCAACAGCTAACAGGCGTCCACAAGTTCGCGATACGTGTACTGTACTACAACAGCGTGACCTGTGTGGTTATTGAACAAAATGGAGCCTACAACACAGTATGGTAAGTTAATTTAAAGTCGTCTGTGTACGTTTGAGACGATTATTTATCCAAAAACTGCCGTTTTAACGCTCTAAATTGGGGGCCCTGGCTAAGTCATTAAAACGTCCTATAAATTGACATTCACGCATGAGAGAATTATTCCCATTCAAACAGTTACCAATGTTTATATGCAATGTTTGTGACCAATGTTCAGTTTCATATCGTCTTCTTGTTATAAAGGGGTTTATTCGATAAATAAGTTGATTACAATACTGTCAATCTCGATTATTTTATTGAAAGGGACTAGTAAGTCTAACGTAAACATAGGGTGTCATTTTCACTATAAATAGATTGTTACTAACTTTCGCTTTAATATGCAGCTACATACAGAGCCATATTGTATCAGGATTTATAACCTTTACGTGTTTATATATATGAGTGTTCTGTTCAATTTTCTATAAGTGTGAGGTCTTGGGAACTGATAATAAACACTGTATATGACACAAAATTAAGATTTGATAAATTATACGATTTGATTGAACATGAACTTGTATATATGCCATCCATATACATTGTACAAAATACCTGTACATACCAACTGAAAGTATAGAAAACGTGTTCTTTACACATTATAGTATATTCTATTGCTTGTCGTTTTTAAAACCGTGCTACGGATACGGGAGAGCAAACAAATTTGTAAATACATTGTATACATCGATCTGAAGGGATTGATGATAGAGAGTTCCATGCGCGGATCCAGAAAAATTTTCCAGGGGAAGGGGGTCTGACGGTTATTGGAATTGGGGGAAGGATGCATATTTTTAGTAATTTTATAATGTGAATTAAAGAAATTGAATTTTGCAAGGGGTGTGGGGGATCCCCCCTGACCCCTCCCCAACCTCTTTAGATCCGCACATAATTCTGAGATATGACACGTTTAAAGATTACAGATGATTGATCCCAGTAAAGAAAATGTGATTTATAATTTATGCCAGTGGAAATTATATCATTATATAGCAATGCTCACTGCAAAAAAAAAAAATATGTGACACTTTTTCATTCTACCATACAATGTATTACTAGTAACAGTTTTTATTTCATTGTTTTGCTAACGTTTGATTTAGAGACAGGTAGCCAAAAACAAGTCGGGTTCATTGTCTAAAGCATTGATAAGTTGGAAAACATGCTGTAATAAAAAAAATATGATATATTTTTTTCTCAATGAAGTTTATGTATAGAGAGAATAATCTTGCCGTGACCTGGCTTCGGTCAGGTCACAACCGGATCCTTAGGACATCTGTCATTTTACGATAGAACATTCTATCTAGTTTATGTATTGCTCCCATGTTCCTTGTTTTCAATTAGAATTGGAATTAATTTTCTTTACATTGGTATTTTAAATAAGATAGCGAAAAAGGAGTCGTTTTATGCCTGTTAAAAATTTACCAACAGTTATTTTCTTACAGTTACTTGAGAAAGACCACTTGACACAAATGTGAAAAATCACAGCATGCATGTTGAGATGATAAATGAAGACCGCTTAATTCTATGTTTAACTCATATATTTAGATTTATGAATTACACTTTCATATAGTTGAGTTGTTTTATTGTCAAAAATCAAATTTTTGAAACGAAATTTATATGAATTAAATTGATTTCTTTAAAAAAAAAATTGATCCAAAAGATCAGACAATGCAAGCTTAGAATTTTAGAGAAGTCTCCTTAATTATACAACATTTTATTTTTTATAAATTTCAAAATATAAATACATGTTGCGAGAGATGAAGTTAGTGCCATTGCAGAAAAAGGTAACTGCTAACGTGGGTTGTGGAAACTTTCCTGTAATGACCGTCCATATTCACATCTTTCTTTTAACGAATTAATAAATTGATCGTGAAAAGTAAGTAAAAGTAACAAAAATATTGTTATTATACATCAGTCCGTTAGAGAGAAGAAATATTTTTAAAAGTCGTCTAATATGGGAATTTAAGTCTGACATCATCATGATTATTTCCAGCATTCTTTGATTTCTCTTAGTTTGCCGAGGTTTTCGACCGATCCATGATCTGATTGGAACTGAGTCGTGTAGATTTCAGCCCTGTCAGTTTCTATAGATCTATGAATCACAATCGGTTTTCTTGGGAAATAGAGGATAAATTACTTGTAGATTTTAATATAGCTATATAAATATATAAACCTATGCATAGTGCTAAAAAATTAAATGAAATGATATAATAAAATAAAAGATATAATAATTAAAACTTAATTAAATCATTTTATTTGGTTACATGTACATTTAGCTAACAAAAATTATGTTCATTAAAAAATTACAAATATATTTGAAACTTTTTTTGCTTTATGTTTTACTGATGAATGTATTTGGGAATCCCTCATGAGCAGTAGCTACATGTACCCTCGACACAAATATACAGTCACACTTTTACATTACATACACGTACAAAGCTTGCCTCTAATTTAACTGATTTGCCATGAAAACGTGCATCATTTTAATGCCATTAACCCCAAATCAACAAGCAGCACTGACCATTCAATTTTCTAAAACTAACTATATTTTACAGATATACATTTTATTCCAACGAACATATGTTTAAATGATGATTCAAAGGTTTGGTTGTTGACGAATGAAAAAAAACCCCCAAAAACAACTGTATGACAAATAAAAAAATCTTTCAAAATGCAAACAAAAAAAGCTTAACTTTATTTATTTTACAACGATTGATAAACAAGTTGTACAACTAAATTTAATAAATGTTTGCTGTTAGCGGAGAGGATCATTGATAAAATATCAGCTTGCAAATGATTTGTAAACTTAAGTATTTTCAACTTTTAAATATAATAGTTTTCCTATTCTTTAAATCTCTTCGAAGTTTGCTGGGACAAAACCACAGAAAAAAAAGAAATGTAGCAAACCCACAAAAATCATAATAACTTTGAAAAATAGATTAAATTATAAAAGGTACAGTTTCATAGGCTTACCTGTCCATGACACGGCTGCACAAACCTGCTATACTGTACTATAGTGCTTAGTTAAATGCAAAAACAATAATATTTGACGTCATTTCCGTTTGTCAAACTTTCCAAAATGAAACCCATAAACATGTGATGAATTGTCAAGAAAAAATGAATTTGTTTGCCAATGCAAATTGACGATATAGGGGCAGCTACATCGCACGACTTTAAAAAAAACCCCAAAACATATGATTCCACAGCGTTATTATTTCAAGAGTATGCCATATTTTTTATAAGTTATTACAAATTACAATTACAAAACTACTTATTCGAAAGGTATGATTATGTAAACAGTGTACTTTAATCTAAAATTTGAAAAATTAAACTATTGGTTGGACACCCCCCACCTCCCCCCCCCCCCAACTCCGGTTGCAGCTAACAAGTTTTTTTTATTCATGGTTATGTCACCTTTGATTTTTATTTGAAGTCAACAGAAAGCATTCTCAAAACAAGGCTGCATACTTTTTCTAAATAAAGATAGATAATTTGACGATTTGCAAAATATTGTTGATTAAACACCTTTTCAAAATTATTTTTTAAAGTATATTACACACTAATATACATGTTAATTATTTGAATCAACATACCAGTAATTGAAACCTCCATCCCTATCCCGAAAAAAAATGAAAACATAAATTTCATGTTAATTATTTGGATCAACTTACTAGTAGTTGGAATATCCACCCCTGTCCCGAAAAAATAAACGGAAACAAAAAACTCCTAAAATTACTGCAGTATGAAGAAAATGGATTCTGACATAGATAAACACTTTGATGTAAAGTGAATTTTCTTCTTTCATATTTTAAGCGTATTTGCGCATCGGCAAAAAGAAAAAAAAGGGGGGGGGAGAAAAAAAGATGATGTTTTTAACGATACACTTTAAAAGGTAACTAAGTTAAACAGTTTAATTGAGACAGTGCTGCACCATACATTAAAGCATGACAATCAATTATACAATGACATCATTTGACGTAATTTCCGTTCTCCATTAATTTCGATCATAAGTTTTAAATTAGAATTTTAAAACAACAATCGATAAATTATCTTTTTTTTTTTTTTTTGAGAGAGAGAGAGATATTGTTTATGAATTATACTGTGTAAGTTAGTAAGTGAATCATTTATTCTAGTGACCTTGCATCTTTTACATTTGAATAGTATACAATTACATAAATCAAAACACCAACCCATTGTATACCTATAAGTCACCGTTAAAACTATGAATAATAATTTTTAATGCATGCGCGAGAATTTATTTTGTCTTAATTTGAATGCAGAATGTATCGAATTTGCAGGTGGTCTTGGAAAATTACAAATGATATTTTGAAATAGGTTATCTTGGGTTAAATATGAATTATTTGGAAAATGAACACTTTGATTAAGTGTGAACAAGTGCATTTATTCAGATGTGAAAAAAATTGATGTTTTAAAAAGATGCACGTTAACCATTGCATTTTTATAAACATGTAAAATGTGTACATCTTTAACTTAATGCTTATTGCATCAAATACTTGATCATACATTTGAACTTTTCTTTGTTTCCTTGGTACTTTAGATTTGGTATATAATTGCTGATATGCTTAAAATTGTTATAATATTTTTTCGTAAATAATGAAGACATTCATATCAAATATATGCATACAGTGTGTATATCGTTAAATATGCAATTGGTATTTTACCATCTCCAAGATCGAGAAAATAATAGACCACCCGGTTTCTGATTTGCTCGCGACTAGGAATAGCAGATGTGTCTCTTAGCTAAAAAAATCTGGATACATATTTAAAAATATTCATCTAAGTTTTTATAGCTTTTCTGAGAAAACCAAGCCTCTAGTTAAATTAGAGCAACACATACGTAGAAACAATCAATAAATTGACAGATAGGTGTATTTCGTCTTTTGGTTTTCACAAGAAATTCCCATAATTCGTAAATATTTACAGCAATTCGTGACACCGGTAGTCTAAATATATCCCTCCAAAAACGAGAATTGAATAGTACGAACTGTTAAATCTTCATTCACAAATTGTCACAGTTGACAAAACAGCACATTTGCATAACGTGTCCCTTTCTCCCACGGTTTTTTGTGAATGAAAATTGATGAAACTCAGACCGTAAACGGCAAAAATACACGCTTGTACAATAAAGGCACTGAACTGGAACAATTTTCTGTTGTAAATAACAAAATCGAAAAAAAAAAACATTACACTTTTAATTAAGATTTTTTGCAGTATATAAATAGGTAAAAGGGTTAGAGATCTCAGTTGCAAATTAATCGCAGAAGTATCTAAGCTGATTCAATTTTACTTTTTCAGACTTCTCTTCCCAAAATGATGGAACTTGTCGATTTCATTTTGAATATGGAAGGCATTAAAGATTTCTACTCGGCATCCAAAATGACGGACGAAATTATGGAAGAAATTGTAGAAAATGCTATATCAGCAAGTGAGGCCTCGGGATCATCTTGCGCAAGCAGTCCATCGACGGGAGAGGTTTTGCATTGTCCAGATACACCCTGTGGTCAAGATTCAAATTATTCCAAAAAAAATCGTTCCATTAAAAGTGTGGTGTCCAAAGCGAAGGACCCTAGTACAAAATCGAGCTTTCTTCCGCCCTGTAGGGTGTGTGGCGACAACGCCTCGGGTTTTCATTATGGAGCTAACACGTGCGAAGCATGCAAGGTAAGTGTTGGATGCAGAGAGTGATTATACATATATATAAATATGAAAAGCTCAAATGACTTTTTTTCAAATGATTTTACTAAGATAACAATAAAAAAAACAACGAAAATAAAAAGGTTAGTATCTTTTATAGCAACTGTTTTTGCGTATGATTTTAATTCATTCACGAGGCTGTTGTTGCGGCAGAAACTCTGTAAAGTAAATTAAAGTAAACTTAACAGTTTTTGACATCAGTTTGTTGAACACGCATGTCTTTATTGTCATGTGCATAAATCAAATCTTCAGTAAGAAATCATTGGAAACGAGTTCCATTTTGATTCTGTTTAAAAAAAAAAAAAGTTTCGCTTACAGCTGTGTTTTGTCCCAGTTTCATGGAGTAAGTCTAATTTTAAGACGTTTTCACTTGTTGTCACAGGGGTTCTTTAGAAGGAGCATCGTTAAGATTCAACAAAACAAGGAGTCCTACAAATGCATTGGTAAAGGTGAAGGCTGTGTTTTGGGTCCAGGAAAAAGAAACCCCTGCGCGGCCTGTCGATACGCCAGGTGTTTGGAAGTGGGCATGTCCATTGGAGGTAGCAGTCAAGACCTCCTCTCAAACCTTTCTTATTTTTTTCTTCCGAAATGATTGCACTTCATAAAGTGATATTATGAAATGAATTCCTAAATTATAACATCGAATGCAGACGACAAACGGAGATGATCAAGTTTATAAAAAGATTTATAAAAAAAAGACCCAATTAACAATTATGCAGTATTCATCTTTTTATCTATGCAGACCATTACGAACATTAAGCCATTATTTACCTTAATTTTTTTGGTTTTCCCAGCAATTAAGACCGGACGCTACACGTATGAGAAGAGAACAAAAGACACGGTCGAGGTCCGAAAAATGAAAGTAGCGGAGAAACCGCGCCAAATGGAGACGTATATAAGCGACTCAGAGGTGGACCAAATCATCCAGTCTCTTAAGGAGGTGCTGCTGAAGAGTTGTCCCGAGGCCCATACTATCTTTGATAGAGAAACAAACCTTAACAGGCAGTGGCAAATATATGTAAGATTTTTGGTTGATTTTGAGATCTCTTGGGTAAACGTTGTACGCAATTCTCCACTTTTTCTTCATATTCTGAAGGTATCATCTTTTGTTTAGAGGTCCAGGATTTCATATCATAGCTTTTTAAATTTTTTTCATTATTGATAGTGATTTTCCGGACAAAAAATCTTAATGAAGCTTTACATGAAGCATGCAGTCACTTCTTGTTTGTGTTAATGTACCTTGTATGGCAAAATTTGACAGGAATCGCTTTAAACCAATCAATCTAATTTATAAACGAATATTTCATAAATCACTGATATTTACCTCCCGTATTGGAGATTAATATAACTTAAAAGTTTTGAAGTTATCATCCTCAGTGAATTGAATTATCTAGGCCAAATTTTTTAACCCAGAAAAGCTTCGATCTTAAAGTCGTCCAATAACCCCAAGTCAGATCGAAATTGGCAATTTTAAATGATGTCAGGATACTAGTAATGGGATCCAAGTATCATTAAAATCATCAAAGTTTATATTGTTGTTTCCAGAATGAATACAAGGCGAAGGTAGAAATATTTGGCACCATGTCTGTGATTCCAAAAGAAGTCTGGGATGAATTTTACAAGGAGACTGGAATCGACTTGGACAACAGGCAAGATCTGATGAAAGAAATGGCGTGCAGGATGGAGCATGGGCTGACTATGATGGTCGATTTTGTCCGAACTATTCCGGGTTTTGCCGATTTGTCCGTCTCGGACCAAACGGAACTAATAAAGGGTAAATAAAATGACCGCTTTTTGATGTTTTTGAACGTAATTAATGATAAAAGATAGCAGTAGAGACTCAGAGCTATTATATAATAAATGGTCATTCAAGACATGTTTTAGATTCTTCCTTCTTTTTTTTCTTACACAAGTTTACTTACATGAAACAAAGTTTGCTTTAATGGACCAACGTTAAGTGACATATAAATGTTTTGATTGTAACATTTTGATTTGCAGCATCTCATTTCGAATTTTTCTTCTTGATGCTCCATAAAAGTTTTAATCCCGAATTACGAGTTGTGTCAGGAATGATTGGTTTACACGAATCTGAAATTAACAAAGTAGCAGAAAAGGAAGCCATCGAAAATTTATTCCAGTTCAGTACCTCTCTCAAAAACCTCGACTTGGCATTTGATGAGATAATACTTGTTCGGGGCATTTGTGTAACCTTTGCAGGTAAATTTTAATGGTATTTTCCCCCTTTTAGCTACTATCTTTCTTTTTCTCGTTTTAGCCTCACATTTCGAATTTATGTTCATTGGTCACTGTCACTGCTTTAACCCTCATCTGAAAGTTGTTACTGGTCTGATCGACGCGCAGCTTCAAGATGTGTATAAGCTGTTCGGAATAGATGAATCGATCACAAGTCAGTTCAATCAAATGGCTTCCACCTTACAAAAGATTAAACTTGATTGGGAAGAAAGTTTTTTGATGCGTAGCATAGCCGTTACCTTTTCAGGTAAGGAGGTGTCCAAGCCGGCAATTGTAAATATCATCTTACCCATTGGGTGTGTTTATCATACTCCCCCCCCCCCCCCCCTCCCTCTTCATCACATGTAAACCTGTTTTGTACTCATTTATTCCATATTTTGTGTGTTGTGTTTGGAAATTGGTGTTGGAACTTCTTATATAATATTCATAGAATTATAACTAGTGTTTACATCACGTACTATTTGTTAAAAATTTTAAGTGCGTTTTGTTCAGCTAAACATTCGATTCGATTAGTACGAATTTAAAACTTAATAGTAAATGAAATTTAGTTTTTTAATTTTCAGGAAATCAATAAGGTTCAAATTCTGTGAAGTTTATCTCCCCTTAGGCCTTTGTTTTACCTAGGCACAGAATAACTTTTTTTTCCTCTCTTTTAAAAACAGATCGATGCCAATTAGAGGACCCCAAAGCAGTGGAACAGATTCAGTGGCGACTCATCAACGCACTAAGAGTGCTGGCCAAACGCAAAAACTACAGACCAGAACAAAGGTTGTGGCACATACTGGACCGACTAACGGCTCTGAGGACTATGACTGAAATAAGCAAGGAATTGGACAAACAAAAGTGTTCATGGCCTGTCATGAAAGAACATCCACTCGTTCTAGATATTCTGCAGAGCTGATGAAGTGCTTATTGTTGTTTTTTTTTCAAAAGTTGGGTATGAAAAAACGCATATACGCAGATGTCAGTTTGAGCCAGTACAAGGCTAATCAATGAGCCTTAAAAGTTGTGCCGATTCCGTGAATGGATTCCGCACATGTGATATCGGTATTTGCTCAAGGAGTGCAGCTACATCCGGGTGTCTTTCGTCATTGGTGTGACGCTATGTTGCGTGTGAATACTGGTCAGTGAGAATATTTGTTTTCAAATTCAGTACGAAGGGTGCGTTTAGAGTGTTTAATGCTATCATGAAGTTGATATGATGTCAAGAAAGTTGTTACAAACGGGTCTTGAAATCCAGAAGAACGTTTGTGGAGTTAATATACATTTAAAGATCACACCATCAAAACCAAAAATAATTCCAGCTATACCATGCCGTGTTGTTATCCGGAAATATTGTGTTACATTAATATATCTATGCATTTTCATGGACATGATATCTACCTGTTGTCTTGTCATTTCTTGTAAATAAGCGTAAAAGAAAAGCCATTGTTTTCATTATTTATACTTTGATATTTTGTTGAACTATAAATATTATTTTGGACAACTTTACATTCCAGATACATGTACATACATGTATATATATATATAACACTGAGCTGATGTTTTGTGTTAATAAATAATTATTTTTATGATGACATTTTATATTATAGTGTTTTCCTTTTTAGTTCTCTTGTGAAATATCGCATTCAAAGAACAATTCACTAATTTGTTAATTTTTTATTTATTTCAATTATTATAAAGTTATGTAATTTCATCGGAATGCGGCTGCAAAGTATGGTTTGCCTATGGTTGAAAATGATGGAGGCATTGAATTTGCATAAAGGTCATCTTGAAAGAACACGGCAGAATCCTGACGCGGCGGATATTGGGACTGCGGCTGCGCAATATCCATGTACGTTCCATTCAAACCTCCAATAGAAATATGACTGCCTACTGAAAAAAACAAGAGAGAAATAATATTTTGTGCTTTCATTATATAATTTTGTAAACTTAGTAAAGAATGCAAATTATTTTAAACTAACCTTGGAAATTATCATGAGAGCTTCTGTAATAGTTTCTAGAATTTTCAAATGCAGATCTATTTATAGAGTCTTGGTAAGTTGATCCTCTCAGAAATGAGCTTTTGTTGTAAGTATCATATGAAGAATGGAACTTGTTATAACCGTACGGATTGTAAGTCTCGTGAAATGTCGGGTGCGTTCTACTATCTGCCCAGTACGACGTCGTTGCCTGGGGAACACTTCCAGTAAAAGGCACTGCCGTGAAAGTGTTGATATGACTTTCGCCGTAAGGCTGCACACGAGGAGTAGTGAAACTGTTATTGGTGTTCATGATATCACCATAGGAATTCAAACCGTACTGAGATATGTACGTGGGACGGTCGTAGGCACTTCCGTTAATGGTAGAGTAGTGTTTGAGTGGGGATAATGGCAAGGTAGAATGGCTTATTCCTGAGCGACAGTTTTCCTCGGGAAATGTCAGATTACAAGGATCTCTATGTATGGACGGAGCCGGTCGACTGAAGGCGGTACCGTTCATGGCCGAGTAGGAATCGGCCGCACCCGGTCGGTTCTCGTCCATCCCACCCGTATTGTCCCCCTCATCTGTTGGGGGGAATAAAAGAAAAAATGCATGCATATAAAGCGATAGGTTAAATACGTTTAACTTATGAAATAGTTCCCATTTTTAAGCAAAGTACACGTCAGATTGGATAATTTTTAAATATGTTCTAACCATTGCTATCAAAGACTTCTTCCTCTATCTTCCTTTTCCGACCTTTTGGAGACACTAAATGCTTGGATGAGGGCACTCGCACTTTAGCTTGGGTCTTAATCTCCTCTGAATGATATTAATACATGTATTGCAATTCAAAATCATAAATCTTCGAATCATTGTGTAACTACTGGAACTCGTTACTGCTATTACATTTTTTTTAGACGACCAAGATTATTACATGAAATGTATTGAAACATTTTGTGATATCCTGTAATACATGTACATGAACCACGTTATGCAGTTCATTGAAAACTTATCATCAGGGTACATACCTGCACATTTCATGTACTTCTGCACCGCCTTCTGTAGTGTTTTATCTGTAACCTGGTCATGTTGCGTCTCCATCACCAGAAAGACGTACTCGTCAAACATCATGTGAATCAAATGGAATGCTCCTACAGCAAAAAAGAACACAATTTATACGAATCAATTCACGCGGAAAACTGCAGATATCCAACATTGCTTCATAACTTTGATGTGTCTGAAGACAAAAAAATAACAAAGGTAAACAAACAGTATAGAACTACTCCATCTGAAAACTGTGTAATTAAAATAGAGGCGTCCGTTAAAATTTAATGGCAGAGAAGGCGGATTATGCAGAATGCTTTCACGGAACAACTGTACACATCAATTCATATGAGAGGGTACTTAGAATCTAATTAGACGTTTTAGAGATATACGAACGTTTTCGAGTGTGTAGAAAATTTTGTATATATTCAAAAAAGTATGATGTACGCTTACCAAAACTGCTTGCATTGTGTAGGGTGAGGTCTCTCATGAAGAGGGACCCTATTATCTCCCAGTGTAGAATGAACTTGGAGGCAGTTTCTTTGAAGGATTTGTCATGGTCCTTTAATGGCTATAACAATGTAAACATTGCTTCAATTTCGAATACAAAAACTGTAACTATTAATAACGTTTGGGTGCTTAGTACATGTGCATCTGGCTTTTTCTCGTTACGATGTTGTTTCAGAAAAAAGTTGATGTTGATATACATTAATATACATTGCAACTAGTGTCAATTATATAGGCCCCGATAATTAAAATGTTAATTAAGGTCATTGATAACGGCACGTAGGCCTTATAATGAATTATCTAATTTACATTAATTACCTGCAAAACACATTTATCAATGATATTATCAAGCCACTCCGTATAACCTTCAATAGGTGCCTGCTTGGTTAGCAAATTTTGGAATTCATCAAAACCTAAATTAAAAAAATGATATGTTTACCTACAAAATGCTCATCAAAGTTCAACAAGGCTGATGCATTAATGTCATTTTCCACCACACACACCTATATTTTGAAGAATTAAAAATAGACATTTATGATCTTACGTACAGTCATTGATGATTTCTGTAAGACTATTGGTCGATTTCGGGGTCGTGAACCCTGCCTGACAACAGATCTCAGTCAGATCAATGTTTGACACATCTTCTATCATACCATTCAGAGATTCCTGGTTATGAAGCACACTTCTGGCTGTCTATAAAATGCGTCATGAAATTGGTTTTTAAAATACAAAAATCCATTTCTAACGAAAAAAATTTAATATGGCATTCGACCAAGATTTGTAGAAGCTTTTTCAATCATCATGTAGCAGTCTTTTGTTAGTCTCAATGAATACGCAGTTAACAATTAGAAATAATTAAAGTGAATTGTCTTAAATACCGACATGGAAAAAAGAAATGTTTAAATATACACCAAACACTAAATACTTACTTGTGCTAAATGTACAAAGGACATTTGCCGTTTTATACTGTGAGTGAAATGTTTAGCAACTGGAAGAAAAAAAAAAGACACTAAAAAATTCCTGGACAAGATTTTGCTCTAAACGCTTTTTTCATTCAGGTTTAGTCTCGTTACAAATACGATTATCTCTCTTCTAGTAGATTAGTTGATTTGCACAATATTGCAACTAAAAATTACATATCTGCCAAAAAACCACCTACCTTCTATCTTTTTGTCTCGTAGTTTATTTGGCACATCTTCCAGAGAGCTAGTTAACCAATGGGTCAATCTCCGAATAAAAAGTTTGATTTCTGACCCTAAACTGCAAAATGAAGAGGAGAAGAAGGAGCATATAATTTAAACAATATTTTTTTTAATGAAATAGCATCGTACAGCAGGCATGGCCTATTTTTGTCCTCTCCTTACAAACAAGATCAAGATAACATTGTGTAATTAGATTAATGAAACAAGAATGATGCATGAAAATAGAAAAATAAATTATGCTCAAACAAGGTGCATGTAGACAATTAAAAAATGTGTATGATGGATCAAGATATTGCTGATGGTTCAGACTACAGGGGATCTATTTATACCTGTCTGGGAGGTCCTGAATGGTGGATGGTATTAATACATCTACCACAACCTGCAAAACACGTGAACTAAACTTCAGGGATTCGTTAGCTTTTGGTAACTCTTCACGAGCACTTACCCCCCCCCCCCCAAAAAAAAATAAAGTAGTGAAAATTAAAAAAAAAAAAAAAACTTCTCTACAAACATTGACAACAAAACTCCAGAAATAGCTAGCTTTATACATATTATAGGCAGATGACAACTGGACCTAGGCTTTCTTTTTTCTTTGGAAATTGTGTTGGAAGTCACGTTATACACGTCTAACAATCCTTTTATTATTGTTGAATGCATACTAGTATGAAGAGAAATTATAGGTCCAATCACAGGGGCATCGTATCCGCTCTACACTCTATGACATATATATAAATAAGTGTATTATTTATATATCATAGAGTGTAAAGCGGATACGATGTCCCTGTGGTCTAATACCAGTATAACTTAACTCATAACATACCCATTTGAACGTCTTTTTTATTTGCATTTCAATTAAATAAATTGCCTATAGCAATACGGCACTAGTTCAGATAAACTCTTATCAGTACTAGTGTAAGTACATGTATACCTTATAAAGAATGGAGTCACAGAGTCCCACAATGTCGGCCACCATGTCCAGACTCAGCAGACTGGTCAGGTGCTCGGGCATTCCTTGCCAGAAATGTAGCAGAAAGTTTTGAACCTACACATACACATATACAATATGTACAACAAAGACAATCATCTTAAATGTCGGAAATGTGTAATTAAAAATGATATTTTTCTGTAGAGTTCTCATCTTTTTTCTCTCTATATATATTCATACCTCTTCGAAGTTCGCGCTAATCACTGTATCCAGTATTCGCTGACAGTGTGTTCGGTACATCATAATGAATGTCTGCATCTTTAAATACATGAAATATGTTTGGTTATCATGGCAAATAAATTAAAGCATTCAGCAAAAGCGACAAAAGAACGGTGAAAATCCGCCATGTTCCACACAGGTGAAAAGGCAGAACATTTTAAACTACTTTTCAGGTACATTGAACATAATTATGTTCTTACATGTAAAAGATGGATGAATAGACACTTTAAAGCGAATTATGTGTTTAATATACATTTGAAAATATATGTTGAACATATGTTAAACATATATTAAAAAGAAGAACCCGAAATAAATAACACCTGTTTTGTATATGTGTTCCACATATGTTTCAAATGCATGTTTAAATGTTCGTATTTTTTTTATATATACGTACATTCACCATACATTTACCACATGTGGAACACTTGAAAATCCAAACATAGATCTATATTTCTGTGTTATTTACCTTGTCTCTATCGACATTTTCTGGTAATATTAGGTTTTCGGCGTTTGGAAATTCTGGCAGTAAGGTACCGGTCTTCGAACTGAGGGAAAATTTTCTGTTCGATCCCTTAAAATCAAGAAATATCACACAGGTATATAACCAAAAAGGATTTTTAAAACTATCAAATCTTTAAACAAAACTGTGTCAACACACAGTGCCAAATAATTAATAATAGCAAGTTATAGATTGAATATGAATATTTTTTATTTATGTAGTTTGTTCATTAAAGGATGCGTGGGTCTTAATTAATTTCTCGTTTTGAAAATAATTGAAAGAGAATGTCGTTAATAGTCCGCTGAAATTCCGTGGCTAGGTGTCTATGTTGCAGTATTTGACAACAAGATCATGATCAAATAGTTCCAATAAGGGAGAAATGAGCGATTATTTACAATTTGTTTGACTGTTACATAAACACTCGGGATTGGATTAGAAGCCGTTTACAACTGCATTCTGTCCAAAGGCGCCATAACCTAGGTCCCAACCACGCGAAGTCCACTTGCAATTTTGCGTCGCTCACCTAGGTTGGGTGTTCGTGCTTTGCGCAAGGTGCTGTTTCCAGGATCCGCTAAACCTACATTATCTTAAACATCCTATACACTATATGATAGTCTGATTTAATTTTTGCTTTTGCTGGGTATTAAAAGATGGAATTGCGGCAGGGCACTTCTTCTCTCAGCGTGCAAAATACGGGACCCCCTTTTTTTGGTTGAACAAATGCCTCCGTCTCCATGGGAATTGTTCTTGGCGCATAGCAGAAACATATCCCTGCTCTGGACTATATTTGTCCAGTGGTTCACTAATTGTCGCTTTTCATCGTCAACGAGAGCCTTGTCAAGCAAAAGCAGGCTAATCTGTGAGGAGTTTATCTTATTTAAACAAAGCCGAGTGAATCAGCATTAGCACGCGGGCTTTGCTAACATTTCCGGAATAGTTCTTTTATCGTAATGAATGCCCAGAATAAATTGGTATTTACCATAGGAAGACACATCGCGAGAGAAAATAAATGTCACCGTGTGATGTTTAGCAGCAAAGGTATTAACGGCCCTGCAACACTCACAGACGTAAGCTAAAAAGGAAACTATTCTAACTCTGGTCTTAACACAACAACCCAGAAAGCATTTACTGCTCCAATTTAAGCAGGAATGCATTACTTTTATGTGGTTTAGATAGACCGTTTCGTGAAGAAAATCATCCCAATTTGCTATATTCAAGTGTAGATGCATGTACTTGATTTTCTTTGAAAAGTGTAAAGATGTTTTACCGGAAAGAGATAAATTTAATTAAAATAGTCTCATTGGTAGGAAACTTTGATATTGATTTCATAAAACTGTCCAAATATTTTGTCAATTTGAATAAATCTTCTCATGGGTCAAGTCGTGATAAATTAAGAGGGCGTGCAATGCATTTCCAGAATTAAATCACCCGTCGACATCAAAAGTAACCCCTAAAATATCCATATATTTGATTTGGTTAGCCCCTAAACCTAAACAATAAAGCGAGCGGTTGAGAGGTCTTCATCAAAAGATAAGACCTACGTTTGAACAAGGCTGCATCCGTGGACCAAATCGATGCCTTCGCTATAGTTCCCGAAAAATGCTTACACTTGCTTCAATCTAACGTGCGATTTGTTTACACGGAGTCCATATCGGTTCCTTCCATTTATCAAAACAAACGACACACGGGATGAATTTCAAACACTAACATTTCTGACAATCCAAGGTGTTACAGGCAGAGAAATCTCATATAGACCCAAGATAAACCGGCATTACTGGACGAAGATAATATGAATTTAAAAACAAAAGGATCGATACCTCTGTCTTTATCTTGATTCCGGAAAATCTGAAAAAACGGGAGAAAATCGTCATAAGTAAATTAATCTAAAGCAAGAGATCCTATAGCATTCTCTCCTGGACAGTTACTGCACAGGCAACAGATATTCGGGTGTTTAGACGTACCCGCAGGACAGAATTATGATTCTGCATGATGGCAGCGGGAGGCAACATTAAAAATATTTCTAAGTGAAGTCAATCTCCCTGTTCAAAGTTAGTTGAACTTTAAAGATATCGAGATAAATTTAAATTAATACACTCAATTTTATCAGCACTTTTTCATTGTTTCAAAGGAATGAATTACATAGATTACATGACGAAAGTTAATACTTTTATAACGTTATTGATAATAACACTGAAAATTTTTTAAAGAAAAAAAAATGAATTTCAGTGTTGGCAATAGGGAAAGCTTTAAGTCCCATATTATATATCTTTAAACACGTTATCTATTACAATAAATACGAGGAGTTTCTTAGCCTCGGATTTCCATTTTGACCTTGATTCATCCAGGAGGGTTGTTTAGGACTTCTTTTAACACGTTTAGTATTGATTCAGTCTTAATTAAGAAATTTATTTCTTGAGTTTTCAAACATGTTTGTAACAATCTGTCATTCCTTTAGCAATGATAGAAAGCTTCGTTTTCAGTTTAAGCACTCAATTTGCCCAGAAAAGTGTGGAAAGCTTTTAACATGACAAACTCGGTGAATTCCGAATGCGACCAGAATTCCAAAATTGACGAGGTTTGGTACACAGGTGCAGAATTTGAGGTGAAAAAACCCTTTAACTGGTGTGACTAATACAAAGCCGATCTCATGGAACTCTACGTGACTTGCATTTTTCATCTTCTTAAAATCTTTCTATATATCCATGTCAAAAATATAAGTATATAAATCGATAAATGTTGACAACTTTCAATTTCTATCTTTCAGGATTGATTTTTCTATATTCGTAAAACGTTCAGGAAAACTCTTTATGTTTTAAACCACTTGATTTCTTTTTGAATATTTACCTCGTTAATCCTTTCCCTGAGTATACGGAATGATAGTAGATCGAGGTCTCCTTAATGCCAATGCCATAGTAATGGTACCTGTCAAGAAAAACCCGAGCGTTACCTGAAGTAAACGGGGACCTGCTGTTGCAATACCATTAGCCAAGCACTGCCTCCTACCAGCAGAGTCGGCATTGCAATCACCACACTTCAGACCAATATATACAAGTAAAACATCCAAACAAACTCCTACATTGGTTTGAGCAAAACTCCGCAAATGGTATTCGAATTACGCTGATGTGTGTTGTAATCACACGTTTCCTGTTTAATTGGCCATTGGGAGCAAACAGACGTAGCTGATTTGAGGATGCAGATAATTGAAAATTAAATTAATTTCTGCTCCACCAATAAATTAAGAGAAGAAAAATTTGAAGAACAAAAATAAGCTTACTAGAATTACCACCAAAAATTGAGGTGAAAAGCAAAAAGTAAATTTATTAAATTTGTAGAACAAAGTTGATCTTACTTGGATTGTCCTCTTGTCCCTAGTCGTCTCGTGGTTATCTTCGAAAACTTTTGTCGGATGATCTAAGAGAAAAATTAAATCAATGAAAACAGATGAGATATACCTATTATAATTCATATCATAAATGATGACTCATATAAAGTTAGAAAACACAGGGTAAGATGATCAAATTAATTTAGTATAACTGTTTTAAAAGCCAACGAAAAACATTCTCTGGTTGCATATTGTAGTAGTTTTTTAAATTTAAAAATTCAAATGAGTTTGGATATTAAATAGAGTGAATTTTATTAATTTTAAAAACTTATGAACATTTAGTTTGTGTGTGAATTTTACATAAAAATTCATAGAAAATGAAAAAATGAAATAAAAAAATTAAGATATTTGAGACCAACTTAATGTTTGATTCACATAAATAATAACATTTTATTTTTATTTTTTTCATTTGCGGAACATAATGAAAATTGTTTGATACTATTTACCACCAATAACATGATAATTATCTGATTATTTCAGCAGTAGCTGATTATATTATATCTATAAAATATTCCTACTTTGAACACATGTTACAAATTCCGACGTTTAACTGTGCAAATGAAAACACAGTAGCTTTAGAATATTTCTCAAAATAGTACATGTATTCTAATCATTACAGTTGATTGATGATTAAATGCTACACATATAACAAGACAAAAACCAATCCAGAAAGTTAATTATAACAATGCTAACTAAATAATCCAAACGTTTTATCATATTCATTTAACATAAGAATGAAACACAGAGGCATAATTTTTGACACAATATTTTTTTAAAGTGATATGTATGTACACAGGGAAATAATTAAGATTAAAAGTTAATTGAATATGTGTTAAACAAACCTAATATAATTAGTACAGATTATGGTGCTTTTAATATTTGCTATTCATAATTTCAATCATTTTAAAGACAATAACAAAAATATTTTCGTTAAATTGATTATCTCAAAACCTTCGTCAAAATGTCCGAATCCTAACCTAAAGGACACAACACGGGTTCTCTATTAAAAGAGAGCAAATTCTTTTTCAATTTTAAAACCTAAACGGCTTTCGCATACTAGTATTTGGAGTTTAAATCATAAATTAACTATAAACAGTGCAAAACATATTTATTTGTGACTAGTATTATATTTTACATCTTACAATAATCATTATTTATATCTACTTATTATTTGGAATGAATCTGTTAAATCTGTAAGATTGTAAATTTGTAAATATGACTCTACCTAGTAAATTTTTGAAAATTAAAGAAACTTTTAAAAGTGTAACTGTTTTGCTTTATCTTTCCAAAAGTGTCATTTTTGTTTGCCTTTACCTTTCCAAAGGTGGCTGCGCCTGCCGGTGTGTATTTCATCTTCTTGCAGAAGTCCAGGTAATGTGTATACAGGACACACCTGGGGAGACACACCCCTTCTGCTCTCTCGTAGTTCTCCGACAACCTACAATATTGTTCAGCATTACGATAATTAAAGATTATGATTTATTTCTACGTGAATAAGAAATATTTCAAAAGCATAAAATTAAGTTCCAAAATGGGTAATATAGAATGAATTTTTAACAGATATAACTTGCGTGTGAATCATCTATGGTTGAAATAGATTTTATTGTCGAGATGTTCTTGAAAGATATTTTTCGCATGCAATTATTTTCAACGTTTACAATTGTTGATAAAATGTCAGGTAAAAAGGTGAGGCACAAGGTCTCAAACTCCTTCCTTTAAAATAAATACATGTAGATACATAATAACTACCGATCGGGCACATAAATTTGAGGAATTTTAGCTGTACAATGCTTGATAAAAAAATCAATCGGATAAGAATCGGATAACCTTGCATGTTGGACATTTGCTTGATAAATCTTTGAGAGGGTAGTTTTTCTAACATTGCACCAACTTTGTTGTTTAATGTTATGTTTCACCCACGCACCGTGAGCTGGTTGATATGAATTCATTGTTGAAATAATCTGACATCCTTTTTGAACGTACCCACCCAGTTTGAATAAGCAACCGAAATTATCTATGACGGTAATAATTCCCCAAGGAGCAGCGTTAAGTAATTTCTTTTTAGAATTAAAAAAAAATTATACATGAATGCTGAATTAAACGAAGTTCTATCAACTAAAGAGGTGGGATTTTCTATGTATAAACATTCCAAATTCAACGATAATAGAATTTACCACTCACTATATCTTTTGTTTACATTTTTGAAATTCTGTCTGCGTGACATCACACCAATCAATCATATTGGAACACAAAAAGACACCTTAAAAATATAGGAACGTCACTGGGGTTTTTTTCTGTTCGCCGAATGTTGGTCGATTGGAGACCCTTTGAGGGACAACATTCCCACAGCCCAGCAGGGGTACGAGTGACCCTAGGTCACCGAGATATTTCTTTGAAGACCGGGTTTCATATCAAGATCGTTTTAATCATATCTGTTTTATAGTTATCCTGTTGTTAAATAATTATTTCTGATTTTTTTTGTTCGGAACATGGAGTAATTATTTTGTGTAATCCTAAAAATCCCTTACATTTATAATATAAGAAATATATTATTATGACAGTTTCTTACAAGAATAATTACATGTATTAAAGTAATACTAAGGGTTAAATATTAGTTTTGTTTGATATTGCCTTGATATATTCTTTGTTTTCATTTGCGATTATAGAGTCTTGTGTTTGACCAATTCATTGACATTTTGTTACTTTTGTTTTCTTCTTAACAGTTTGCTATTAATGCCCACAACATTGAATTATTCAATAGGGTTTCATTTAATGGTATAAACATTTGATATAAAATAAAGCAAATCAATAAAGTTTTACTTTAAGCTGTTTGTCTACTTATTTGACTATTAACGTATAAAATGATTTTTAAAATAAGGTAACGTTAAAAACTTTTACCAAATTAACCTCGAAAAATTGACCATTTTAAAAAAAGGTACGATTTAAAATTAAAATAAGAGTAAGTTTCGTTTGGTTAAACAAAAACACAACGTATATGTACAATAAAAGTGTAAGCAAAAAAAAATCTGTATTTTGTTCCTCAATTAAATGAGATTTACATTAAATTTAGATACTTCGTTTGCTTATTAAATAAAATACTCAATTGGAAAAAAATATTCACGTTGGTTCCAGTAGATAAGTCGACATATTTTTGAAATATTTTGAACGTATAGTTAGCACATGCAAAAGATTCTGAAAACAACGGGACGAATCTTTTCAAGGGGCGAAATTACCCGTAGCCGTTTAATTATTAATTAAAGTAACATTTTTTCAAACATATTTTGTACCACCATTTTTTAAAAAGAGAAACATTCCTTAAGACATAAAGAAAATATCTACATATATATAGCAATTTCGAAATAAAACCACTGGTTTTCGGCGTCTATAAAACCCTACTAAACTGACTGCATTGAAAATAAATTAAAAGTGAACTGAACAATTTAAGCTGGGTGGTCGTCTGTAGGTCGATTTCTATATTTTCGATATGATTCTTTCTTTTACTATAAACACTTAAATGTCATTTATTTTAGATTTGAAAATTATATACTTTCCTGTATCTTTTTACAGAGCTCTTCATTTTAATTCATGAGATGAATATAGTAAAAAACCAGTCTTCTTAATTACAAGATATTTAATTCTCTGATTTTAAATTCTTCAAAATAAAGATTTAGTGCAATAATCTATTCGGTTTCCAACATTACACGCCAACGACTTCTATATAAATAATTATACGACCACTGACATTTTTCAATTCAGTGAAGCAAGTAATATGCTTCATTTATGATTTTTGAATTTCAGTTTTAATTTCACCAAAAACCCTAATCATCAAAGTTAATCAAAGTTTTTATATCATATATATCCTTTCAATTCATTTCATTGATTAAAAAAATGTCGATACAAGAGTAAGTTAAATCCACATAAAGAAATGAGATATTTGAAAATAAGACAAACTGATGATTGTCTACTTTCTTTGTTGCAACAAGTCAAATAATTGGAATAGCATCACGAATCGAAGAACAAAATAAATATATCAATGTTAAGAACAGATGAATAAATATGAAATGAAAAAATTCCGGAAACTCCAGCGTTGAAATGTTCGCACTTCATGCTTTATAGCACTATCTGGGCTCTCGCCGTAGTGGCCACACGAACCCCTCGTCACAAGGACCGAGCCAAGCGGGTCTGTGACAGCTCACTATTACAGGGCCCATAACGTTCTGTCAATTACACCACCATCTCACAGGCCATCTGTCAGATTTATTAAGTGTTCACACCTGTGTGTGAATTTACCTGACAGAAAGCAGAATTGATGTAAAAACAGCCATCAGATTGTTTTTTTACCCCCCGAGAATTGCTTGTCTGTTTTTTTGTTAAATAATTGTTTGTCCGGAACTCAGAGTAATTTTAAAAACATAAAATTACATTTCTTTC
Source organism: Magallana angulata (assembly GCF_025612915.1). Lineage (NCBI taxonomy): Eukaryota > Metazoa > Mollusca > Bivalvia > Ostreida > Ostreidae > Magallana > Magallana angulata. Next base: position 30,005,082 of record NC_069111.1, on the reverse strand, counting down.
TAAATTGTTGTATAATTATGCGTATTCAGACGTCATCAAAACCAAAGGAAATAATTTTGACGCATTTGCAATAATCTTCATGCATTCTGATCAAATCATTATGTTATGTTAAAATGATGGATGTTCTGAAATTAAATTTTGATAGATTAACGTGCAAAGAATATACTTGTATCAATAAATAGATAGCTCCCAAATGCCTGTATATGTGTGATATTTTTTTGATATTTATTCATAACCTTGTAACATGCTCCCCTCTTCTCAAAAAAAAATAAATCCCAGCATAAAACAAATACAAAAAAAAAAATAAAAAAAATAAAAAAAAAACCAATCAATTTTGCACACACGCTTCAATCGCTGTGTTTTAACATCCTAGCTATGAGTACTTAAATCGTTTTCTTAGAGCTGAAATGACCAACGAGTGCCACCATGCGTTCCGTCTTGGCTCCGTTTTAATCTTTGACCAATGGCTCCGAGAGCCAAACATTTCAAGTTTAACAAAACCGATACTACAGAGCAACTATCTGGAAATTCTTTGATTTTATCATGTTCGAAAGTCCATCCTCATATATATGATAAACTGATCACGACCACACTTGAAAATTGTGACTCCGTACTATTTGTCCCAAATGCAGGTTTTGTTCTTTTGATCCAGCTATGACCTAATATTAGTGCGGATGGATTTTGACCAATCAGTTATTAAAAAAAATATTTTGTTTGTCAGTGTACATGTATGTTTAGTGAATGTGTCAACTTCACATAATATGCTCCTGACGTTTCGTTACTGATATGTATATATTTCTGTTGTGGTTTTTTTTTTAATTGAAACCAGTTTTCGTTTAACCACATTATAAGAAATGTATGTATTGTTTTTTTTCAAAAAAGAGAAAAAAAAACCGAAAACGCATTCCAAAGTAAGTGTTAATTTATATTCAAATCCTTATTTGCCGTCTCTTGAATTTTCATGGTACTCTACAACATGTGATTTTTTTGTCATATTAAACATAAAATGTAATTGCATGTAAAGCACCGAAATTCTTGCAGATAATTCTACATGAATATTTATTACTATTAGTGTTTTAAATATCAAATTTTACAATTCAGCTGTAGACCATAATTTAATTCACAACGATTAAATATATCCCAGGAGTTTTGGGGATTGGTTTGATGCAAAGAGGGTGTTTAGATGTACTATATTTTATTTTACTTACCATTTTAGTGTGCAAGCAACCTGGGACTGTTTTTGTGTGCTATCTGACTTTGTATTTTCATTCTGGTCCTTCTTCGTTTCTATTTGAACGAAAAAAAAATCAAGAAAAAAAGGCGCAAGATTAGTACGTTTGCACCAAGTAAGATTTATAAATGCTTTCCAAACTGTAATATTAAAAAATCAAAATTATTTAATTATATGATGTACCGATATATATTTACAGATCTAGTGAATGAATTTATTGGGTATCAATATATAAAAACTAGTGTGATGTAAAATATCCATTGCAGTAGTAAACAATCAAAATCTCATTTAATTTTTTCTTTTTTTTTAAACAACAACGTTTGCCTTATTGAGGGATACATCATTATGACCCGACGGGCAAGAAATATTTATAAATTAAAAAACCCAAATGTTTTCGTGAAATAAACTTTGTAATGACTCGGATATTAAAACAAGGTGACGGATTGTGGGTATCGATTGACGAACAACATCAGTCTCTATCACAAACTCGTATCTGTCGTTACAGCATTACAAAAACTCAGAAAGAAAGCCACTCAGAAATAATACAGTAGCCATGGAGTTCATTTCTCTGTGTCAGAGAGACTATACTGCATTCAACAAAATATGCCGCCATATTGATTTTACCCTCAGACAACATCGATGGTGTATTTTCAGCTTGTAGTTGTACTCAAGATTCTGAGCAATGTTTTCAATCATAGTTCAAACAGATAATCTTAATAAAATATCCATGTGGAGAACTAAATATATTGATTCAGAACGGGTTTCCAAGCTAACCTGACGCCATAGTTATTTTAACGGAATTTTACTAATCCGTTGCCAGGACAACTCTTCGATTACGATTAAGGGATATGTTAGAAGGAGTTTCAATCTTTGATTCAATATAAAAAGTAGGGTGATTAGGCGAAAACAAAACATTATCTAGCCAAAAAATATTCGACAACGGTTGTACACATTTTTTTTTGGTACAGAATTGGAAGTAAAATTAATCCTTTATAATTTGTTAATTTCAGTTTTATTTTAATATGATAAGGCCAAGTCTCCAAATATTTATACTCTTGCATTGATGAGCAAACCCAGTATCTTTCAGTCCGTAGGGTGATATCATGTGCTCTACCCAATTTAGATACTGTAAAGATTCGTATTGCAAACTGAGTGAAACAAAATATATTTAACATCAAATAGTTAAAAATTAAACAATAGTGAAAATTGTTAACAAATAAACAATAGTGGAACAAACGCCAAAGATTATATTAAAATATAAAATAACAATTTTTTAAGTCTAGTGAATAATGAATTAAAATAAAATTACAGCAGTATAGATAGACTGGTGTATTTTGTTCACTTTGATTTACTGACATTATTAACTTATTTGTAACTAAAAGGTAAGTCTTTTGTTTTGGAGGACCTAAATATGATGCTTAACCAACATATTTTCTAACTGACATGGTGATACAAATATGATATCTTTCAAAGCTTTAATTTAAACTTTGGTAGCAACAACAGAGGTAAAAAAAAATACAACATTAAAAAAGCAAACAATTCCGAATTTGGGTTCTTTACGTTATTTCTTAAATACCATCATATAATTACACTCATGTATTTACTAGAAAATGAAATGATTTTATTTTTGAATACGAAAGTAATATAAACTAGCAATAAAAATGGTTAGCTGGTTAGCGTTCAATTGCTTTAGAAGGTTATATATACATTGTTATTGCAAAAACGTCACCAGAATAAACAATCACATAAAATATGCAGACAAAACAAATATAACTTTATTTAGAAAAAATACCTGTGTTTTCGGAACTGGATCCAATGTTTTCAGAGGGTTGTTTTTTGATATCACCCCTTGTTGAATTCTCAGCTCTACTGGACGGGGGGTCAGGCTGCAAAGCACTGAATGTCCTGTCCTCCCTATGACCCCAGAGGGAAGGGGTGTAGTTATAACCACCATGCATGTCGTAAAGGCCATCCGGCATCAGGGGAGCTAACTGTACATTAACAGGCTCCATCAGTCGAGAAGTAGTAACAACACGTAGAAGTTCATATCAAATAAAGTGGATACTTATTATTTTCAATTGCAAAACTCCAGTCCTGAAATATTTGCACTCCGACTACGAAAAACTTAAAAATCTAAAAATCAAACAGAGATTTACGATGTGCTAACGTCTATCTAAACAGTGACGCTTTAATATGTCAAGAATATGTTCACGACTATAACACCGGATGAGAGTGTAATGGACGCAAGAGAGGGAAAAGCAAACATGGGATATAAGCCTTGATAAGGTCTGGCCCACCCCTTTCTCTTCAGATAACCAATTAGATTTGTGTTTATCATTCAGAAGGGATTTTGCGCCCTCGATAACCCGGCAATTCTGGGTATTGTTCTTGTTAAAATACAGTTTCTGTTCATCAGAAAGTAAGTTGGAGCTGATAAGGTTAAGTCACAGAAACTCACCCACTGATTTACGACAACGGGAAAGAGAGATTTACGGTTATGGTAAATATGGCTGAATAAGCATTGCAAAAAGGAACAAAAATTGACAATTTTTGGATTTTAGAAATAAACTTTTATATTATTTAAAAAATATTTTATGATAAAAATGACACCAGTTGAATATTTGTTTGATTGATATTAATGATTCAATCTCATATACCAATGTACCTGTATGTATGTACACTTTTTATTAAAAAAAAAAGGTCTATGCAACCTAAGAAAATGCATTATATCACGTGGACAACAATCACGACTCATATTGAAATATTCCAATATCCAGAAATTTCAACTCAACAGCTCATTCAACAAAAAAGTAATTGTTGATATAAAGTCAGAAGAAAATTTAAGAAAAAATGAGTACTTTGCATAAAAACGTGATAGAAGTACATTAATTATTAAGTGCATTCTAAATCCATTTCAAGGATCTTAGATGCCATGAAATTTTTCGGAAAAAAAGGGAAAGCAAGATGTAAAATCCAATCATGCTTATTACATGTGTATTAAATTTTAATGATTTAATAAGATCTTAGCAATATATCAAGCATTGTTGCCTTATTTTAAATGCTGAGTTAATGTAAGTAGTTTTGTGCAACATAAATACTTCTTATATATAATAGACGTTATCAAATTTCAATTTAACTGAACTCGTAATGAGAGAGAGAGAGAGAGAGAGAGAGAGAGAGAGAGAGAGAGAGAGAGAGAGAGAAGTTTATTATCTCGTGGTTTCAAAGTCCACGCCACAGAAGACAAAATATGAGGCGCTTTCAGATTAGAAATCTTCCTTTATTAAAATTTCACGGGAATCAAAAGATATATATATATATATATATATATATATATATATATATATATATATATATATATATATATATATATATATATTATATATATATATATATATATATATATATATATATATATATATATATATATATATATATATATATATATATATATGATCGATACAGTTTGTTAAGGTTCGCTCACCACAACCATTAAGTGTACATCTTATTTCCAGATTAAGAAACCTTCAAACTCCAAGATTAATTTGATGTTACATTAAATACATAAAATTTAACAATAAAAGATAGGCATTATCACAAAAAGTATATAACCAAATAATAGAGGAATGTAAAATTTACAAAGTTCACTGGACGTTTCCCAATTATTTTAAAACAAAATATATTAAGAAAGCACTAAAAAGATGTTGAAGAGTTGCCGTAAAAAAGTATCGAAGCAAACTTGTATTTACTTGTATTTTCATTTCAATTTCAATTTGCTTCAAAAATACTCTGATATCAATAAAAAAATAATCATCTTTTTGAAACAAAGCGTATTCTGCAACCAAAAGTTTGTTTACGTAATCATTTTTGATTAAGACTGTCAAGTAAAGTTAATCTCTTACTGGCCACCAGTTCAGAGAAATATGCCCGATACAATAATTTTTTTTCTCTGTTCAAAGCGATTTGCACTAGAACACAAAGAAATACCAATCCTTCTATGATCTGGGGTTTCATACGAACCGACCATGTTAGAAAGGTTATGATTTGGCTGCTGCTTCACTCCTCTCCGGCGGTTACCATTCAACCCTCAACCGTGACCATCTTTGATTTAAAAAAAAAAACACGCATCTATAAATTGCGTAATGTCGGTATACTGTATTTGTGTTAACATTTTTATTCTTCATAAATCTTTTTCCCCACTTTTATAAAGATAAATATTTTAAAAGATTAAAACAATATTATATTAATAAAATAATAATTTTTATAAAGACAGTATTTAAAAATAAAGCAGAATAGTTTAATAATCGATATTAAATTTATTCTTCTTAACTTTAAATATTTTTCTATTTAAAAAATAAAATTCAAGATTTTTAAATAGTGTTGATTGCATATTATGAATCTAAGACAAAAGACATGTGCATAAATTTTCTGAAATATTATCTAAATCACGTTACATGCAAAAAAAGTATTTTTATATAAATGATAGAAGATGGAACATTAGAAAGATTACAAAGGTTAGAAATAAATAGCATGATGTAAACGTTCACAATATTAATTAAATGCTCTTTGTTTTAACAAAGAATTCCTGTACAATTTTATATTAAAAAAAAACCAGTTTCCACCTGATCTATCGTATCTTTAAACAATTAGCGGAGGTCGTTTGTTTTATTCAACAATGATATGAAACAAAACTTTAAAAGGAATTTTTTGCAAGATTAATAATGAATTTTAAGTTTATTTTAGAATTTTACGCGCTCACAAGAGGTCTGCTGTTTTTAAACACGATTATATAGATTGCTTAATCTTGAAAGTTTAGTTCAGAACCTTTGGGAAGCGTCGAGGCGCTATGACAAATGTTGATGTTATAGTGGTAAAAGCTAAAGAAGCTTTGATGTCCTTAAGGAGAAATGATAGAGTACACATATTTAAACCTATTTATTTTTCAGCATTTAGACAGAGGATTACAAACACTGATATCTTAAAAGAAGCAATCAATAGTTTTGACACTGTTTTAATGAAACAATATTTGTCATTTGTTTGCCAAGAAATCCTCAAATTGATGATCCATACATGTATAACCAAAAATTGTACTTATCTAATGCTAGTATTTAAATCAATATTGTAACGTTTTAAAATTGTTTTTTTTTTTTGCATTTTATAATAATTGATAGTTTATGAATATGAATTCCAATTAAGTTGTTCTCAAATATATCTTTATGAAAATGATATGCAAATGCATGTGAGAAAAGTTTTATAATTCAAAATTATTTACTGTGCCACATTGCTAAATGTACATGTAGTAGAATTTAAGAAAGTTAAGAAATGATAGACTTGCAATACACATTTAAAGCATATTTTACTTTTTGATTAAAATTTGAAGAACAATAAAATTATCCTTTAAATTTTGTATAATATATAAATAAACAGTATGACATAACTAATTGCATATAACAAGAATGATTATTATTGTTTTTGTCTTAAAATACTAGTAAATCGGTAGATGTCATCGTTTGACATTTCAAAATTACAGTTCCAAATTTCAATTAATTGTGAAAACTGTGCAATTAATTTTCCTAATCTTCCAAATAAAGAAATCCTCTTTGCTTATTTAGTATCTCCAATATCTCTTGATGGCCAGTATCATTTTTAATCCCCGACAGCTTGACCCGGTCTATACACTGTTATCAGCAAGGCTGTGAGCCAGATTCACTCGGTATCTCGCGGAACTTCTCGATAAATACCGCGGTGGCAGGGATATGTATGTATTAAGTAGACAATTAGCAGCTGACAGAACCTTATGACAGATAAATGTAGCGTTTATAGCGGGTTTGGCGTGTTACAGTTGGTACAATACGACTGGATACGACCAGAAATGCCATGATTCCGACTGGGTCACCGGGGAGGGTTCATTTGAGAAAGTGTTGTTTTCTCATCATTAGGAATCGGGGGATATAAGATCAAAAGTGGCTAGGAAGGTTTAATGTGTCGAAAAAGACGAATGATGAGGGAGCTATTCTTCAGCAAGATTTACTCAAGACTAGGGGTTCTGTTAGAAATCTTGCCTAGATAATACCCTATTCCTGTGGAGGCCGAGTGAAAACACTAACTTCAAATAATAAAGGAAGAAGAGAGATTAGTAAAATCCTAATGAACCTGTCTGATAATAGACTTTTTTGTATACTTTCTTCGTTTGACGATGTCTAAAATAGATACAGAAAGGGGAAAGAAATTGTCTTCGTAGGTTATAAATAGATACAGAAGAGATAGTTCTGATTGGTTGTTTTCAGCATTTGGAGACATTTTGAATTAAAGTTCAAATATAAACTTAAACGCATTTAGAATGAATCTGTTATCTTATATGATTTGTTTCAATGCGTTTTTAATGATAATCCTACATAGTTTGAAACTGCATTGAAATCGGTAGGGACATGTATTAAGGTTAAATAAACAAGGACACCTTTAATACCAGAAACGCAATTCGCAAACCAATTTATCAAACATCTTGTTTTCTTAGGTTTGTGAACATGTATTTGGTTTATTTTGTAGTTACTGTTTTTTATGATATTTTTTTTTGAAAAATCATCTTCATAATAAGGTATGAAAAAATATCTGTTTTTTTCTTTGTTGTATATATACTAGACTGTTGTTTATCGCTACTGCAGTATTGTTTTAATCAAACCATATAAATTTACTTTCTACTTAGCCAGACTCATTCGTATTTCTTTTCAGATGGCATATTTTTCGTATTATTGTAGCAAGGCCATCCTTTCACTTAGTTTTTATGTCAGCATTTTATTTGAGCGAGTAGAATTTGTTACAGTACATTTTTTTTACAATCTGAATAGTGTCCGCCATGAACTCAAGAGCAGTTTCAAATAACTAGTTTTTTGTGTGGGTGTTTTTTTTTTTGGTATGCATGTTCACGATCTCATGACTATCGGAACGTTTTATCAAGTAACGCCTTAATCCTTAGATTACTGGGATTTCTTTTTTAGGACCCACCATAACTTAAGAACAACTAAATCTTCTCCAAAGATCACCCTTAATTTGTTTACTCATGATTTTATGCATCATCGGATCTATTATCACTCTCTTTTTGGTATCGTTAGTTTAAGGAAAAACATTTCTTCGGTTCGTGAATAAACTTACATATTTCAAAAACTGTTCTTTTATTAAATTAGTTACTATCTTGGAGATATCTTTATGATTTTTATAACACCTCAAAAGTGTGTTATCTTTTTACTAATTATAAAAAAAGTAACTTGTCAAATGCGGACTGGTTTGGTTTATGTTGGACCAAAAGTAAGAAATTTTCCAGAAATGTTTTTTTTTTTTTACTTTTATGCGCTTGCATAAATAAGACTATACTGCTTTGATTTTTTTTCCAAATAAAATATTTATATTTTCGTGGCCCAGGGGCGTATATCGTTTAAAGCAATGCAAAATCGCTTGAAATTGTTTTTAGCTAAACTATTTCTGAAAACTTAAAAGTAATAATATGTTACATTAAAATCTTTTTCGTGACAGGGTAAATTTAATTTGAAACGTTCAAGTTCCTCAATATGTTGTAGATATTAGGACAATATATACATGTACAGAATTTATATATTTAATCAAATACTACCGTCTGTTTACAACATTGACAAAAAATTTTAACTCAATAATTTTTTTCATCTGTGACATTGTGTATTTCAATATGAGTTCTACTAAAAAAAAAGACTCATATTAATATAATGTTGAAATAATAATTGGTTGTAAACCATTTATGTTCTGTTTACACATTTTTATGAGTGAAAAGCGGTCATTTTATTTGATTTCATTTTTGTTCAAATTACTGGGAAATGTTTTTATTGGTCGTCGATTTACAGAATTTTAATGAAATAAAAGATTTTGAAAAAAGTTGTTTGCCATTGTTTTTACCTGTAATGTCCCTATAAAACCTTTTTTTAAAATTAATTTATTAATCGACTAATACATGGATAAAAATTTGGCAACATTTACAAAAAAATGATCATACAACATTTACAAAGACAAAATTGTCCATTAACACAATGATTCAGTATATTTTTATTTACATACCGGTATATTTCACTAGAAAAGATAAGGTTAAAAGTCATTTAGAACTATTAAAAATGCTCATCTTCAATTCTTAACATCCATACTTGTTTAACTCAAAATTAAAACTATAAAGAGATTGAGATACTTGAAGAGAAACGTTTCATAAAAAATGTATGTATATGGATCTTCTAATAGACTTAAATATTAAATTTTACCACTTTGCCGTAATACCTTTGCAACAAAGAACCCAGTTGTTTGTCCGCTTTGTCGTAATTCTTTAATAAAACGTACCCCTGCTGCATACCGACTTTAAAAGTAATGCCCGTTTCTTTGTTGCATTTAACCATGCATTTAAAGTAGATCCAGTGTTCTGTGACGTCACACTTTTTTGTAAAACTTTGAATTCTTTAAAAATTGTGCAAAATAGTTTTATTTATTTTATGTGAATATAATCACATGGATGTAATTAGAATTATTGGTACGTTAAAGATATTTTCGCACTTAATTTTATACTAAATTTCCAAATTTTAATATATTTTAACTATGCAAAGGGGAAATAACTCTTTTTCTGACTTTTCTCTCAGTTGTATGTCTAAATGCTATAGTTTTTCTTATTCCAACAATTAATTTTAAAATATTTTTGTAATTTTAGTTTTCTGATAAAGTTGACATTAAAATTAAACAAGAAAAACAAATTTCTGCCTACAAGATTTTACTTTTAACAGAAAAAAAATACATTTTTCTAATGCTAAAATATGCTTTAGTTTATGTTTATCTGGCATCTCAAAAAGTGTGATGACATGTATATTTTTTCTAACAATTGATGACATTTAAGTCTATTAAGTCGAAATCAGTTCGGTTTTTCAACTTTCCTCAGAGAATTTTACGAGTATGGAGCTACCTTAAATAACCAAAACACTTTTTGTTTTACAAATTTAAATTTTCTTTCAAAATTTTTATTTAAAAAATATTTAATCAAAGTATAATCTACTAAGGACGATTTATTTATATTGTCTGTTCTTTATAAGTGATAGGGTGATAAATAAACCGTTGAGTTTTGTTATTCAAGAATGTAACATCTTACGTAGGGTTAAAAACATGAGATCGAGTCGATTTTCAAATTCATCATTTCAGAAAAAATAGACGGGATTGATATGAAAATTATTATACTCGTCGTGATGGATCGGTATTAAATTTAATTTTTTACTGTTAATATGTTTTTTTATTATATAAACATTTGAAATATTTAAACGTTGAAATATAAGTATTTACTTTAACTGAAATAAAAACAATATTTGGGAAATATCTTCCTTTAGAACACCTAACAATGAAAAGTTTCAATAGCATCACAGGCCCTCCCACTCTAGCATCAAGAGAATCACCTTGCAACAAAACAGGATGGAACAGTTTTTTCTCTAAACTTCAAAATATTCCCTGAGAGACTATAATTATTACATCGTATCTAATTGCACTGTATTGAAAGCGCAAATCGTGGATCACCCGCTATACTTTTGTCGGGTATTTCAAATTCACTGTCTGCTTTATACATAAATGTAGTATTAAACATTGATTAAAATTGCATCAAATTATTTGGGAAGTACTGTTGTTATTTATATATTTTATTTTATTTACAATTTAATTCGATCACAGGTTCTTCTCCATGCCTTGAAGATTACATCAAATATATACCTATTCTCGTTTCTGAAAGCTAATTTATTTTATAACTTTTGAAAGCTACTCTTTGTTGTTCTGACGGCTATACGTTCTTCGGGTAGATCTCATGTATTGCATATTATGCGTCTAATACTCAGCTCTACAAGTTATGTAAGAATATTAAACTTTACATTCCGAACGATACTACTTTATTCATATAAAGATGTCATGACGAAAATGTCGGTTTCTGAATCAGTATTCAAGTAAAGACGTTACCATATAAAAGTCAGTTTTTGGAACATTTTGATGGTATTGCCTTTTTGTTTTGACACGGTGTGAAATTCAATCATTCGGACTACGTGTACATGCATTTTTAATTTTTGTGTATATAATTTTTTTAGGACTTTGTATTCCTATATTTTTTTTAAATGTTCTACCGGTAAATTCCGCATAGTCTTAATCCCACCTGAAAACAGTCAGAGATGGGGACAGTTAATCTTTAAACTGACTTCTTTTCATGTTTATTGACACAGCATAATTCATCTTATCAATCCTTTTTTTTCATTCTGCTGAAATGTCAGTAGTTACTCAATAGCTTTTTGATACTTGATTTGTACATATAATGTCAATCCTTCGTTGTATTATTTCATTGTTCACTATATTTATTTGAATTGAAAGGTATTGTTAGCTGGAATCAGACCTTTGGTGCTGATGCATCCCGAACTCGTGTAAAAATATGTTTCCTGTAAAGTCTAGGTAAAAGTCTGAAAACAGCGTGTGTTTGCTTGTTGGAGGTTTCACGAGGCTGGTTCTAACAACCAAAGAATAATCTCAGGGTTAAAACAGTAGTAATCCTTTCGGAGAGAGCGCCCCATAGCAAAATAAAATCACGACAAATACATGAAATTTTGATAACTATTACAATCAAACAGTTTATAAAGTTCATATTAGATTTGGTATACTTCTTAACATAGATATTGTATATTCATTTTTGATTAAACATAAATTGTCCTTAATTAAAATAATAATTATAATAGCATTAACAGTGACACAGTGTGTTGCTGAAGTAGAATTGTTGCAATAGGTGCATTTGGAAATATTCCTTACATTGTTTAAGGTTAAAGTAAGTATGCTATAACACTAACTGATAAATACCCAAAATCAAGCTTAACATTTCCATTCAACCGGACTCAACCAGAACAAAAACACGAACCAAGCATCGCAGGAAGACCAACAACGAGAGGCTATGAAATCGACTTCTACTAATACTTACACTTTTAAACACTATTTCAACTATCGATTATCAATACCAATATAATTTATATGTGAATCTTGAAATCATCATTATATCATTAAAAATGAACAATAAAAACTCCGGCAAAAAAAAATATAGCAATCGCAAAAAGTTATCGCAAACAAATTTTAGGATTAACCCAAACAAATGGTAGATCCTTTTTATAACAACACCGCTCATTTAAGTTTAGTTACTTAGTATGCTTTTCGTGGAGATTTTCCACAATAACTTAAATCTTACTTTTCTAAAATATTTAGCCGTCCTTATTCCCTTTGAAGTTCAGCATTTTAAAACATACACAAGAGAACCCAAATCAATATAGCTAGTGATCCAAAATCAACCATAATATAAGCACTTTCCATAATTAAATTAATTGTAAATTGAACAGCTTTTGTCTGAAGTTTTGTATTAAGGGAGGCAACTTCTTTTGGTCAGTTTCGATAAAGCATTGAATCCAGTCACCTCAAATATTTTTGTTCAGCAAAAGAGCAACAAATATTCACACAAATTAAGACATGACTGAATTGAATTAGGAATTAAACAGGCAGATAATTGTTAATCATCTTTAATTTTTGATCTCTGTGGAATGATATCTAGGTTTCTTTTCCAAATTTGTATGTAAGGCAATTGCATTAATGTTTTAAAGAAGTTTTTAGATTGGATTAAACTCACCCATTTGATACAGCTCTTCTTTATTTGGGAAAAAATATCTTAACTAATGACTTGACAATTCACAACTTATACCTTAATCTGGCGAATTTCAGTTATATAATTTTATACATGAATTTCAAATTCAAATTCAATATATCTACTTGTATTATTATCATAACATGCAATGTATCAATTTAAGGGCGGGGGATGTGCGGTCATCTTGTACACTTGAGGATAAGAATGTAAACATTACTTGAACTGGCTTGTTTCTGCCCGAAACTGACCAAAACTGTTGTCCTGAGATATGAAAGCTCTAAATATAAGATTTTACATGTTGTTTGGTTTGCAAATTATGCAAACAAGAACAGGACAATGCCTTTTTAATCAGTTAAAACAGATGGTTGTAGAGAGGACACCAATGAACCCCCTCCTATTTTTTTCAGATTTTTAAATCTTCAAAATAGGTATGTAGCTGCGCAGTTCGACAGCTGTTTTAAGTGATTAAAAGGGCTCTGTCCTGTTCTTTTATGCGTACTTTTCAAACAAAACGACAAATAGGACTTCATATTTATTGCCTTTATTGCTTTGTCAAAATGTTTGGTCAGTTTCGGGCAGAAACAAGCCAGTTAAAAAAATGATTACAAAACAGTCATTCTTACCCTCAAATGTACGATATGGCCGCACACCCCCTTAAATCAATGTTACTAGTATCACTGGTTCTTTTGTTAACCAAAATGTTTCTATGATTTCTGTATTATATTATTTTCTACAGTATGTACATGTACATATGATTGACCTGATTAATTATTTACCTGATAATTGTAAATAGTTCTGCATGTAAGGAAAAGAACTTGTAAGTTGTCAGAAGTTGTTTCTAATCCGTTTGTATATTCTTTGATACAATAAAAGGTCACGTTGGTACTAATTATATTGAATTTATACACTAAGTGTTGTGTCTTATGCTATCAATGCTTTTGATACATCCCCTGAAGTTTGTTCTATATTGTGAGATAATAAATGACAATTTACATTCTTCTTTGTGTTAGATTTGACATTATACATTGGTTAGTTCTAACCAGACCACCAATATTATTTTTTCTTAAATAATTTCAAACCAACCAAACAAAATACTTGTCAGCAAATACGTACATGGAGAACGTAAAAGTTGGCATGTTATTAGATGTAGTTCTAAAGTATTATCTACAAGCCTCGGCATTTCTATACATATATAGTGTTTGAATCGACACATCGTGTCCACACAAGAAAAAGTTGCTCGCATGATTTTCATGTGCGTTACATGCGAAGAATTAGCATGAAATTCATGCGAATTTCATATGAGATAAAAATCTAAAATGGTTGCTTCTCGTGATGAAACTTAGATGTCAGGATGGCCTGATCTAATTCATTCTGAATCTATTTGTTCTTGTAACCATTGATTTGTAACTTATATTTATCATCGTTACATTTTTCCTTTGTCCCCCACTTATTGTTTTATAAAAATCATAAAGTTATCACAGATTTAACTTGATTATGCAGTCAATTCAAGAACATTTTGACATTGTTTGATATTCACGCGGTCAAATCTTTGCTATTTCGATTGTTTATACTGCACTCGCTCGTTAAAAAAAACAAATTTCAGACAAAGATAATGAACGACTATTTCAAGCAATTTAAACTTGAAGTTTATATTTTAAAAGTCGCACAAATCCCTGGAATTTCGGTTCATGAATTCTGTATTTTATTTGAATCGTACATCCAATGGCTCGTCCTGTAATTTTTTTCTTGAGAAACAGTACAGCTTTTTTCGAACTTGATGGTCAAGAATTCAACATCGTGCCACAATTAAGATAATAATAAGACAAAGGCAACTAAAGCTATACCAAACAATAAATGTTAAGTACACATATGATTCCTTGATGGAATAAGTTATCATGTTAGAAAACTTTATTTTGTCCTAAGAATGATTAATAATTACCCATACTATACTGAAATTGGAAAAAGAATATTCGTAAGTGGAATTGCAAAAATTACAATTACCCGTTGGGGACTTCCAAACGAACAGTTAGTCTAATAAAGTAAATTGGAAAATATTAGCAAAGAACAATTTAAGGAATATCAACTTTGGAATGGTTTATCACCAATGTCTGGAATGTCTGCAACAGAATACATTTGAAAATAATAATTCTAAAACAAATATTTAAATCCTTTCATAATTAGAGGAAATTACCCTATTCCATTCCCTTTATGCATAATTATATACGATGTTTCACTCTTAAACAAATTTCCAAAATAAAGAATACGAAAGTATCCTTTAAAATTGTTCATTTTGGTCAATCTATACTTATAAATACACGAAAGCATCATTGCCGCGTATTTCTGAAGTAGACCTGTACATAAATTGTATCAAATTCAATGCCGCCATTCAACATCTGTAGCAACAAACATGTATCAGCAGGTGTTTTTTTTATGTCTTATTTCTGTTTACGTATATTAAGATAATTTCCTTGGTTGCTCATTGCTGTTAGCATAAGGTCCTTAATCAAAGCATTGCTTGCATTTAGAGTGAAATAAATCATGTGACAATGTGGTTACTGCATCTAATACTTTTACGACTATCAATCCAAAAACAGAATTTGGTTTTGGAGGGGAAAAAAACTAATGCCACACATAAAAGCGTACGTCTATCTTCCAGATTGCACTTCCTTCTCGAGTCAATCTGATCGGATGAGACGAAAAAAAAAAGCAACTGTTTAAGTATTTATTTTTTTGCTTTTCTTAATATTTTAGTTAATTTCATATTATAGAAGAGGTCCTTTACAGCAGGCAAAAATAGCAAAAATACTATTAACAATATCTAGATGTTCCTCATTCAGTCCAACGCATTACTGCTACACACATATAATTAAAGGTCAAGCTTATAAGACATCAATGTTTATAGATATCAAGATCTACAACCCAACAGTTCAGTGAGATAATACTCTGCCAGCACCCTGATATACATGTAAGAAAATAAAAGAAACATAGCGTTTCACTATTTATTTACATAAATATATGTTAACAAATTTCAGAACAGAACAATTCAGTGCATAAAGTTACAGTAAGGAAGTGCGTATGAAAACAAAACTGGATTTTGACAAAATATAAAGTACCAGTACATATAACGTTAACTGATTCACTTCACGAAAGTACTACTGTACTCAAACAGCTTATCAATGAGTCCCTAACAGTGACAGTACAATATGGGGTTATCTATTGGCATTTATGTTCAATTGTAACTCATGAAAATGTTCTTGGAACACTCTTTCATTCTTAGTGTAGAAGTACTTGTATGTTAGACTACCTAAGTGTGACAATCAAAAGAAGAGCAAACACTGTCTGGCATTACAAGAGTGATCATGTGACCAAATCATTAAGATGAAGTTAAAAGGAATGTACTATAACAGTGCTAAGTATGTTTGTAGGTAATCTTCCTTTTTGATTGAATTTACAGCAAATTGAAGATTGATCTTTCTTTTATCACAGATACAATACAATCCTGTTAATGGAACCAAATAAAATTTACCTTAAGAACTTTCAAACATTATAAAGAGTAAAAATATTTCTAAAAGAAACATCTATATTTTAGAATTAAACCTTTCAATTTTTAGTACCAGTTATAAAATAAACACATTACATCCTCAAAAGAAACTGCATTGCACCAATTTACAAACTAAACTTCTGTGGAATCATTGATAATCTAGGTCCCTCAATTTTCCTGGATTTTGTAGGTACTCCTCATCCAAGAATTCACATCCTCAACAAATTTTGTAAATTTGATTTGTACGTATATTCTTAAGGCAGGATCCACAGATTTACTTTCCCACAACCCTACAAAAATCTACCATTACATGATAATTCGCCCTATGAATTAAAAATGATTCCACAGTACAGTTATATATAGGTAAAAATCTACCATCTATTGAATCATATTATATGTATATTAAACATGATATTTTTCATTCAAAAAATGACAAAATTAAACTCTTTTGATAAAGCATATCATACAGTGATCACATCATATAACAAGCATCTGCATAAAATGACCAGCATTTTACATATATTTGCCCAAAAGCACCATTCATTCATCACAGATCAACACAATTTTCACTCGGTACAACATTCCTAAAATTTGAAGAATAAAAACTCTAAATCTTATAATTGAAAAAAAAAATCGTAAGTCTTGCAATTCTAGAATACTGTTTTATAGAATAACAGCCAAAATGAAATATAATTTGAGTAAAAAAGAATTTTTTCATACATGAACAAATTATGCATTTCAGTTGATTGAGTTGGAAAGAGATATTAATAATTTTCAAATGATTCTAAAAGGAAAAATTGCATCCAGGCTACCTGAATCAGATAAATTCATAGTTTAGTACTTTAAAAACTCCAACTAGTAGAGTGGTTTTTTTTAAAATAGGGCCCAAAAATACATCTGAGAGTATCATTGCATAACAATGTGAAAGTGGGGAAATATTGTGTCAGGAAAACCATCAGTGTTTTTGCTACCAAAAGGATAAAACTGAAATAGAATAAACTTCAACCTCTTAAGGGAGAGGACAAAAATAGGCCATGCCTGCTGTCTGATCCTACTTCATTTTGAAATAAAATATTGTTTAAACTTAAAATACAAATTTTCATCTACACAGTAGAGAAAGAGAGAGGGATATAAACCAACATGGCACATACAATTAACACGTCTACCATTGTACATGTTCATATACACTGTATATAGTTAAATGTCTTTCCTATTCCATATGTATATCTAATCTTGTGCAGAAAATTTTAAAAATAAGTGCAAAATTACAAACAAGTAACCCTGTTTTGATTTGTATGCATATTTAAACATGGATTTAAATCATACCATTAAGAGATTTATCAAGTCAGCTCTCTTAAATAAAGCAGAATCAAATCATAACTATACATGATTTTCATCAAATTGAATTGTTTTCTTAATGATATACACTGAAATGAATAATTATCTTTTATCATATAGGAACACATAACAAACTGCTTAAAACACAGGACAAAGAAACCCTTCAATCACTGATGTAATTAGATTACATCGACATCATTTCCAGAAGGAGAGGGTGTCTTTGTAAAATCGGCCAATCCAATTTCACTTCCTGTGCGATCTTGTTACTCCAGTCCGTTAGATTGCGAACCGCTGCCAGCCTGTCCATTATACGAGACAAGTAACGTTCTGAATTATCGTGGTTTTTCTCTATGATATATTTAAGACACATGATCATTTTCCACTGGATTTCTTCAACTTTTTCTGGACTTTTTAATTCACATCGATCTGAAAAATTGACATGTTAATTTGAAATTACACATTTAGTTTTTGTTATTAATTTACATGCAACAATTTACTTTCACAGAGATAATTTCACTTTTTTCCTCCAGTACTAAACCTTACGATCAGTTTCTATGCAATTAAAATTATTTAATTATTAAAGATATATAGCCAACACTTTTAAATAAAATTTATTTGTACCTGTATATGTTAAGCAAATGCAGCGAACCAAGGCAATTTCTAAGTCACTCATTTGAAGATTATGTAAGGTTTGACCAAAATTGAATAAAGCTTCCACAAAGTCTTTATTCCACACATTACACAGTTCTGAGGAGTGGTAGCAATTCCTTGCTGGGCCTGTTAAAACCCTGTTCTCTACGTCAATGAATTTCCAAAAGCCAAACATCCAAAACTCGAATCTTGAGGCTGTTGTAAAGAAAATAAGATACTACATGTAAAATAAACCACAATTGTTAAGATATTTTAACTAGAAATAAAAAACACAATTCAACTTTAAAATTTCAACTAGAAATTATGAAGCACAATGTTTAATTAAATATAATAAGGCACAGTTGTTGAGATGATTTTTAAACTATGTATATAAAGAAGCAATGGTGTTGTGAGGTCTTATAACATTAGACATACATCCAAGTTTAACTAGATAAAATCAAAAATAAATAAAATTAAAGTTGTTGAGATGTCTTTTCAGCTAGATATATCAGAACATGGTATTTGAAATGACTATGCCAATGGCTTGCAGTCTACTCCACTTTTGATACACACCACGCCAGAAGTTTGAGAGCTAGAGTGGACCTGACAGCTGACAACACTTGATTTGCAAAGATGCATAAGAGAAGAGGAGGAAATCAGATACTGTCAAATCAATACTCATGCAGTTAAAACTCAAGTACTTTTAATCTTCCTCAAATTAAAAAAAATGTAAAATTTCCCCTGCAGGTTTATTTAAAAAAAAAAAAATCAAAACAAAACCCAGATCTGATAGATGAGTGAAATCTATGGGAGATGGTAAAAAGCCTGAGGCTGAGGAGAATAAATCTTCCCTCTTCGTATGATTTTCAAGGGTTGTTTTATACGACCGCAAATAAGAATTTATCTTTTGACAATAAATCTGTTTTTTAAAATGAGAGTGTTATTACAATGGTAACACTTTGAACAGCTTCTAAAATATGGAACCGGTACGGTACATAATTTCTAGGAAACTTTTTTCTAGCTTACTAGTATAGGAAGGATACTTCCTAACAGGAAAGTGTGCCAATTAAAACTCAGATATACCGATAAAAGGCTGGATGAAAATTAAGAATGTATTGCTAACAGTACCAGGGTACAAGACAAGGACGTACATTTAACAAGATTGGCTTGGTCCTCGAGGGGGAGAGCGGCAAAGCCTGGAATTGTCTTTGTGAAGGTCACAAACTTGGTGATGCTCTTCTCCATGTTGGTGGCAAAGTTTGAGACCAGCATCATCCGGTTATCCAGGTCAATCCCAGTCTGACTATAGAACTGCTGGTACTCCTCTTTAGATAGGTTGTTCATGCTTCCAAACATCTCCGACTTCAGCCTGAACGCTTCCTAAAAGATATCCAAGAAAGAAGATGACACAGTGTTCTTTTCCATAAAAATTTCTTTCTAACACAAAAATGTTTTCGCTTTAGTAATGATTATTATCAATAGATTCCTATTTAAACGCTTTTATTTTTGATGATTTTGTTTTTCTGACCGATGTGAACTTTATGAAACCAAAATGAAAAATTTGGTGTTAGCGATTCTATATATTTTCACAATCTAATGCAAAATTAAGTACTCATGTTAAATACGAAATCTACAGTGTATCTTCATGTACATACTGCATAATCACTGGTCAGTTTTGAAATAGCCTTTGGATTGGTCCAGAATGCTAGCAAAGGTCCATACATTGTTTTCTGAGCATTGTCCATGTGTTCTGCCAATTTCTCGTATTCTTCATTCACAGCTGCCAACTTTACTTGATTTTCCAATGAAGGTTTTTCCACCTCCTCTTTAACCTCCACTTGATTTTGTAACCGCTTGATTTCACGGATATCCTGGGTCCTTTTTTCATGAGTATATCTTCCTGTCTTTATGGCTATTAAATGTAATAATCATCATTACTATAGCTTTTTTCGATAAAAAGGAACAAAAAATAACACTGTGTACAAATATATTTGACACACCCTTTAGATGGAAATAGCACAATGTACAAATATATTTGACACACCCTTTACAGGGAAATAACAAATATTTACCAGTTATTATAAATATCAATCATTCTTATTGTCTGAGGAAGAATTTAAAAATAAAAAAAAAATAAAGTATGGTTCATAACATACATTTATCTTAAAGCAATATGAGCTGCAATTTTCATGTTGAAATTTTTTTTTAAACGAAAATGTGTTTTTCTTCTAAAATGACAAGAGAAATCATGGTTTTAAATATCTATAAGCTGTATTTTTGTGGGAAAGGCCATTAAGAAGCCTTTATTGGAGCAAAATTGAATTGTACAAAAATTGATTTGCTATATATTCCTTATAGGAGAAATCTTTCATCTGACAAAAATTAATGAATTTTTCAAACTTTATTTATCATAAAAGTTTAATTTATCTGAAAATTGTAAATAGTTCTGCATGTAAGGATGAAATTTGCCAAAAGTTGTTGCTAATCCGTTTGTATATTCTTTGATACTAGTACTACAATAGGTCATGTTGGTAATTATATTAAATTTACATAAGTGTTGTGTCTTTTATCATAAAAGTTTAATTTATATGCAGACTTATCATACTAGCAGGTTTCTGCAGCAAAATAAAATTCTAAAAAATACAGCTCATATGCTTTAATTCCTTATAAGTTAACAGAGCTAGGTTTCCTTACGTTGACTTATAAGCATTAATAACAGTTGAATGTGAGTATAGTTCAACTTACTATATTTTCAGTTGCACCCACCAATTAATTAAAAGATATGTTTACCTTCTTTGGACATTCCAACAGCTAAACATTTATTATAACGACATAATGGACATCCATTTCTCTTCCCTGGAGCAATGGTGCAGTTCTTGTCACTTTTCACACATTTGTATTCCGTCTTTCTCCTTAAACTTCGTCTAAAGAAACCCTGTTAAAAGAAATTACATGTAATACGTTGAAAAAACCCAGCTAAATCAAGTACATGTATAGTTCACTTATCTTTTATGTCAGTAAAAAGTAAAGGCATGTATCTAAATAGTAATTATTACTTTTAGAAAGCAGAGAGTCTCAAAGTCATATATATCATACAACATGGAAAAGAAGAATTTAAATACACTGTGCCGTATTTTTCGGACGATAAGACAATTTTTTTTTTACTCTTGAAACACAGTTTAATAATATGATTAATTCCTAGCTCTCAAATTGGATGATATTCAACAAGTTAGAAAATTTTTAACGTGAAATTCACCTGCACATGACCTACGAGGTAAATATACATGTTACATTTGATTTTTTCTACATTAGACTAAAAATAGTGCGGTATGATTGATTATCATTATTCCAGTCGCCCAATGAAATATTGCATTAGTCAATGTGTTTGGCTATGACTTCAAACTAAAAGATGATGAGGTTTTCTTTGCTTGATAATACTCAATTTGCTATCACAATTCCCTGAATCTTATGATAAAACAATTATTGCTGTTTTTGACATCATTCTGATGATTTAGGTACCCTTCAAGTACGATATTCACCGAGCCGAATCACCTCACCTTTGGCATGATGAATTCTGTACTCAAAAGGTACCTAATTTATCCTATTGACCTCAAATATTGTATAGTATTATATTCTTAACATATAAATGCGATACTATACATGTACATATTTTTTAATTTTCTTTTCTATCTATCTTTGGAGGGGACTGATAATATTAGGTCATCTGAACAAATACTGAATGATAATGAGATACCAAACTTAAGATTGCCTTGCAAAGTGGATATATTCGAATTACATCTTTATTTCTACGTATGACGTACTATACACTAGAGTACAATGTACATGGTCTATGAGTCAATGAACTGCTTACATTACTTATATCAGTAAAAATTGGGTCACTATGAACATTGGTAAGATTATGCATAATCATTTATTTATAAATGTAGATGCATGTACATTCATTCAAAAGAATGTCAAATCGAGTCCATGTACCCCCACCCATGGATATTTACTATGGTCTGAAAGGATGAATTTCCTTCAAGTTCATGACACAGCATTCTTGATAAGCCTCTAAAATTTTAATTTATCGAATATCGAGTACATAACGATTTAATTGAATGACAAAAAAATAAGGAGGTCTTACTTTGCAAGCCTCGCACGTGTTCACTCCGTAATGAAACCCCGACGCCTTCTCCCCGCACACTCTACAGGGAGGGAGGAAGGGGGTGGAGGATGTGGGCTGTTGGGCAGAATCAGGGCTGTCCTGGGACGAGTCCATCCCACTGTAAGCCGCGGGCTTGGTCATCACTACATCATCAGTACTGCTACTGCATGGCCTTTTTAAAGTCTTCTTTCTTTGCTGAGGAGACGACTGGACTTTCGGTGGGGAAGTCTGAGATCCAAAGTCCATGTCTTCTTCGGAGTTTGGTGTATAGCAGTTGTTAAAGTAGTTCCCATACTCAGCACTGTACATTGCTTCTTCTGATGGCAAATAAAAATGAACTTTGATAAATAATGCACTTCTAGTTAATCTACACAAAAATGAAGTACATGAACTATATGGTGAATACCTTCCAATAAGGAGACGCACTGATGTAAGAGGCAGAAGATTATGCAAAAATAGGGAAAAGGAAGTTATTTGTGAAGAGTATCATTACTTTTCATTCATTTTTTTTTCTCCGGAACAATGTCACGTGCCACGTACCGGTACATACATTCCCATCACTCAACAATTGATACAGTTTCATAGTGAAAGATAACCATAATAGTTATTGATTATGATGATGATAAACACTTACAAATAAACACACTTATATTTTTTTGAAGTTTTTGCCTATAAATCAATATATATATATATATATATATCTATATCTATATCTATATATATATATATATATATATATATATATATATATATTATTATCATGTTTTTGTCCGGGTCTTTTTCAAATTTGTTTCTGTGAACCAGGAAAAGAACTATTGAATTAAAAAAAGCTGAAATAAAACATAATCATCCTCATGGAGACAATGTTTTCAAAGCTTGAATACCATATCTTTCTCTAAGGCAAAATTTCTGTAATCAGTGATTTCATTATATTTTCATGAACACAGATTCCTTTACTTTCCCTACATTAAATATGAAGACTGATAATTATATTTGCAAAGAATTAGTTCCTAAAAAAGATATAACTTAGTTGCTCTTATATAACAAATTCCACAACAAAATTAATATAAAGTCATCCTTATTGATAATTATCATCAGTAATGGAATGATGCACAAACAAATTAATATTTGCATTAATTTTGAGCCATTTCACTTCCTAGCTATAAACACAACAAATATGCAGGAGATTTATCTCGATCACTTCAACTCAATCTGGATCTTAAGATCACTCAATGGTCGTGACCATTTTAATACTACTGTTAACCAACAATTATTCGCGACAACTTTATTTCTCGATTTATCTGAGATGAACTGGTTTGCTGCGACCAAGTTTCGCGACCAAGCCTTATCCACACCTTTTTTTTTTTCATTACAACTATAATGGTAAATACTGGCCTGCGGCGAGAAATATTTGCGAAAATTAGGCTCTCGCACACCTCACGAAAATTTCTCGCACGCTAATAAAAGTTGGTTTACAGTATTTTAATCTCCTAAAAAAGAAGTTCTCTGAAAAATGATATAGGAAAATGATCAAATTTTAAACCTAAATTATCTTGGATTTTTCTTTACTTAATATTAGTTTATGGCCTAAAACAATCATGTGTCAAAATTTAAGGCTGCATGGTTTGATGGTTAATTTGTTGACTATCCAGCCTTCTAAAAATTTTGGTCCTATACCTTTGACATCCTGTATTTTCCTTTCCTGAGGACTGGCCCCGTCTGACATGGTCGGCTCCGAGGGGCTGGACAGAGCTGATCCTCCACTCTCCGCATCCATTATCATCAGTGTTCTTCTAGATCACGGCGAATTCAACTGCAACAAAATGATTCCAAAAATGAAATTAAAAAAAGAACCAGGTTTCCTGTGGAACACACATTTTTACAACATACACTTGTACCACATTTCCTATTCCATGGAGGATATTTAATCTTATTTCACAAACTACATAAGTTTATTTCTAATGCCTGTATAACTGCAGTACTTAGTATAATGTTTCATGCATAGATCCATTACAATATGACATCTACCAAAATTTCATAATTCAATGGCGCTGTGATTTACTCTACAATCTTAACTTTTTTCTATTTCATGATTAATTCAATGCAGTACATGTTTCAAATATAGATGCATGATGGAGTTGCCAAAGGTTGGGGCCCGGGTTACATTGGTTTGCTCCACGGGCAAATAAATTATTCTGTTCTCAAAAAAGTACTTGCACAATAACAACACAATGAAGATGTTTAACTCCACACAGTCAGACTATATACGTTGCACATCACTCATGTACAGACTTGGCAAAGAACAGTATATCCCAATTAGTCATATTAGATGTACAATGGTACACTCTCAAGTTTCACTGAGGCTTAATTAGGTTAAAGGAAGAAACACCCTTTTCCACATTACACAGAGATTTAAACCAATAGTATTACAATTATTAGCTACATCTGTGTACCATTATATCTTTCAATGGTAGGAAATAAGATACAACCTCCTTGCAAGTTAGCAATACGAAAAACAGTTACATTATGTATTTTAATTAAAGGTGCATGCTTTTTCAATGGCCATTGGGAAATCTTTAGATAGTCTTGTAAAATAAATAGCAGAGCTTTTCACTGTCACGTTTTTTCACTAATGTTAAAACAGGGCATGCAGATGCATATTATTTGCATCAGGAAAACGATATCGAAAAGGAAATTTAGCTCACATATCGGAGTCAATAAACTAGATGTCAATATAGTGACCCCTTCCAGTTTCAATGACTAGCCAAGCATATCTTAAGGGAGTAAGGAAACATGCAAGAGAACTATATGGTATTAGTACTGTACAACTTATGAAACATATCCTTATATGCAAGAAACATATCTTACTCATGTACCGTAAAACATCAGAATCTTAACCAGTATCCCTTATCATCTATTTATCTACTATTAATATTAATTGATTTTCAGCTGTTTTTATGTCTCTGATGATCAGAGAATCATATAGATCTAAAACAAATAAAGCACATGATCAGGTGAAAAAGTTCACAATGTGACTTCATTTTTACCCAACCAAATGAGCAACCGGTACAATAATACTCAGTATCTTCATTAACAAACTTTTATCAAGGCAAAATGTTATGTTTTAAATTAGTAGATCAGGAAAATACAATTATTTCACCCCTTCTATTGAAACCTTCTGTATTGGAAAAGTCAATGTAAACTGTTGTCCTTGGCCTACTGCCTCATGCAAAAGGTGGCAATATTAGCAGGTATAGTAATAGTTACATACTAGTTTGTGGGATGACAACTGTAGAAATTGGTACATTGTAGTACATTTTGGGCAAGTGGTATCCATGCATGCATGAACAATTCACACCAGTTCAATAAGATTTAATTCATAGTTTTTTAGCCTCAATATCTGATTTCATAAATAATGTTTTGCCTTAAACATTGAAATAATAAATTATATGGCATTTAATTCCGCCAATAAATACTTATAAAGTGATGGCCCTAATTCATGAAGCCAATGCTCGCTGGTTTTCTCTGCTTTTCTCCAGTTAAAGTTCTTTCACCTTAATTAACTGACTCCACTTAATACAATAACTTAAAAATAAATAGACCTTTTTTTTTTAACACTATAATGATATAGCCTTGCTCTGAAGGCACTTCTTCCGTAAACTTGTATGCACAAACTACCTCCGCACTTCACTTAGCCTGACACTATATGGCACTGTAATGTCCTATAATAAAAATAATAAAAAGTACTTGATACAAAAAATGTGTCATGGAGACTAATTTATAAAATGCTTAATTGAGAAATTCTCTGGCAGGAAACACTGGCCTGTGCTGGTGTGCATAGCGAGAGTGGTATAAACTGCATTAGTCATAATAACCACAAAGTGAATCAACTCATCTCACGTCCTCAAGTTTCAATTTACTGCACACCCCACAAAAAGACGTCAATTAAGGTGAAGTTCAAAACACATCTGCACTTGCTGAATTTCTTTTCCTTTTATGGGTTAAAACACTTGAGATACTAAAGAGGTTTTTTTTTTATTAACGAGATTCACTACTCACTCATCCCATGCATGAACTTTCCCAATTTTGGTCATTCATTGTCAAGCACAACACCTCAGACATTTAATATCTATGACCTAGCTTTAAAGTACGTGTAAATGCATAAACCATTTGCAATTTATTGCTCATACTAAAAGTTGAACATGCTATTTTCCAAAACTACCCTTGATTTTAAACCAAGATGATTTTGATCTTTTTTGGGGCATATTGCTATAATTTTTTGAAAATGTCATAAATAAAACTCATTACAGGGGCTACCTGGTATATATACTTTAAGTTAAAATACCAGTTCATAACTGTTTGAAAGTTACTTTGATAACAAAGAACTATGTACAGTTTCAGTCATATTTTGCCCTAGCTCTTCTAGATTGATTTTTAAAAATATCACAAGAAATTGAAATGTAACGTTTAATTACACAAGAATACCCATAAAGTAAGAATCTATAAATAGTTACCTGATTAGACTTTCACAAGGTTAATTGGGACATCATAAACAGTGCATTTTCATGAAATTTTCATAAACTGAGCAGAAGACACCAGTTCCTTAGTGGTTTTTTGAATAGAAAAAATATGTCTGCAGCTGTCACCCACGATGAAACTCACTTTATAACTTTATCATGTGATATCATATAAAATATATTAATTTCTTTGTGGGCGATGGCTGCGGACACATTTTCCTCTTAAAAAAACTATGAGAAAATGTGCAAATTTTCATCATTTTTGACCAAATCTTAGAAATATGCCAAAATGTTGAAGTCTTAAATATTTATTGAAACAAGATAACAGGTAAAAGTGTACAACTTGGTACTTTATATACAAACATGTTCAAGATGGTACACGTGTATTTTTATGAGATTTAAACAACTTCTGAATTTTAGGGCGAATATTGAAAGAAACTGTTAAGTACCATCTTCTTACTTCATTAGGAGTGACATATATGATGATAGTACACTCAAACTGCAATTTCTATAAATCTCTGCCAAGACCAGCTGTTAGGTTGTATGAAACACTTTAAATAACATTTATTTAATTTGAGCATTTTCCTTGAGAAATAGAAATTCCATAACACCAATGTGCATTTCCTTCAAATTAATTAACTATAAGGAACTTCATTAAATGACTTTAAAAGTAGTCTTGTACCAGTACCAAGACAAAATCAAGATAGGTACAAATCCATCATGAGTTAAAATACACTGGTACATGATACATACATGGTACTTTTATCAATTCAGCTAGGTAATTCACAAAAAATTAAAAATAAAATGTGAATATGTATATAAGCCTGAGCTGTTATTACAAAAACCACAAGAGGTAATGTAGTCTGCTAGCTTGGGCTTAACCATGTTAACGTAAATTCAAAAGATGATACATCACTTATGATATCGTAAAACTATTGATTCATATAGAGTGTTTTGATTGTTGATTTATGATTACTTTTACCATTTACATATTTAGAGACTTAAGCTTTTTAATCATTGGTTTTCTACTGAAGGAATATGTTTACATGTACATTCATTATAGGTCTCCTTTCTTAAACACAAGTCTGTGATGACCAGTTGACCACTAAAGAATAAAATTGATCAACCAGTGATTAAAACTCTCACTGTATCCACAAAGATGACAATGTACATGTACACTGTACACTGTATCGCTGGAAGTTATTTTGGCATTTGACCTTGACCTTCATTAACGTTGATATCCCATATATATAGTCTTGACCTTCCATTTGACAAATTGCATGCATGAAATTATTATCTTACCAAAATAAAAAATTGGGCTAATTAAGGTTTTACAAACAGACAGAGAGATAGACATAGCAAATTAAAACTTCCTCTATTCCAGCAACATCCTATCCTATTCCTGTTTTTATCCAAAAATAATCCAACTTGTACCAATCAATTACTCAACAGAGTATCCTGGAATGTGTCTTTTCTATAATTATATGTTTTAATTTTAGTAAAAAATACTTTTTATAGCCGGTACCAAAAATAGTTACATAATTTAGTTTCAATAATTAATAGTTTATAAATCAAGAAATACCAGGGCCATGTTTTAAAGGCAGCTTTAAAAGTTTAGGGTAATATTATGGGTAAAGTTCTATGAAATTGAACAGTTCTTTAAGGACACATGAGACGTTTCTCAATATTAGATAAGTTTCCATGAAAATTTATTCATTATTCATTTGCATCTAGCTGTAGGTCTGTTGCTCTTGGTCTAGAAAAATTCGTATGGATAACCCGGGAGCTACAGTGCCACCCATTGAAAAAATTGTCATTTATTGTGCACAAAAACGTGCACTAGTTTTGGACTGATTAACCTTATCTGTGGAAAATAATATAGCCATTAAATTTTTCCATCCGAATTTTATCAGATGTGGGAGCTACAGACCTGCAGCCAATTTGCATCCAAACCTGCTTATGCCAAATATTCCAGATTATATTAAAATGCTTTTTTGGAGTTATAATATTTTGGATTTTTCTTAATTTAACATGCATAATGCAACTGAATGCTCAAAAACAATGTAATAGTAAATACATGTATTTTCTATTGAAACTACATGTATATATCTAAATAGAAAAGTATCATATGAAATGATTGAAATATATTTTAATGGATCGCATTACATTGTAGAAATCTTCAAATTGTGTAGATAGAGAACAATTTCAAAAATAATGGAATATAAGTCTTGTCTGACCTTACTATTTGCATTTATTTAAGAACCTGTACTCTTGATGGCTCAGTTGAGCTAAAAATCAATTGATGATGCATATTAAAGCATCTTAAATTTCATTGCCATATTCTGAGCCTCAACTTGCCATGCAAAAATAATTCTGAAAGTCTGAAACATCATTTAAATCATTTGCAAAGTATGGAGATGAATTATCTCTAACAATTTTTAAAGACATTAGCAGAGGTAATCTATACTTTACCTCATCTGACTATTTGGTAACATTTGGAACAATCAATACATTAATGATATTGTATCCAAGCATTAATATACATGTAGCTGTCAACAACAAAGTATATATATTGCAAATAATTGAAATAATTTCAATTTTAGGAGAGCTAGAAATGAACACATACATACATTCTAATGATTAGGTTTTAAGTGATCAAATTAAAGTTTAACTTCGACATCTCGAACACCGATATCTCGAAAACAATGGATATGTCGAAGTGATTTGTAAATCCCAACCACTTTTTAAAAAGTATTTTACCCTTGAAATCTCGAATACTGTAAATTCCTCATATTACAAGAGTACTTAATTCCGCGATCCCGCTGGTTTGTATCAAATTGGGAGAAAATAAAATCGCAAACGTAGCACCTATTTCTCTATTTCTTATGGTTCATAACTCTCAAAAAATAATGGCGAGATTTTAAAATCCGCGAAGGGTGCTTCTCACGAAATTACACGGATATTAATTCCTCGCTTTTAATTAGGAATCTACAGTACTCAGATATCTTGAAGTTTTTAAACGGTCCCATCTATCTAACTATCTCATTGTATGGTACCTAATGATATTCAGTATATTAATTGATACTCTGAATTAATTAAGTAACAGAACTACTAAGAAGGTATTACATCACTGCCTTTCTTCTGAAGGCCTTTAAACATCTGACTGAATAGCTTTTAATAAATATAAAGGATTAAGAAGTTCATTATCTTTATATTTAAATCTAAATCATTTTAAAGGTTGGACAAAACGGTAGAAAGTACGTATGTGATGGTAAACATTATTACTTCTGTCCGTATACAAAGTGTTACAGCTAGGCGACAACATCTACCCTACATGTACGATGCACCTAAGCTGTTCAAATTATGGTATACATGCATATATTGATCATTGCCACAGTGACAATTTCTCCCATTTAATATTATTCACAGTGCACATATTCTTAGCAGCTCTGCTCCATCAAAATGTTTACAGAATATATAGAACATAAACTCTGTATGATAATAATTCATATTACGATTTTCTGTATTTTTGGTGGGATTGCATACTCACTATAAGACCAATCAGCTACTTGTTAAATAAATTAACATTTTATTGTTGTTTCTAAAAAATTTTGGGTTTAAAACCATAAGCATGCAGCTGCAATAATAATTTTATATTTTTTTAAAATATACTTTTGCAAGCAGCACTGTGTAAAGGAAGATGGCTGCAATAAGTTAAATTAGCCTACCTAATTAATATTATAAGAATTGGGAGAATGTACATGCCAATTTACTGCCAATGAATGGAGAACTTTATAAAAAAAAAAATCACATTTCCTTTACATGTACACCTGTATACGTAGCATATAAAAGAAATGAGTATTAACTGGCCAACAATTGAAATTCTGAGCCCCAGCTTGAATGAAAATGCTTATTGTATTTGATTCACTATAACTATTCCAAGTACATGTAAGAAAAAATCATTATGGAATAAAAATTTCTTTCAATGAATAGGAAAGATAAGATCAATCTACAAATCTGTTGCCATATATGACCTTGAATTGTTCTTAAAGGTTTAATATAGTTATACATGTACAATTTCATGGAAATAAGAGATGGAAAAAGAAACATATTTCAAAAACTGTGTATGGTGATACCATCCATATAATTCAGAATTTAAAAGTTTATTTTAGACAGGTGTTCATTAAAGTACAGTTGTAAAAACATTGCAATAAGGTGTAATATAAAGGTGTCTTAGACTACATGCAGGTCATATTAAATAAGAGATAAAGATACAAAGATGTTCTAGTAAGTAGATCAATTAAGTAAGACAATATAGAAAAGTACTAGTATTCATCCATGAATTTTTTTCTCCATGCAGCTACAAAGCTGAATCTTGTGTATATATACATGTACCTGTAACCATCACAATTATGTAAATAATACTAGCAGTACATGTAGACAAAATTCAATTCAAAAGAAAAGTTTTTTTTCGACTAAGCAAAGTTTTATTTGCTGGGCCTAAATCTTGGAATCATATAGGATTTGACTTTTATAATTAGAAGTGTTGTTATCATGTGATGGTAATCGTCATAGACTCTGTCTAATGATCAGTGATAAATGTAGTTCACTGATATGTTGATCTAAGCTGCCCCTCATGATCTGAGTGTCCAATCTGACATTCTAAACTTGCAATGAAATTGCACAAATTTCAACTTTTCCAATATTTTTTAAATATAAAATAAGTTTTCTTTTAACTTTATAATACATAGCTATCATAGGAAAGTTTCTTCATCATATCTTAATTGTTTGTAATTATAGAAGCAGTAGTGGATTAAGAACATCTTATTTAATTAGATTATCATAAATATGAACATACACTGCAGGGATAAAAATAAGTATCAATAATCCACTGACATTTTCTCTATGCCATTTTATATTTCACAATGTTTATAAGATATTATCTTTCTCTTCATTGCCTCTCTCTGACCAGTAAAAAATGCTTCAAATCATAACAAATGTCTTGCAGGTTGTATTGTAAAATTTCTATCAATAAACAATTAAAATTTGTCTTTCAATATGTTACAACAATTTAAGGTCTTTCGATTGTCGTTTGACGTCATTGTGAGCAATCCGGAATATTTTACCGTTATCGGTTATAATAATAGTGTGCATGGTGCATAGTTTTGCCAATATTTCTTGATTTATACTTGTGTTTAACACATTTTAAGCTATGTAAAGTGAAATGACACCAATGTTTAACAATTCATAGAGAGTAGTTTGAGTTGAAATCGCTGAATTCAATGAAAAACTGATAAAACCGTATATAGGCAAACTTGACAGAGACCACAATTCATAATTTTTTACCAGGCAAGGTAAACATTTCTTTGCAGATTTCGATAGGATATATAATGAATTACAAATGTACCAATTTTCAGTGAGTTTGAACCATTATTTCAAAAGTTATAGACGTTTTATGTTGCTAAACTGTACTTATTCATGGTTGAAAAATCGTATCAAAATGCACTGTAAATGTGATAGCTTTCATACTGGCAATTTTATTGGCCTTAAAATGTTAAAATACTTAAAATAAAGGATTGCGATTAATTTCTTTTAAAAATTGCTTTATTATATCGAAATTAGTTAAAATAAATGTGATGTTTGATAAGAGAGCAGTCGTTGCTATAACTGTCCTGATAGTGTACTTGTGTTAGCTCCTACAGCATGAACAAAATATTTGCAACATACCAATATTTAACTTTAATTTGATTGTTTGCATATTAATCATCAAATTTAAACAAAAATTACACAGATTAAACCATAAAAACATCGAGGGTGGAGAAACCTTAACTACTTTGATCAAACTGTCGGTAAAACAATACGACATGAGACATGTTACTTTACTGTCTCTGTATGACATATCAACATGTACATATACAGATCTGCACAAATGAATTATAACTTTTTCCTTACCAAAATAGGTTAAATTGTGGGTAAATCTCTGGTTATTTTCATATCACATGAAATCAGATCCAACTTTATTTCAGAGTTCCTGTTAAAGTTTTTTGTTTTGTTTACGTTTGTTAAACTACGTCAAATAAAAGGGAATGTCGATCGGAAATGGTTGGATGAATCATTAAAAAACATGCATAACAACTTGAAAAAACGGGTAAACTAAGTGCAACGCCATTTACACCGAGGGACAGAATCGTAAACGAAGTAAACATGTAAAATGGAACATGGTGGACCAAAACACTGGGAATATTAAAATAAAATAAAATCATTTATCGCCGTGTTCTAGATTTGATTGCAGTTCAATATCAAGTATGAGTGACACAGAACGAGAAGTAGAGCAAAACAAATTTTTCACAAACTTGGAGTTTTTGAAAACATAATCCTTCGTGAAGAGAGATTGCATCGCTCCAAGTGAATCAGTATTTTATAAAAGTGGGAAGAAACGTGCTTACCTTTTAGTTTGTCGATTATTGAGAAATAACTGAGATGTAAACATCATACTTTGGAAATTACGTGATCTACTTCTTGTTTGACTGAAGAGTTCCAATACGGGAGATAACTCCATGCGGTCTTCAAGGCCTTGGATTCAATGTTCTGTTTCACAAAGTATCCCTTTTTGATTTCAATTTAAATTTTTCTTGTGTAAACATTTTGCTTAAATTTACCTGGAATAAAGGTGAATTAACATGGAGTGTCATCCCACTTTTTGGGGAGCATGTAAAGTGAAAGAAAAGAAAATAATAGTGAAAATGAATAATTGGTGAAAATACCCCCCTCCCACCCACGGATTAAGAATTTTGGCTTTTTATGGCTGTCAAATTATTTGAATGAGACCCCCCTTTCAAGAACGATACTACATGTACGTGCCTGCGTAGTCAGTTTGTAACACCAGACAAGACCCCCTCCCTCTCCAGTGCAACTTGGAAATAATGATTTTTTAATGACTTTAAAAAAAGACGAAGATTTTATTTCATTTTGCAAAATTAGTAATATCCTCTAAAAGACGAAAAACATAAATTCTGTTAATCATATTAGTGTATAGGAAACTAAATTTCGACGCAAAATTGTCGTCATGTTCTGGCCAAAAAAAAAATATGTATATAATTCATAGGCGTCGGAACCGGGGGGGGGGGGGGGGGGGGGGGGCTAGGGGGGCTTAGCCCCCCCACTTTTTTTGCAAAGTTATACGTAACCATTAGAAACATAGCATGATAGAGGGTTCAGCCCCCCCCCCCCCCACTTTTTCTCGCAGGAAAGATTATTGTTCCTAAATTTACCTTGAAAGATTGAAAAGTTGGATTCAGAAGCATATAGCCCCCCCCCCCCCCCCCGGATTAGGAATTTCATGATGTTGGGAAAAAAAATATTTGGGTGAGTTTTTTTATCTTCTGGAAGTATAGGTATACTCCCCCCCAACCCCACCCACCCACCCCCCCCCCCCCCCCCCCCGGATTAGGATTTCCATGATTTTGGGAATTACTTTTCTCTCAATATTTCTGAGAATTAGTCTAGCCCCCCCCCCTGTCAATTTGCTTCCGACGCCAGTGTAATTAAAACCTGAACGTTACAGTTCCAAAGCATATGATCGTTTGTTTGTATTAATTAATTGTACAAACTTACTATTTTGTTGTACATGAAATGTTTAGATTATGAATTAATTTTAATTTTTTTTTTTTGGGGGGGGGGGGGTACTGTTAATTCATAATGATGGCCTCCTGTGTTCTCTCGGTGCAGATTGGATAAATAAGTAAATACAGAATATAATTAATTAAATAATATTTCTTTGGCTATACCAACATGCAAAGATGAAAAGATAGTTTTAATGTGATATATTAGACTTTACAATTTCAATGTGGACGAGAGATCATCATACAATTTTCAAAATTTTGACATACACCAACACTCTTGTAGATAGGCTAACAAGTATATACATGTTATTACTGCAGCAAATACAGCCATTATTTTTCGAAAAAGTCAAATTCCATCCAAAAGGAAGTGTAAGAAAAAACCCAATTGGGTAAATAAAATCTGCTTACTATTACGCCAAGAAGTATGAAACTTAAGTAAAAAAAAGTTACAAAAAGTCCAAATAATTGCGCTTTAAAACAAGCTTATGTCAATGCAAAGAGAACTTACCATAGATTGATGAAAACTATCCGAACACAGTTTTTTAACTCACTCGCTAACGGAATAAATTCTCTCCAAATACTAGTAATTATAAACAATTTTGGAACAAATAATCTAAAGCTAAAAGTGTAGATGCTACTACAATTAGCACATCAGAATTTGTTGATCAATACAAATCCTGACTGAATATGCATAATCTCTTAAATGATAGATTTGATCAGAAAATAGATAATCAATCCCTACAACAAAATAAACCTTTGGACTATCCTTTCACTTCTAACGAAATCAGACAGAGCATTGGTAAACTTAAAAAAACCCACAAAAAATCTCCAGATTTGATTAAATTCTAAATGGATTTATCAAAACAAGTAGTGATATTCTATTACCAGTTTTAACAAAAGTATTTCATATCATGAATAATGGCAAAATGCCTGAATCTTGGAACTTATCTGAGAGTGGTCACATCCTTGTACAAAAGTGGAGATCCTTATAACCCAAATAACTAGAACTAGGATTATGTGTTACTAGTTACTAGTATTAGTTGTATGGGGAAACTTTTCACAAGTCTATTACAACAACGTTTCAATAACTATCTATAAAATAATAATTTATGAAGTAAGTTTCAGTTGGGATTCAGGAAAGATCATAGAACTACTAGGGCAAAAAGAAAGACAACTTGTATGTATGTTACGTTTGAATAACTTTATTCTGACATTCTTAAATTATATATATACATTACCTTTTCATGCAATTTAAAAAAAATGTATATAAAAAAACTGTTCCGAGATTCGAACCTAGTAAAAAAGTCTGACAAAGTTGAAACCTATTCCAGTTGCGTAACCACTCAACTAATCTAGACATTACGTGGCATTTAACAAGGCGTTCTTAGATTTCAAAGGTTTCAATGATTTTTCCCAAAAAGTTAAATTTTTTTATGAACATGCCTCTTTTAAAAAAAATCGAAAATGGCAGTTTTTGGGAAAATTTCTGACTATAAACGTTAAGATTAAATAATTTTGTTTCAAAGAGGCAGTTTTTCATAACAATGAGGACCCCCCTTTAATAAAGCGTGAAATCCGCAACATTTGTCTGTGTAACCATTTTCAAATTGATTTTATGGTCTTATAAAAGTTAGCACAAACTTTCCACATAAAATTTTACACTGTTTTATGCACAACGTTGTATGCAAAAAATGATTTACATCGAATTCTGTAACTGTTTTTTTTCATTTTACCTGCAACTCCTTTGAGGAAAAATCTTTGATGATAGTACATGACCATGGCTTTGCAATAGATCTTTATACTCTAACCATCTTCGCCCTTATTGGATTTCTGATGTTTTTGCGGATTATGGTCTTTTTGTAGGCGCTTTTTAAAGCTAGCCCCCTCAAATTACCTGCTTCTGAAAAAATCGCCCCCACCCGTTAAAAAATATCTAGATCCCATCCTCTGAAGTATAGATCAATTCCTGTTATTTTTCTGTTAATTTTACTTTACTCAAAAAGTCATTGAATTCAATATTCCTTTCCCGTTCTCCAAAAAATGAAAAAAAGTCGCAAAAAGTAATGATTTCAGAAAAAAGAAAGAAAACTTATTTAGTAAAAAAAAAATATTTTGTGTTACAACGATTTGATCCGTAATTTAAGTATCAATATCTCCACTGAAGAAATACACTATATAAACATACAAAGCTGAAAGCACGCAATGGTAATGTTTTACACGTACATGTATTACTTTATTCCAAAAAGTATCATATGATACACAAAACTCGAGTGATCAGTGACCCGTCCCTTTATAAAAAGCTCCAAAACTATTATAAGCTCTAAACGAAAAATCTGTTTGACAATCAGAAAAGTTTGGTTTATTAAGAATAATAAGAATATAGCATATATTTTGTAGAAAATCAGAAAAACCCAAACCTAGTATTATTAGATTACGATGTACTATGTGATTAAATACATGGTCAAGGGGTTCGCCACGTGGGCCACTCAAAGCACGTTGGTCCCGTAGGGGGGGGGGGTATTACTGAACAGTTATATTTTCTTGCTAAATGATTACTGAAACATATTCACTTCATTTGCTGCTTGCTAATTCCTGCATTTCCTAGGGTGTTTAGCCAAATAGTCAATGACTTTATCGTAGAGGAGGTGAAAATGGTAGAGCCATTGCATGACCAACAAGGGTGTTGACATCTGGAAGGTCTTTGTAGTGTCTCTGTAGGTTGAACTCTGGATATCCCTCCATCCATAGAGCCCGATTTTACAGTTTTGGAACAGACTTGCAACCGTTGAGTTCCGCTGCAGGGAAAGTCTTTACTAAAGCATCCTGGATGGAGTCCTTAGACTGACGGCGGTTGGCGATTATTGAAAACTTTTAGCGTACACAGTTAAAAGATAACTACCTATCATTTATTTAGTCCATTGACTGTAGCTAAAAAACTACACTTATAGGCATACTTTTTTTTTTTTTTTTAAATGGGTAAAAAAAGCATAGCTAAAGTATGCAAGTTTGAAATATATATTCAGCATGGTTCCAAATTTGCACTCTTTAGGCATTCAAAATTTTTAACTTTTCAAAAACTCAGTACAACAAAAGCACGATTGTAGAAATATATTTGATTGTCATGACAAGGAGAAAAGAAAATTAAAAAGTACATAAAAAGCATAAAAAACAGGCTATAGCTAGGTGTGTCGAACAAGTTAGCATAACACAGTTAAATCCACATGCTACATACATTTTTAGTATACCTTAGGCTGTTAAAAGTTATTTTTATTTTTAACGTCACCCGCGTTACAAGTGGGTTTAAGAGAAATCGTCATTGAAAAAACCCTTTTTTCAATTAT
Organism: Magallana angulata; assembly: GCF_025612915.1. Classification (NCBI taxonomy): domain Eukaryota; kingdom Metazoa; phylum Mollusca; class Bivalvia; order Ostreida; family Ostreidae; genus Magallana; species Magallana angulata. The sequence continues at coordinate 29,967,005 of NC_069111.1, read as the reverse complement.
ATTTTTCTCTTGTTTGATTTCACGTTTTGCTAGTTTGAAAGCTTTTAAACAATATTTAATAAGTTTAACAATATTACATGTAATTCTAATTTGCCTTTAACTTCATCTTTCTCAGTAATATAAAGAAACCAAGATTACCTATTACTTGAACTAGAAGAAACAACCAGAATAACAGGAAGTCGAACGCCGCACACACGGAAACCCACGTGACTTTATTTACAATATTTGATTGGCTGGATGCATTTTCCTCGTAGTTGTCTTCACTATCTCGAACTCGAACACTCCCAAACAAACAATTTATTTTACAGGTGATGAGATCCACAATTTTTACGACAGTTAAGCATTTTGGGGGAATGTCTTTGCAGTCGTTGCTGTGGACGGTCCAGAGTAAAATAGTTGTCACAGTAATCACAACAACACCAAATATGTACTGATATATGATGTAGTAACTTATAGTCTGTCCCAAGATATTTATGCTGCATATTTGAACGGTTTTTAATAAAAAATACACATACCTGTGACTAAAGTGCAATTAAAATCGATGAAAGGGAAAATTCCCAAGATAACTTCATTCACACATTATCATTTTTCCCTCGTAAAAATTCACAGGAACGAAAACAGATTTCCTACGGAGATAATAATGGGGAATGTTGACATCTTTTCTCCATTCGGAAATACTCGGGACACCTCGCGCAATTTTTCAACGTTATCATCCGGGCGTCTTCATATCCTTGGCAATGGAAAAACCTCGTAGACTTTTTATTTTTAGCCGTGTACTGATACCCGACAAGCTAGAGGGGGCGTTTCAATGGGGATATCTTGGGATTTTTTCATACTATTGAATGAACATTGTCTGAACCAAGAGGTATTTATAAGTATTGAATAATTTAAGAAAATATGCGGCAAAAATATCTTGGGACAGACTATAGTACGGACATTTTATCTGAGTTGGTGGGTACATGGTCAACGAGAATGCCTATGTACACATTTAAAGAAAGGAAAATAGACACTGAGTGTTGTATCTTCTCGTCAGCATTAGAGGGAACAATAAACACAAACACGTTCAAAAATCCAATTAGAACAGTTGATACTATGAGGTTTATTATGAGAAATGTCGGTTTTCTGTTTGCCCTGACCGTGCACACCAATGACGTTTCCGAAAAAGTATTGATTAACTCGACATCGGTCCATTCTGAATTAGTATTCTTTATAAAGCACTTGCCGTGTGCAAACTGAAATTCAGAGGACCAGCTTGTAATTTCAAACGAACATTCTTGGGTGTCAAAAGGAAAATATGTCATATCAACCTGACAGTGAGTTTTGAATAAATACTGCCCAAATATTTGGACAGAACCTCCCCAATCTATTGTCATCCAAAACATATGAGAAAAATTGCCCAAATACAATTTTTCACCTAACGTATTTTTCAACAATATAGTTGGGTTCCATACGGAAAATCGTTTCATTTCTACTTCCTCAATTGAAAAAAGAGATTTATTCCAGGAAATTGTCCCATTATGCCATCTGTAAGTAACCAATGTATTTACTTCAAATTTATTCTCAATGTCGTATATTTTAAAGTCTTGAATGAAGAAAAACATCCAATGCGCCCATGTCGGGATGGATTGAGCGTTTTGCGGTCTTATATCTGACGTGTGTGCATTGAGGCTACCGAAACTTTTTCCTTCAGAATTGTCCGCATATCTGAAAACGAAAGGTAACCGTGGGCACCATGGGATGCCAGTAACCACAGCAAGACTGAAAATCCTATCCTCAACATATATCTTGACTTCTCCTGATGTAGAATGAATGCGTGTATTACGATAACTGCAATATGTTTGGTGTTGAGGATCTCTTTTTCGTGCTGTATATCAAGTATCCGTTTTGTGCTGTATATCACGTATCCGTGTTGTTGTGCTGTATATCCCGCGTCCGTGTTGCCATAATGAATTTATTAATAAGTATCCATCTTGCCGTGCTGTATACCAAGTATCCGTGTTACCGTGCTGTATATGAGGTATCCGTTTTGCCGTGCTGTATATAAAATTTACGTGTTACCGTGCTGTATATGAAGTATCCGTGTTACCGTGCTGTATATGAAGTATCCGTTTTGCCGTGCTGTATATGAAGTATCCGTTTTGCCGTGCTGTATATCAAATATACGTGTTACCGTGCTGTATATTACTATAGTAAATATCCCTGTTGTCGTACCGTGTATCCCGTCCGTGCTGCCGTTTTTGATATTTCAATAAGTATCCATGTTAAGCATATCGCCCTGCTCTTAACGCTTACGTTTCCTGAAGGTTGTTGATTTTGCATATATGTAACACTCATGAAAACAATACACCGGTATTATTCTTGTGTATCGAGATTGATCGCCTATGGCTTGGAATCTTAAAGTTTGTTACCATGCCTTTCGCTTTGGTTACTGAAAAATGTCTTCTGCTCAGCCTATTGTATCAATAATTCAAATTTACTCCAAAATCAATATATTTGGATAGGTCAGGTCGTGCAATACGAAGCTGTAAACAACCATTGCCCTTGTATCGTTATTTCAATGGCCCTCTTGGGAAGTGTTTTATTGACTACAATATTATCTCTTTCTTGCTCAATTTAGTCTATATTCTAATTTATTATCAAAAGCAGGTCGAACATATCATATTCCTGCTGAAAGTAGTAAGACGTGTTACTTAAACATCATCTGAAAGTTTTGAAATTAAAATAAAAATTCTCTACTTATCACCTAAATGATCACAATATGAGTAATATTTATTTTTCATTTTTAATGTATAATGTATTTTAGCTATTCAAATAGTTAACTAGAATTTTATATGCCAGTTGTCAGGTTTCAAGTAGGATACAGAGCGCCCCATGTTTAAAATAATAATAGTTATGAAATACTTAGTATACACATATTATACAAATATATAAAAGAAAACGAAAATTAATAATCAGTTTTTCGGGTATTTTTATTATGCTAGCTAACCGCCAGATTGTACCTTTGAAAATATTTTTCTGTATTTGATATCTAATTTATAATGTGCAACCATTATTGAAATACAACAGTTTTGACATAAATTATTTCAATAGTGTTCGGGAATGTACAGTTTTCATTATATTAAATAGTCAATTTGCAATCTTAAATCACTGATGATGGGTGGGGGGGGGGGTTAAATTTGGCATGGGCGTCTTGTTATAGAGTCCAACTGAAGGAAAGTTAGATGGAACTCCTACTCATCTACTCACACGTTAGTAGAACCATTTTAACAAGACCTTGGACTTTCGGTAGGACGTAGATTTCTATTTTTTGCATGCATCGAAACAAGTTAAAAATGACGCTGGATTCAAGCGAAATATGCACCGTTTGCGTAGTCTTAGCCCGAAAGCCAATCAAATTTTGTTGATTTCAGAGAGCCATGGCTGAGTGGCCTACAATGAAATAGACAGGCCAACGTCACATTGCTGTTTGACACAACTACCCAAAGTCCAAGCTCTTGTTGAAATGGTTCTATCTACTTCCTCTAAAGCGTACCTTTGTCATCGAAACTTCATAATGCAAAAGCGTCCATTTTCTCCATTGCTTGACTCTGTTTCTTTATTCTTTAGCCGTGATGTCAAAGACGGTTTTAATTAACTTCTTTGACTGCCGTCTTCCAATGATGAATCGATCCACTTTTTCATGCATGGCTTTTTAACTATATCCTTCAAACTGGACCTTTAGCTTTAACAGTCTAAATAAAGAAAGTGTACGGGGAAAAAATACAAAAGGTGAATGGTTCACATTTGATAAACCTTTCAAAATCATAACTATTAACATTCAAACATGTCATTTAATCTTCTAGACGGTAGACCCGTTTGATATAATTATGAAATATTTTATGTCTCATGTTGATTATCTTTGAAGATCAAATGTCATCATGTAACATGTAACTCAGATTTTTCATGATCACTAAGACAGATGCATGTGTACTCCATATACAATTCTGAGAAATCTGTTGGTTATATGCAGATCAAGATTAAAACTCAAATAATCATATCCATTTTGTGATTTAAAGAAATCAAGTTATTGAATGTTTCTATCTAGCATTAAAAAATGAGTTTGTTTTCGTGAAATTAAGGGGCTAGTTGGTCAACAAATTACCCATCAGTTCTACCTGTACATTAGCTTTATATCTATTTTACAAGTATTGCTGTTTTTGAGGTCAATACAATGATATAGCTACCCGAGAAGTTATAAAGAATATTCACCGAGCCGGAGGCGAGGTGAATATTGTACTTCGAGGGTAGCTAAATGATCGTATTGATAGAAAAAAGACATAATTATTTTATTATTTGATCAGACGAATTTATACAGACATATCTCATTGAGTGTTATCAAGCAAAGATTTTAGTTTGAAACCATAGCCATACAAACTGAGAAATACGTTTTTTTACTCTATTTTAGTCCAATGTAGAGAAAATCAAATGTTATATTGACCTCCTAGGTCACGTGCAGGTGAATATAACGTTCTTTTTTTTCTAGACAGTTGGATATGAACCAATCAGAGAGCTAGGAATTAATCAATCATATGAAAAAACCTATGATTAAATAAAAAAAATCCACTAAAACAAATATAACAGTTTTAATAGACTAGTATTTCCCTAAATCTTCATATTTAGCTCTTCTACTCAGGGAGATAAAAAAAGTCGAAAAATGGCAACGTACATCGAACCTTCTTAAAAAGAGATACGAATTTTAAGTTGTAGCCTAATAGAAATACGATTACTTCATGAAGATGGTAGAAAAACGTATAAGGTTAACATATATTAGGAAACGTCCTTGGTTGCCATACACACAGGTGTCCATGGCAAAGTGTTGAAATGTTACATGTATATTGCTTGAATAAACATACTATGAATTTATAATGCAGATTTTATATCAAGTTTGATATACCAGTATATATGATAGCATGGCCAACTTTTCTTTAAAGAAATAGTAAAACTAGTGCGATGTGAATACTGTGAATGAATTGCAATAAACTATGAGATTTTCTGCACTAATGTGTCGAGATAGTTTGTCCATTTAGGAATGAAAGTAGGAATTCAATACCTATGTCTGATTCAATGTAATTAAGAGTTTACGCTATTTTCCTGAAGTGTGTTTTTTTTTCAGGGAAAAACTAATAGATATAATAGATATTATCTGGTTAATTTACAGGTAGTAAAAAGAAACGGCCGTCTAAACTCTCTCGTAATAGAATTTAGTATATATGATATCTTTATCTCAGGGTTTTAACTTTTTTTGTCATGCTTTGTGAAACCTTTTTCTATTCAAGCGGAATAGAATGCGGAATGCGGAAGAAAAATATTTGTTAGCTTGGTAAAATGTAAGAAAATGTAGGAAGATGTACACAATGATGTTATGCTGTTGCTTCGAAATCAATTTCAAAATCGTAAGTCAACTCTCTCTCTCTCTCTCTCTCTCTCTCTCTCTCTCTCTCTCTCTCTCTCTCTCTCTCTCTCTCTCTCTCTCATATTTAACTATAAGTTTTGTATCATCTCTAATAATACTTTAAATAGGAAAAGTATGAAACGGAAAACAAAGAAATGTGATCTGTGTCACGCTGTCAGATACAGTGTAGGTTCGGAACAAATTTTTGGCATTGATGGCTCCTACTTTCGAAGTGAATGCTTAGACTCCTTGTCATCTCATGGAATGAGTAACAATGATACGGTACAAAATGCAGAAGGGAATTCATCACAAATTGGCAGCACAGTCGTCCCAAAATATCACGACCAAAGCAAGCTGAAACAACTTGAGGTTGTGAAGTCCGTAGTCTTGGAAAATATGGAAAGAGTTAACAAGCTTAAAATTGATGTTTTGTCAAAGGAAAACGGGTCGTATACTTCAAATGATGGCAAGGGAAGAGTAAAAAGTCTAATTATGAACAGTTCCATTCTAAAAGATCTGGAAGCTAACATAGATCTTCTACAATCTAATGTGAACCGAAGTCAGGATTTATTTGTTCAAGACGGTAAAAGACCAGGTTTTGAATTGGCAATTCCATATGCATGTATTTGCAGGGGACCTGGCTCAATATATGTGCGAGATCTATGTGAAAAATCTGGAGATATCAAAATCGAAAGAAATTTTTACTCTTCTAGTATCCACATCGAACAATGTGCAGACAAAGGAAAACATCTCGGATGGCTGAGGAGTAACAATTTGGTTACAATCAGCGGGTGTTTCTCTTCACCGAAAATTTATATTTCTGGATTGTTTGTTAATACCACTGTATCCATCAAAGGAGTGGGTGGCTCACCTGAAATTCATCTGGAAGGTGTATGTATAAAACCTAGGATCCTGGTTCACGGCACCAAACTTAAACCAACTGTGTTTATTGATGGTATTGTCAATGATCCATATTTGCAAGTAAATGGGTTGGGATCAAGGCTGAAATTGGTTGTAAGAGGCATTTGTTTCAGACAAAATGTTGAAATAGGAGGTAAAAAATGCCATACAAAATTGCGAGTGTTCGGAATGTGTGACATTTAACCAGATATTTTTTATTTTGTTGTCATGATTAGCAATAGTTCCCATATCCGTCATAAAAAATGACTCAATCATACATACATTTGTTGCAGTGGTGTTTTCATTGCTTTTTTTTAAATATAGAAATTACATTATTGCATTTGTACAAATTTAGATCATAATCAGGAACGACAACCCATGCTGTACTAGTTATCGGCTTCGTGATAATGTCTATAAAATGTCAGAAAATTAACATAAGATTGTATTAATTATATATATATATATATATATATATATATATATATATATATATATATATATATATATATATATATATATATATATATATATATATATATATATATATATATATTACATGTAAATTATGCAAGTGCGTACGGATACGAGTGAGACTTTTAGATTGTTTGGAATGGCCTGAATTATGGTTGAGTGCACATGTTGTACCCATTTTGCATTTATTTATAAATCTCACTATGTCTTTCTCATTTATGCCAATTATGTTTCATTTATAACAGAATGGTTTTGTCAATATAGCATATAGTCAAAATTAACACGTTTACATTACTTTTATTTACCTAAAAATCCATGTAATTTCATCTTATAATGTCATGATTGCAAATCAAGCAATTCTATATCAACTGAATAAGTTTATACAATCATATATAATTGAAAATACACAAATTTTTCATTTAGAGAACAAAATTGTTTAACCAGAGAGCATCAAATACATAATGAAATACGTTTCACCTTCAGTCTGTTATTTATTTTTTTAATTATCGTTTCGATGTTAATTATCTTGGCCACCCGTCCCCTTTCCCCATCCTGTACACCCATCTGCTTTTCGGTAGCACTATGAAAAATATTCCTAAAGAGGAAACAACATCCACTTCAACAGCTGTCCGTTGCTCGTGTGATTAAAGAGGTTTGCAGTTGTAAACTCTTTTGAATTTTATTTTGCTTTTTTAGTTCTGTTCATATATTTGAATGAATACGTTATAATTTATAATCTCTTATTTTGAAAATTAGAGAAAATAACCCGTGACTTATATAAATATACATTTGAACATCAAATCTCCGTAAAATAACAAAATTTCACAGCAGGGTCGTGGCACACACTAATAGTATAGATTCTTATGAAACTTTTGCGATTGAAATTCATATAGTATGACATCACCAACCATCAAAATTATGTTTACTACCTTGGTTTCCATGGTAACTACCTTCATTCTGTTTCGCCCTAATACACACACTCGGTCTGTTCAAGTGAGAAAATATCATAAAATTGTTGTCACATGACGGATTGATTTTTAATATTTCAAGATATTCCTCACATGACTTATATAAAGGTTATTTGCTGTATATGATACAAGGAGAAAAAAAGATAATTTCAAAAAGCTTCGTAAAACGCATCATGTGCATGAGTACACACTTGTTAAATTTCGTTGAATTGAATGTGTCTCAAAGGTTCGTACATGTACAGATGTTAAATGAGAATATCTTAAAGGTCTTGTAGATTTTAAGTGTGGGTCTAATTCTTACAATAGGCAGTCCATGTTATCTGTCCAATCAGAGCTCGAAAATCAGTCTGATAGAGACCCGTCAATCAAATTCCAATACCGATACATGTGATTAATTGATAACTGATTATTAATCGATTAAACCGATAATTAAAAGGTTCTAATTAAAAGAAATGGCACACACGACCCCTGTCTGGATTCGTTGTAAATAAACGTGCCCATGTTTAAAGACATTGTATGTACAAGAAATAACTGATATCATTAAATTAAGTGTGTGGTAGAAATGGCTAAAGTAATGACCACTCGTCCAAAAGTTGTGAAACTTCCGCCAATAGCAGAAAAGGGGAGGTTAAATTTAATTGGTAAGTTTGTTTTTCAAAAATGTGTATATTTACTTGTGGAGTATGGTTTGAAATCTAACGTACACAAGGGACACGGTTTAAGCCGTATATCAGGTATCAGTTTTAATATGTATTCGTATTTGCCATCGACGCGGCTGGGATAAGAACAGGTGCATTAAAGACTTGACTTTGAAAATTTTAATGATAATTTTAAATAATTTTTTACGCATTTACGCGTACCCAAAACTAAATATTTACAATATCATATCATCAATACATGTAAGTTGTAACAATATTCATTTTCACTCGAGATTACATTGTAAGTTGTTGAGTGTATGCACGAAATCTTCGCTGCTATGAGATATCTTTCTAAGTTTTCTCTCACTCATTGATATATATTAGCACACGTTAATTTTATTACTTTTATCGTTTTCATTGTTCAAACACATTTGTATAATATCTAATATATTGACCGTTTTCATTTTTACTGTATATATAGATCTACATAAAAGGCCATAAATTTTGAAAGAACTTGCATGCATATGTACGTTATGTTATACATGCAAAAGGAATTTAAGTTTACTCCCCTAACTTGAAAACTTTGACACTTAACTGTGAACATTTCTCGAAAGAAACAAGCAATCTACTTTATCACTGTTTATAACGTTTAACTTTTTAAGATTTCTTGAGTAATTTTCTCCGACCCCAATATTTCAACAACTTTTGGTACAAGATACATTATGCATGTAGATATCATTAAAGATGAACAACTCTTGCAGTCTTGCGGACATTAAGGGCCTCAGTGGTTGCTGCTTCTCTTTATGTACAAAAACAATACTGTGATCACCTACAACGTTTTTAAATCTGTTTGCGTCGTTGAATAATTCAATAATTAAGTTTACATGATTTATGCACTTCGCACAGCAAAAATGTTTTTGGTGCATTTAAAACATTTTTATGAGATCGTGGCATGTAAGCTGGAATCCCTCCTTCCCTTGATGTCATTTGATTTTTTTTTTCTTGGAAAGGGGGGGGGGGGGGTCTGCAGTGAGGTGATATATATTGTTGCCTGTTTTTATAATTCTGAGTATATTAGGTCGACAGGAAACTTGAAACGCTAAGTTTTTAAGTTCTTTATTCCAAGAGACAAATGTCTCATAGGTTATACATATGAACATATACATATTAAATAAACAGTAAGAAAAACAAAGTGTACATAATCAATTTGGATAATTCACATGGAGAGTTCGTTGCTTGTTTGCATAATATAAATATTTACCTAAATTACACAGTTCTTTAGTATTAGAGGTAGATAATAACTGTATAACTTTATAGACACTTGGTTTTCGGGAGTAGTATTTTTTAATATACTTATCTCTTAAACTACAAAGTGATGGACAAATAAGTAAAAAATGGAACTCATCTTCAATTACATTTAAGTTGCAAGATTCACATTTTCGACAATCACGTGTTAAATTATCATACCTCCCTGTTTCAATTTTTAAGTCATGTGAGGACAACCGTAAGCGTGTAATTAACTTACGATATTTTACATGAATTGGTTTCTTTAGGTAAACTTGTAAACAAAAATGATCAACAACATGTTTATATAATATACATTTTGATGCATTGCTTATATCGTTAACAACTTTTTGTTTAAAGACATCACACATTCTATTAAATATATAATCTAAAATAACAGACTCTTTCATAGTACTTTGATCGGCTAAGCCTAAGATGGACAATTCTTTCCTAATATTTGAAATCCATATGTCATTATTTTTCACCATGTCTTCGTAGCAAGCTTTTAAAATACAGTTTCTACTGTTTCTTAATTTAAACCAGTATTTAAAAATTTTTTGTTTCCTGAAAATCTCTAATGGAAATCTACCTACTTCATAATAAACTGCACTGTTGCAAGTATTTTTTCTGACACCCAAAACCTTCTTACAAAAATTTATATGGACTTTTTCTACATCTTGACCTTTATGGAATCCCCAAATTTCAGCACCATAACTAAGTACACTTTTTACATAAGTATCAAAAACATTCAATTGAGTTTCAACATTAAAATTCAAATCTTTCATTTTACTAGATATGCTGAACATTGCTTTATTTCCCTGTGCTGCACAGTGCTTTTGTGTAGATAAAAATTTACCATTGTAGTTAAACAACATACCAAGATAGTTAAATTGATTCACTACTTCTACGTATTTGCTATTGTATTCCCATTTTTCATTATCTTTAACACATTTTCCGTTTCTAAAAATTACAATTTTGTTTTTTTGTACATTAACAGATAAGAAACGCTAGGAAGATGCTGTTTTATGAACTATTCTGTTTTTACAATAAATAAGAATAATAAGGCTGACATTAAGTCAACGGTATGCTGCGCCACTCAAGATCCACCTTTTGTGGCGTCATGCTCAAAATGAAAACGAAAGTACACAGTCAGCGCCGCGCCATTGCTATTTAAAACTCCACTGTTTGGCATTTAAACAAAAATCGTCTGCTGGAGATTTAAATGTAATTTATTATTCGGCCAAACAATAGATTCTTGATTAATAGGTACCACAACCGGAATAAAACGTAAATTAAATGTCTGGAAAGAATATGAAAGTGTTTGACCAATGAAAACAATCGGAAGGAGTCATTGACAACTCTCTTGACAACCACGCGTAAAGCGCGAGATTTTTGGTAGAAATGGCGACAAAAAGTGCAAGTAAGTGTGCATACATGTGCCATGTGGATATGTGGAATATATTTTGTGAATGACATCGAAGGTTATATGAAATATTCTTCTCAATTTCAGCCAGTGATGGCCGGTTAGGTCTCCTCGCCAACCCGAAAAGTGTTCCAAGAACATTTCAGGAGGACAGGTAAATATATTAATTGATTCTTAACACCCCCCCCCCCATCCGATTACCTGTATTTGAAGGTGTATGTCTCAAATTTCATAGTTACCTATAACCTATTTGTTTCAAACTTTAAATTCAATGGGATGAGTAGAGCTGAATGTGTATATATACGATATATATGTGTCTGTCAAATATTTCTGAATGTTATCTATTCAAACTTTTTTTTTAACAACAGTACCACATTTGATTTATATGATACAGGTAACTGGCTTTAATTGTTGCCTGTCCCCGAGGGACCAGGCTTTATTAGGAAACCCAAAACATTTTATATGGACTATACATGTATATAAATGATTATATTTGAGAATACTGCCCACTGTATATATGTCTCTGTAGTATATATACACCACATATTTACGTTTATAAAGATGTACCATAGGCATGTATTTGACCATCTTGATAAGAGTTTTTCATTGTAGTAACAATATGGGCCTCAATGCATGCAATGTACATCCATATACATGTATAATGATTTTTGCATGTATCGGATGTATTAATTAATGAGTGTGATAGAGATGTACTGTTCCTATGGCATCTGGTTTAGTAAACTAAATATGCATTTTATTTTCTGAATCATAGGAATTTGTTCATTATATGTAGTCTCACAGTCAATCAGCTTTTAATTATTAATTTTTAAGAAATGAATCAAAATATTTTTAGAGTTCAAAATATCTAAACCATTCAGCATTCTACAGATAAATCAGTGTACACAAGTTTACAGTTATCTTTGATTTCGTCAACATGTATTCTTGTTTGTCACATGGAGTAGATTTGTTGGTAGCTGCTTGCAGAACTGATGTTATTTTATATGTTTGATTAACAGGCGGTCAGTGTACTGGGTTGATAGACTACCCCCCACCGCCGGTCCGCACGGAACCACTGAAATAAGTATGTATTCCTGTTCCTGTATGTTACCTGGAATATTATTATTGTTAAGTAACCGGTATATCATTTGTAAAATCTTACTCAATATATTAAACATGTACACATAATATACATATCGTCAGACTTACATGTACGTAGTATAACTGCAACCTCAGAAAGAAAATATGAAATGAATTTCTATCAGTAGCATTTTATATTTTTTCTTTAAATAAGACCATTTTAGATCATGTATTAAAGTCACAAATTTACTAAAATAACGATTGAAGGTATTTTTGAATGAGTCTACTTTAATTATATGATAAAAAATTATACATGTACAATTTTACCAGTTTCTAAGCTCTTTTGTGTTATTAAGAACTGTCACATTAAAAACAAATATTTAGTCGAACACAAAGTTTATTCTGTCAAACACATGTTCAGAGAAAATTGATACACTAGTACAAAAAAGAGATTGACTGTTTTATGAAAAAAATCAATATAGGTTTTGACATTCAATTGCATTGACATTGCATAGTTTGCTTTTTTTATTGCTCTATAGAGGCACTGCAAACACCCTTACTCTATTCAAAATTTCATTCGTAATGCCACAATACACAAAGACTAATGCATTTAAATCAATTTTGTTCATTATATTTTGTGTGAGCACCTAGCAGCGCTTTCATGCAAAAGAATGGCACCAAATTATTAGAGTGTCTGTGAAAAGAATGAATTGAAAGAGAGATTTGCTGCAGCTGATAAAGAATATTACCAGCTAGCTGTACAAAACTGATAATATTTGAAAGAAAAGAAGAATTATTCACACAATGTCCGTGCCCCCACCCCTCCTATAATTGCTTATTCATATACATATTTTATTGGCAAGGAAATTGCTCTAAAATATTCAATATATTGGTATATTACTTTAGATATTTGAAGTGTCCATTATATTTCTTTTTGGTTGTCTGGGACTCTAATCTATATATTGGGCGATGATAATTGTGAAGAATTGCTTGATCAAGTAAACCATTGTGTCACTTAAAGTGCCTACAAGTATATGTGTTGATACCCATCTCATCATTTTGTCAAGCGCTTTACATAAAAAAGGGTGATCAATATAGTTCACAGATTTAAACCTCAGTCTTGATGTGAACGACGGAGATAAAAATCGAGGCACTCGTAAACCAATGTTAGGCAGGAGGGGGTGGCTTTAGGGGGGCTTATGGAGAGATTATTGTCATAATTTATATTTCCTTGCAGCTCTTGTATAGGTTGGCGATAGTATTGCACAGGTTTTGGGTTAGATTTTTTTTTCTTCATTTATTCAAGTGCACCAAGCTATCTTATTCTTGAATTGTAAAGTTAATAGTATGTTGCCATGAGCTCATTCACAACAGGTTTATAAATGGGGTGGACATTAATATCAAATTGAGATCAAATCTTCTGCTTTTAAAGTGCCTGATAATATAGTTAAGCTAGAATACAAGTTTTTGTTGATGTAATATTAGGAGTTATGAATACTTCATAACAATTTTCAAGCCCTGATCGAACCTTAAATTGGTCTCAAGCAGTAAAATGCTAAACTGTATAAGCTGGCTAGAAAATACAGTTTCTCCAGATAAAAATGAAATTAATCGTATGTAGTATCCACTCTGAGACTGTATGGATCATGTATATAATGTTGATAAGTAGAGACTTCAATGAATAATTTGATCTCCTTCAATTGGTTAAGCCTTCTCTTTGAAACAGTTAGGAGCAGTTGTTGGTTTATGTAAATTTCAGACTTAACTACATTAACTTTAAACAATTGATGATTGATCGGGGAAGGGATTTTGATTTTCATAATCATAAAATTAAGTCATATACCCATCAGTTCTTAATGTCAGATTAATTAAGTTTGAGTGTACATTATATATTCTGAATCAGATGATTTGAATCATTAGGAAATTATCAAAAGAAAAAATTGAACACATTCTTATCAGTCGATGACAATTAAGATATTTACTGGTTAATATTCCAATTTCAATTATTTACGATTCATTTGTCTAATATATAGAGTTATATAAATTTATAAGAGATAACATCATCCTTCATGTACATGCATAAAAATATAATTCATGTACCAGTATTGAAACACATGCACAAAGATTATTAGCAAGGATAAATTCTTGCATTTTTAAAGTCCATGATGTACCGTAAGTATCGTATCTGAAATTTAACTTTAGAATAATAACAATTTACTCAGTTTTACAGAACAAGATCCATGGAAAAAATATTTTACATATTATAATGAAGTTTGGCAAGGTTTTCACATAAATAGTTGATTCATTAAGAAGTAAATACGATGACATATACTTAATCCAACATAGACCAAGGGTTTAAATGGTCTGGATTTTCTTATTAAAGCATTTTATAGATCTTTTGCACAAATATTGATTTGAAACATTCAAGGTATCGGCAGCAATCCCATATGCAAATATAGACGTAGTGGTTGATACCCAGTATTACGGAGTGTTAAAACATTTACTTTCACTTATTGAGCCAACAATTTAGCAATAATTGTTTTTATGAAATATGAAAAGTAAATTGCAGTTAATTTTATAAAATTTCAAGAGCAAATAAAATTAATGGATGCCATGTACAAGTATTAAATTAATAAATGTTTAAATATTTAAAATATTTTGACATGGAGTTCCTATTTCTCATACTGGTACATCTGCTATATGTTATATTTAATTGTATCGATTGACTATCGATCATAGAAATTGACTTCTTGAGTGATTTTTAAGTACCGGTACTTGGCATTTATAGTGCATGCATTTCATTGCATCATTTTGGTACAATGCATATTAAGTAAGTGATTAGGAAGTTTGCATGTTGATAAAGCTGTTTCTTGCTAGGGCCCTGCTCTGCGGATGCCCTACAGTGATCACTCTGTCTTTTCTGTCTATCTGTCTTTCCATCCATCTGTCCATCTGAGATTGCTTGTCATGAGCATATCTTCTCTCCCCTTGACCCAATATGGCTCATACTTCACCCACAGAGTGCCTTTGGGTAAAGGGGTGTGCAGTGACCTTGAATGAAGTTTGTAGGTCAAGGGTCAAGGTCATATCGGACCACCAAAAATTCCTTTTTTAGAGCATTTACATTTTCCACTTAGCTCTATTTGGCTCATGCTTCTCATAAACACAGCTTTTGAGTAAAGGGTGTGTTGTGACCTTGAACCAATTTTCAAGGTCAAATGTGAAGGTCATAGCAGAATTAAATGAAAAATCCTTGTCCAGAGCATATCTTCTCTCCCTTTGCTCCAATCTGGCTCATACATCACCCACATAGTGCCTTTAACCAAAGGATATGCTCATACATCACCCACATAGTTTTTTTATTCAAAGGATATGCAGTGACCTTGAATGATGTTTGTATGTCAAGTGTCAAGGTCATATCAGATCACACAAA
The DNA here is from genome assembly GCF_025612915.1 of Magallana angulata. Lineage (NCBI taxonomy): Eukaryota > Metazoa > Mollusca > Bivalvia > Ostreida > Ostreidae > Magallana > Magallana angulata. The sequence continues at coordinate 29,951,380 of NC_069111.1, read as the reverse complement.
AATCCCTTTTTAAGAGCATCTATATACTCTCCACTTAGCCTTATTTGGCTTATACGTAAACAGAGCTTTTTGGTTAATGGAGTGCAGTGACCTTGAACCAAGTCAATGTGAAGGTCGTAGCAGATCTCTTTATAACTAGTTTTAGACCATAGATTATTTACCATTTGAAATGCCTGTATGTAAGGGGTAATGAGATTGAATTAGAAGTTCTATGCCAGGTGGAAAATTGCCAAGTTATAGGTCAAGGTCAAAGGAAAATTATCTGAAAATCTTTTTATCCTCTTTCCCATAATTTAAGTTGTTTAGTGGAAAAATGTTCTCATGAAATAGCCATCTGTGATCAGAAGATTTATATTACTAAGGCAGTTGCAGATCATATAATTATCTAATGTTCAATGTCAGTGATTGTTGTAACAAATGGTTTAAGGTGGTATGAGAACTTCAATATTGTGACATTCTTCGTATTAAAATTATAACAATAAATTTAAGCATAATTTTATGAATGTTTTCTTTTCCACGATTGCTAAGAGCATTAACCACTATAAGAAAGCTAATGACGGGAATATAATATAAGGGTCATCAAAACCTGTCAGCCGAGCTGATTGATCAGAATTTTTCATTCAAGATTAATCTGATTTCTTTCATTAGTCAGTACTTATCTGTAACTTCCAATAAAAATTGAATGTACGCTAATGAAAACTTGCTATGTTTTTCAAAAGTTATGTAGATTATATCATGTACTCTTATGCACCTTACTTTGAAAGATGTCCCATACCACCTTTGATAAAGTCTCTCAATTGCTTCCAAAGATTTTGCATATACATGCATGAACCTATTTAGTGTTCAAAATGTAAATCAGAGAGCCTGCCCTCCATATAGTGATGGAGTAAAGTTGCATGTACCTTAATATATTCATGATCATAAAAGGATAAAAAGCCTTTTCTTCATTTAAAAAGGCCATGGTTTTCCAAAAATTGTGGGTCTTTAGCTCAAGTATTGTTAATATTCTTGAAATGAGTAAAAGATATTGAGGGGACTTACAACATTAGATAATCCTTCCTTGATGAACATAATATATACATGCATATGCTTTAATATCAAGCATTAATTACCAGCATATAATGTTAACACACCTGGTTCAATGTTTAAGGAATTTATTTACATGTATTTGCTTACCAAAAAATGGCCCATTAAGCATGTGTTGAACACACCTGGATAAATATGTATTGCTCGAGCATTAATTTGATATTCTTTTAAAATTCCAGTTATTTGGATATCAAAAATTGACCCTTTTTAAAAATTGCTTGTGTTTTGAAGTTGACACTTAAAAAAAAATTATGTTTGTAAGGATATGTACGACGTACTACCAGCGACACAGAAGCGAGTAAGTATATATACTTGTAGATGAGGTATGAAAGCATGTGTAAATAACATCGATAACATCAAAATGCTTTCAAGACTGTTTAATTTGATCTTCAACTTGTTTTCTATTTTCAGTTTCTTTTTAGTGAAATAATTTTTTTGATTAGCTTTACAGAAATTTAAACCTCAGACGTATTAATGTATGTAGCTGTTAATTAATAATGAAATTTTCTATAGCCACTCAGTTTGCTCTCTCTCAATGCGAATTTTTTTTTTTTTACTCTTTTGATGACCAATATCCATATTCTAGCTGGACTGAATTATAATTTTAGATTATAGAAATGTTTAATCAAGTTTTAGTGTGTATGTATAGTTAATGTAGGAATATTAATGATAGCACAGACCATATAATATGAACCAGTATAATGGACCCTGAAAAAAATTCAATGGCTTTTAGCTACCGTAGTTGACTTTGTAAATATATGACTGATTAAATTGAACTGAATATATTATGCTAGACTGAATGTATTTAAATTAATACTGTATTTTAATTACTAAACTGATTTCAAGCTTTACTTAACACTTGGGCTGCAGCTTTTAAAGATAATGGACCTCTAATGTGGAATTCAAACTAACTGACAACAAGCTTTTAAACCATTTTTACAGTGGTTGAACTGATTAAATGCTATCAGGATCTCTACAAGTTAAAGTACATGATGTTTTAGATTAATTAAGGTAGTCCTATACTCGGCACTAAATGGGCTCAATCATTAAAAGCTTAGCTTGAAATGATAAATATACATTCTAGCAATACATATACAAAAGAAAATATGCATGTTTACATGCTAGTTTGTTTGTTATCACCTCTCATACAGGTGTACCCCCTTGCGAAAACTATTGACAATTATGAAATTTGCCAGACGTCCGTTTTTCCTAAAAACAATTACCAATTTTGGGAAAATTAGAACTGATCATACAAAATAGAGTATAAATATTTATTTAAGCAATATATCATCAATAATTTTGCGCAAATTTTTGTAAGTAAGTACGCTTTATGGACCTGATGTATCAAAATAGAATACAAAAAATGCAATGCTAGTATCGCGTTTGGTAATTTTTTTACTATTTTATGGACTCAAACTTAAATTCATGGTGTTTATTCTATAGATTGACATCTTAGAAAAAAGATTTGGTAAAATAAATTATATGTTGACGGATTACTTTCAAGGCTATAAGCTCTAAACCAAGTAGACCCTGACGAAAAAATCCGTAAAAATCACATTTTGCTACAGTTTTCTGCCTAGATCTGTCAACAATGTTAGATATCATTTAAACATTAATTAATTGACGATTGATTAAATTCGAAAGATCTTCTGTGTCTAAATTTAAACCGGTTTTAGTAAAAGAAAAATAAAATTTCGGGGGGGGGGGGGGGGGGGGGGGGGGGCATCAAAACAAAGAAGATATAAGCACACCTGAGATCCTGGTTAATCAGAAACTTCGTTTTTCATTTTACTTTAACAGAATCGAGTTTCTCAACATTAATCATTTCTATCTCTCATAGAATACATATATTACCGTTCTAATTGCTTATTATTGCCATTGTTTACAACAGCGATGTAGAGCAAAATCAATACCGGGTATCTAAAACGCTTTGTTAAAGTCGAACCAATATTGTAAAATCCGTATTATGACGTAGTGCGATACTCGGACTACTTTAAATCTGATTTTTTCTGCCTGTTTAAGCTTGACCTAAGAGAATCGAAATGTTTTTTAAAATAATTTTTAAAAACCATGCAAGCAAAATATTCTTGATGAATTCCAAGACATATAGGACGAAATATTTTGATCAAGAAAAAAATATATAAAAAATAATGAAAAAAGAAAAAAAGCTTAAGATATGCATTGCTCATTAAGTAACAGTGTTAGATATGTTTTTGTATATCAGTAAATTTATTGATTTGTATACTTGCAGATACAAGGTTTTTTTAATTTTTGCAGTACAGTAATAGAATCAAAATATTTTTAGCTTGCGTGATCATCATTGGAATACAACAGCCATGCATGCAGTTCACTATTATGTAGGCTAACTGTAGGTCAATTCATTAACCTTTTTTTGGTTTTAAAAACTTTCTTTATTTTCAATTCGCCTCTTGGATTAAGTTTGGGAAGCTCTTTAGACTTTAGCTATACATGCATGTAAGTACTGTTTGCAAGCATGTGTTAGCAGTTATGGGATATGTGAGATATTCCCCTCAGAAATGTGTGAAGGAGCCAATCAGAATATGTTATTGAGAACAAGAAAAATTTAGTAAGTTGGCCATCATAAGTTAAAAAACCTGCAAGCTTGGCTGTTGGTTTCCGATATGTATTTTAGTACTTGAGAAGTGAAGACATCTGTCAACGCTAGATTAGTCAAGCTCTTTCATTATGCGAGTAATGTTTTTTTTTCTTTAATTGCAGTCGCCAGTGCTAGGGTACAGGAATTGTCCAAGCACCGTACACCAAATCAACATGGTTGGCGAGGGGACAGGTATGGTGACTAAATGATGATATTTACATTCATTATGTCATGAAAACCTTGTATTAAATGTGAACAAATTGTTGTGATTTAACAAACTGTCTGTTAGAAATACATGTACGAATGACTGAATTTCTTTTTGAAATTTAATTGATTTGTTACTAAGTGGTAACAGGTTATTAAATATAGGTGTGTGTGTGTTCTTGGACATGTTTCACTAAAAATTCAGTGTTCACTTTTAAGTCAGTTAATCTTGTTTTGCACAGGCCAACTCCTATCTGGGGGGTCAGTGAGGGGGCGCAGAAAGTGGAGGCGGGCCCCCGCTTGGTGTCCCTCAGCCAACACAAAGAACCCCACCCTCAGTATCTGTTTGATAGGACTGCCTATATGACAGTATGTATCTTATATGTTATATTTCTGTTCAAATCTTACCAAATCAATGAACAAATTCAAGATGTTGAAAACTCATTTGCATGCTTCATCCTTATAAGTTTTCCAGTGCATGTGATATGGTTCTGTCATAACAGCTTGCTGTTTTATTTTGCTAGAAACAAAACAAATCTTAAATTAGTATCTGTAATGTGGTACATTTTAGTAATAAAGTATTGCTCAAATTGAAAATAAATATTTTAACAATTTGCAAATAAAATCCAGATACGGCCATTTTTGACAGCTGATATGCATATGACAGCAAGCTTGTAAAATTTTTCTTTTGCTTGAAAAATGTGAAAACTTTAAAGTTTTTAAATTGTAAAACTTGCTAATTTTTAAGATGTAAAACATTTATCAGGTTGGCCATGTATGGAAAACTAAATTTTAGGTTGCAGTAGGGTGTAAAGTTATCTTTCTGCAATTGGGGTATTACATGTAATGCAAATAAGAAAGAATCTTGCCGTATGTTTCACCCTGAAAACATCAAACTTGACTGTATCATTAACGAATTGTGATGTGATTAACCAAACAATCAAAAAAATGAATTGTATTTCAGATGCCACTCATTCAAGTATGTATTTAAGAATATAACCAAGATTTTCATAGTGTATGATTTAATACTGATAGAGACAAAACTATATTGCTTTTTGAATAATTTTAAACAGAAAGGAAGAACAAACCTGTAAATGATAGTTGGTAATAGATTTAATCTGTATTTTTGCTGTTGTTCAATAATATTATGGAAAAGAGGGGAAAAAAAGTCTGCTTTGAAATTGCTGATTTAGAAATAATTATATACAGCTTTTTATCAACCAAGGTGATAGGGTAACAAATAACATTATAGCCAAAACAAGTCTAAAATCATGACCGAAGTTTAATGCTATCAAAAGGATTTAAATTAAGATGAAGCAATTCAAACATGTAAAAAAAAAAAAAATGAAAAAATGAATAATAAAATGATATTGATTTTTTAAAATGGTTATTAAAAATTCTTGTAAGAAATGATACAAATTCAGACTAAATGTAAACATCTGGTTATTTTGGCTATTTTTGATTTTTTTTGATTCATGACTTCTTAGACATTGTAGTTGGAATCTAACTTGCTTTGAAGTGAATATACTATATCCATATTCATATTAGCTTACATATATATGTTTCTATATATAAAAAGTATTTTTGTACATGCATGTACATGTACAGTGTATAAATTGGGTAAGAAAAGTCTTAAGTTAGTGTCTGATCTTGATTGATTTTTTATTTTGAAATGATGATATTGTCAGATTTGTATTCTGTTTAAATAAGTGGACTCTTTAGTGACCTGAAATATGTTTAACCTATATGTACCTCCCATATATGTATTGTATGTACATGTATGTCAAAAATTATGTCATAAATATATTACAGAAATCAAAGTTACCCCGCACCCCCCCCCCCCTAAAAAAAAAACCAAAACCACCAAAAAAACACCAACCAAACAACAAACCCCCGTGATTGTGTTTGTATATCTATTTGTTAATCATATATTATAAGAAAGTTGTAAAATTAAAAGTTGTACATGTTATAACATATGACTCTTTTTAATCACAGGTGAACGAAGGAGCAAAGAAAGCTAACCCCTCAGAAAGGTTAGATGTTTTGTCCAAGCCAAGGGATAGGAGAGATCGCGATAAATTTGGGTTCATCACCTTGGAAACCTCCTGGGGCCAGTACAACCCAGTTCCCCCAGCTGCCAAATCTGCGCAGTGCACACCCCATGTAGAAGCATTGGCTGAGCCCAAGAAATATCATCCCCGATTTGCAGGAGAAAAACCCGTTCAGTGGGATGTGAACGAGAGTGCACTCAAGGCCATAGCCAACCTGAGGCTACAACAGTTGTCCAGACCCCGAAGTCGCACCATGATTAAGGATGATTACGACCCGTACAGAGTGACACTGGCCGCCAGACGAGCTCACGCCACCCCCAGGATAGACGAACTTTGTGTACCCATCCCAAGAAAAGTTCGGCCTAAGAAAGTTGCGTAGACGGGACAGCTAAATGTTTTAGTTAAATCAGACTCAGTTTTTTCATCATTGTTTACCATAATTAATTCTGCTGACTGGTTTTTGTTTTTGTTTTTGTTTTTATAAATTGGTTATATACCCGAAGTTATTGAAAGATGTAAAGCATTTAGTATTACGGTAAATGCTCAAGATTTAATTAAGGAACAGTTATGTCTTAAGTTTTTTGTTATTACGTGTCGTTTCTGTGACTCTTGTGTCATCTATATGTTTACCTGCCGACATGTCAATTTCACAGTATTGTTGATTGATGCTGATTCAGCATTTTGATACCATATTTGAAATGGTCTGTGATATTTATTGTGAGTATTTTAGTCCCTTGAAGAATATTATCTTCATTTTTTTGTTTGAAAGCAAAACATCAGTATTACATGTATGTTTGTGATTGCATATTATATTTTTTTTTTGTTTTGACTTTTAAAAGAATTATTTATATAAAGCTTACCACTCCTCCCCTTCTTGCCGTATATTTTTTCTTAGCTGCAAAAGTCTATCAGTTGCTGATAATTTTACTATTTAATCTAGTTGTAGAAATACAACTGTGGATTAATCACAAGTAGCTTAAGGTTACCTTTTTATCTTATATAATTGGGATCACCACTTTTAGTTCCCATGTAATCCTATAAATTTCAGCCGGTTTCTGTTCAGATTGCTTTTTACATATTTAGAGGTGATGTGTCAAACTTTTTTTGTCCACTTTCAAGAACAAGTATTTAAAAGGTGCAATTTTTAAAAATGTAATATGCACCTATGTATGCCAATATCAATTTTGATTGGATTCTGGAGTTGGGCATTGTATCAGTATTATTATTATTATTCTAGACTTTATTTTAATACAGTAGGGGTTTATTATAGTATTTAATAGGTGGGCTATAGAGATACATTAGCATGAGTATTTATAATTGTCTTGGAACAAATAAATTAGAAATTAGGGACTGCCTTAAAAAGGTTATTGCTGGTATTTTGCATAATCTTAAACAGTATTGATAAAATTTGTATTATTGTGTAGTGGTTTCAGATCAGTATTAAAGTATGTAGGCATTGTGTTAAAATGTTAAATTTTTTTAGTTTAAAATTTTCTTCTTTGATAGAAAAGCCGTTTTCTGTCTGTTGATTTTTTAATTAAAGAGTGATCGAATATTTGAATTTCTATTATTTCTACTTAAGATGTGTGATTTTAATGTGACACAATAGTATACCACTATTTTTTTTTATGATAGATATATTGAACTCATACATTGTATCTCAGTGATTCACATATTTTAAGTATATATAAATAAGTACTTTCAATTTCATATGTATTTTATAGAATATTGTGGTGTTTTGTGTATTTTCTATGAAAAGTTTGTGTTGAACAATAAATATCAATAAAGGTTTATCGCTCTGATTTAATGATAAACAATGAGAATGAGAGATTCTACTAATTTCAGAGTAATACAGTTGTTGGTAAAATAAATTGAAGGAATTTTATTAATTTTCTTCACTGAACCACTGCAGTAGGCGTAGTTTAAGTTTTCATCATTAAAAAATGTTTGTAGGTTAGAAAAGACAATCTGGGTTTCACATTTTATCAATTTTAATGCTCACTAAGCGTGTTGATTCTGTTTATATTCTAACAGGTATTAACAGTGATAAACCACAAATCACGTTTTAAAAAAAAATTACAACATTAAAAAAATGCAATTAGAGCCAATGAGTACATACAAAAGTTCGTTGATGCCAGATCCAGGGGAAATTACTTTGTATATTTCATGAGCACGCAATAAATTGCGGTTAATAAATAGTGTTATTATACTTTCATGTTAAATACTGAAATCTGATTGGTTTAGACGCAGTTGGTAATCCGTTCTATTACCCTCATCGTTAGCAAAACACTTGGAAACGGGTAACACAACGAATTGTTACATGCGCGTAAATTATGCGCGTACAGTTCGCCGCAGAATTTTTTATTTCTATATAAAAGCATTAAAATTTTCTTTAAAATTAAATCATTCAGTATAATAAAATAAATAGTGGCTGTTTGGAAGGGTAACTTTTGAAATTGACACCCCTCGAAAACCATTGTCAACCTCCGCTTCGCGTCGGTTGACAATGGTTGTCTCGGGGTGTCAATTTCAACAGTTACCCTCTCAAACAGGCACTATTTATATAATATCAATTTTTATATTGTTTTCAATGATTTTTGTAAATGATTAAAATATGTAAAGTAGAAACGAATCTTTCTCAAAAAATGATTCGAATCTAGATTTCACCATGGTCACTGATTCATGGAATATTGGTTCTTCAGTGGTAAAATTTTAAATTCATTACGGTTCGAATGACAATTCGATTTGAATCAGATTCTTTGATCCGATCACGTAGATTGCTTTGATTTTATTCAGATTTTTTTAAAAGTGTGGTTTTCACAGAGTTTATCTTTCAATATCACTGAACTTTTAACCTCATATCATAAACGTAAAGAATTCCCAAGATGAGCACACCATTATATCTGGCAAAAATTATTGCTTTGAATTAAGGATCTTTATAGAAAAACAGCAGTATGAATAAATGTACAGTCCAAGTTAGTTTATGGCGTCCACTGAGTAATTTCTTTTTTTAATTAAGAAAGTTGATTGCAAATCATAAAGTAACTGATTGACGTCTTTCCCTCGTACTTTGATGTTGAAATTACCCAGACATTTTCTTTATCGATCGAACTATAGACAACATCGAGGGCACGAACTCCACGGACCTCTCGGGCTGACCTTAGACATTCATGCAATAGGTGTAGTAGCCATGAAAACTTTAATATAGTATTTGGAATAGTTGATTTGGCTATTTCTTCTTTGAACTGACAATAAAAATAATTTACACACCTTTCCCAACTTTTTATGCATAATTGATAGAAAATTTAGAGATGGATGTAAATGTAAACAGTGAAAATCAATGCTTTTTTTTTGGTGTTGAAAGAAGCGATCATTGAAGGGGGAAAACCCCACTTGGTTATGGCACATAAACTGTAGATATGGTGGCATATAGTTCTGCCACCAATTATTAGATGATTATGTCGACCTGTCAGATCTTAATGTCGACTCGTCAGACAATTATGTCAACTTGTCAGAGTTTTTGTCGACTCGTCACTTAATCACGTGTTCATAAAATCAATAAGAAAACGTATCCATGCCCGCTCTATTTCTGCCATTCAGTTGACATCATATTTTTCTGACAAGTAGACATATATGGATCTGACAAGTTAACATAATAATCTTTCACGTAGTCATCATTATCTAGTTAGTCGTCACAATTATCCAACAAATTGACATAATTGTCTTACAGGTTGACATAACTTTCAGTCAAGACGACAAAACATTTAGCTCACAATTCAACATCATTATCTAACAAGTCGACTTAACAATTTGATTGATAATTTTCTATAAACTGGCGGCCAATGTGTTATTCTGTGTTGATTTCATGTCAAGCATATCGGTACATAGGGACCCCTGGTAACATAGATCTGCCACCACTTATCAGATAATTATGTCGACTTGTCAGATCTTGATGTCGACTTGTCAGATAATTATGTCGACTTGTCAGATCTTTATGTTGACTTGTCAGAAAATAATCATATTGACTAGACACTCTTTACAATTATAGCCATATTGATTAGAAACTCTTTACAATTATAGCTTTTTGATGAGGTAAATACATGGTTTTATAGACGTGATGGTCAATCACGCTTTCTTATGAAGCACTGGATCATTCTATCCGTCAATGGGGTAAAAAACACTCTGAGAAAGTCCATTCTAGATTTTCCAGATACACCCCCTTGTTAAACGAATGACCATTATATCACCGTTACACAAGCGATTATGATAAGGTTAAAAAAAATTGAAAACCGGTGATTTGGTTACAAGACTGCCAACTACGAATTTTTGTGTAATTAGATGCAATATAATTTAAAATATTTTAAATTCACACCTGAAACGTGCTACATGTACTTCTAAATTTGTTAAATGAAATGACCAAAGACATCCTGAATTTTTATGCCATATCAATATTAAAGCTACATTTTATAAAGAAAATAGCTAAGACGATTTCGAAAATTAAAAAAAATATCTTTTTGTTGTTTCTTAAAGACTCGTTCGTTTTCAGAAACAACAAAAGTTTTGTTTCAATACATTTTCTATAAATGTTTGGTCTATTTGCCACAAAAATCTTCTAACCATTATGATAGCAAAGTGTGTATTTTCTGATGTAAAACAGCAGAAAGTTATAACATGTAGTTTGATTTAAATGTAACTACAGCACATTAGCTGCGATTTTAAATTACTTTCTATATACCTTAAACGTTTTTAAGATTTTTCATTTTTCTATCCTTCTATAATCTTTTGTCTTTGTTACCCTATCAAAGGATGGTCGGGTACAATATAACATCATGTTACTTTGACATGTACATGTAAATGTACGACAAGTTCCTGTCTTTCGAAACATCCAAACTAGAAACAGTGATTCCGAGGTGTTTTTCTGCTTCTAATTTTTATATTGATGAATTGAAATTTTTCAATTCATCTTATTAAAAATGCCAATTATTTAGTGTTCGTAGTTTTTTTTTTAGAAACATTTGATAAAATATTCTTGAAACAAGTATAATCTCTTGAAAGCGTTAATGAAACTAGATTCCAAGGTCAATCGTCTCTAAAATTGCCTTGATAAAAACCTTAGAAATCTTGTTTACAAGTTCAGAGGCAGTTACAGACACGTTTAAAGTGTGTGTGGGTGAGGTGGGGAGAGCGCTTATAAATTCGAAATCTTCACCAAAAATAAGATAAAACAAAAAATCTCCAACACCTTTTCACCAATCTTCAACATCTTACTACGTAGGGGAGGGGATGTACTGTGTAGTAAATGTACTTAAAATCGTTCTTTTTTTTCTTTTCTTTTTTATAATTTAATGTTTAGTTTCCCTATACTGTTAAAGACATTTCCTGAAAAGGTTGTCGGAATGATGCAATTCCTTCAAAATTCAATTTCCTTTATAAATGTAAGAAAAAAATGTCTGTTTCGAGAAAAAGTGGGCCTCTGGTGCTACGTTAGGCAAGATGAATCAATGGTCATTTGATGATAAACTTGAGTTAACTTTTTCGAACACAAAATGGTGGCCAATAAGACGACACCCCTAGCGCCTGAAGAATTTCATTGGCTGTGAGTATTGCTTATTTAACTTTTACTTTTTTATGATTTTCATACGCATACTCTGTAATAATTAACACGATGTATATACGGACAATTAGAACTTGTGATAATTTATAGCTTCAATTAATAGTAAAATATGTTTACTTAAAATTTTGCGAAGTGCATCATTTAATTAGTTTGATCGTTGGATTTAATGTTTAGATCAATCTGAACATTTTTAATATATCAAAATCATTGCTATTTAATTGTTTTTCTTCAATAATCAGCTTCTTTCCCCCGTATCCTAAGATGTTTATGACAAAAAAGCAATAAAAAGGAATATCAAATACACGTACAGAGATATATATCAGCTTTATTATTTTCATTTGAAATTATTTCATTCTGCCTTATAGAAGAACAATATTACACATAGGTATTGATAACTGAGAAGTGTTGTTATAAATGAGAGATAAAAAGCTCGACATATCTGAATAAATTCATTTTTGCTGCAGTATTCGTCATGGGTAACAATTACACCGTGATAAACCAGCCCCAAACCATCCGGGAAAGGATGAATCGTCTGCCATTCGGTATACCTATCATGTTTTTATGCTTGATAGGAATTGTAGGAAATGCTTTTGTACTGTACATCTTTCGTAAAATTCAACAAAATCCTACTTACAAAGTTTTTGTGATTATGCTGGCTTTGTTGGATCTCGTCTCATCTATTGCTCATTTTTTGAAAGAGGCTGCTACAATGGCTTATACATCACACGACGACAGCGATATAGAGTGCAGATTAACATATTACTGTGGGTTTATCGTAGGATAGTCATCATATTTTGTCGTTGTTGCGATTGCTGTGGAGAGATAGAGAAGATTATGCCATCCACTGAAGCCCCAGATGTCAGTGTCTACCTCTAAACGTGTTTGTATAGGATGCGTATGCGTATCTGTTCTGACTGGTGTTAATTTTCCATTTATGATGGGCAACTGGTACGCAAAGGTGGATGATCTAAATATTGTGCAATGTTTGCTTGGAAACAGTGGTAAACCAAAGATTTGGCCATTCATTTATTGCGTATTTTATCTTATATCTTCATTCATCTGATGTGTGATTATAACCTCCATTCAGGTCATCCTCCATAGAATTCGAGCGTCACAAGATTCGAGAAAGAACTTAATAGATGGACAAAATTCAACCCAAAAGAAGCATTCTAAATCCAACGCCCAAACCAATGAGGACACTCTGAATACAATTTCAATTATTTCAAAATCTGAAAATAATGCCTGTGAATTTGAAAGCACTGTTACGGACAAACGGCAAATCAGAGCACACAACGGCGACATGAAAATGATTGAAGTTATAACAAAGCGACCCTCCAGTGTGAAAAGGTCTACAGGTCGAGTTGCAGAAAAGGATAATGTCAAAATAACTCTCACTTTCTGTATCATTACATGTCTTTTAATCGTGAGTTACACTCCTCATTTAGCTTTCAACACCTACTTGGCCTATCAAAATTATTATGGTCTGCAAGTAATCTTAGATAGATCTACATATACTCTATTTTCTGTGCTTCAACATTTTGTTGCAATTAACGGTATTCTGAACCCTTTTGTCTATTTCTTTAATGACAATAGATATAGGAATCTGTTGAAAGAAACACTTTGTTGTTAAAATACATTTGATTGACTGTTACCTGTTGATATAATACCGAGCTCATTTGAAAATTGTGAAATAAAATTAATGTAAAAAAAATCTTAGAATTTGTACAGTAGTTAACAATTATAAAAGTTTGTCGTTTACTAGTATTATATATTACATGTGAATTTAGTTTCCAGAATGTATATTGTATACTTATATTGTATCACATGCATTAAAGAATATTATACGTTTATCTTGTATTTGAATTAAAATATGGATGTTTGTCTGCAATGTTTATATATCGAGTGCAAAGAAAGAGAAGTGTTAAATGTTCTTTTTGGAATATTGGAGAATTCATATAATGAACATAAAAGTTCATGTGTAAAAGAGAAAGAACTTTTTCTATCTAGAACCATTGATATTAATTTAGTTTCCATTATAAAATCAAACGTTGGATAAGAGGTTTGTCAATTTTTAGCATTACACTACAAATAATGTTTTGATACATTTTGTATAATTTGAAGAGGTTCACTCCTTAGATTTTGAATAGCCATTTTAGGTCACCTCTAGTCTGAAAATTCTGCATCACATATTAAATCTAGTAATATATTTATATTTTACAATGCCAAATAAACTTTATTGAATAAAATTGTTTAAAAAAAACATTTCACAGAGTGTAGTTAGGGACTATATTTTGTGGCGGAAGGTTTTCAAGAAGGAAATGAACAGTTTTCATAACTCAATAGATCTAGAGTACTGTTACTTTAGCTTCCTAATTTTCAGCGCAGACCAAACTTTTAGATAGTTTGTGTATTACAATACCGGTATGTTTATGATGTTCTAAAAAAAGAAATTTAAGAAATATTTTGATACTTCTATGGATATATTTGGGCATATTTAGCTTATATTTTATAGATTTACTTAAAGTTTGGCCTAAAATTAGCATATTTCATGCTATATCTCAAGTTTTTGAGTTGTGACCCCTACTTGTTTTACTTTTAAATTAGATATTAAATGTATGTCTATTTGTATGCAAAGTTTTGGAAAAATGACATTGCTATAATTTTTTCAATTTGCACTCCAAAATTTTGTAACATCTGTTGTTGTGTTTATTATGAACTTGCATTTGAAGCCACCAGTAAAGCAAGAATTTATAAACTTTGACTTTGATTTAACTTTCATAGTCACTTCATGTGTTCAACTTCATACTGTATTAAAATAATAACTAAATAATAGTTCAAACTATAAATAGTTGTTTGATGTCTTCAAATTATCAATTTCCATGTCAACTTTCAGCAAAAATTTCAGGGAAATTATCAATTCTGTTTGTGGCCCTATATTTCCAAATAATGGCATGCGACATTGCCGACAAATAAAATAAATGAACATTTTAGGTCCCCATCTTTATATCCAAGTGGTTTTCGGATGATTGACATTACTATTATTTCAGGAGGCAACTTCCTTAACTTACAGTATACACATATGGTGGTGGGAGATAAAACCGACAATACTTGTAATCATAGAAAAGCCTGGGCAGAAAGGAATCCATTTCTTATAAGATGTTAAAAGTATACTAACTAAACGAATGATAAAAATAGATGCAGTACTTATGTAGTTCTGACTTCTACTGCATGTTTTTTTTTCTACAATGAAATGATACAATGTCTATCGCATTTCGTTTTACTAAAACAATGAACTATTTAAACCTAAATTGACGTTGCTTAACCCTACCTCATCTAATTTTCTTTAATTTTGAAGACATTTTGATTAATTTGTGTCTATGATTCCAATATTATAGATCTGAATTTTACATAGCATGAAACTTTATTAAAAGTTATAAACTGACCGAAAAACTAATATATCAACCTTGAACAAGAAATCCATTTTAAGTTAATTACTTAGTACACAGATTAATTTTTAGCATTAAAATCAGATTCATCATGAAAATATCGATTGAAAACAGGCATTACCCGATGATGCATGCAACAATTTTGTAGTGAAAATCTAAGGAAAGAATCTTCTCGTTATCAGACCTACTTCTTACATTAAGAAATTCATGAAATCTTGACACAGTCAAACCGATCATATAACCAAATGATTTTATCAGTTTAATCATATTTGACCATCTTGTTTTCGCATAAAGGTCAGATCAAGGTCACAACCTTTTCCCTCAACTTAAAGGATGATAAAAATAAATTTAGTTATCTGCAGTTATGTAGACATCTGTTTAAGATTTGAAGTTTCTATTCTTTAACAAATGTTAGGATATCAGAATGTCTATCAGCTGATACTACTAAATTAATTGGAATCAATATTTAAAATAGATTAATTTTGCTTAGCCTAAATTTCCTCTATTTTTCTAAAATTTGAAGATGTTTAATTATTTCTTTATTCTTACAATATTTAAATATTTCTGACTTTTGTGAAGACCTGATATAAAGATATAAAATTGATAGAAACGCTAATATATAATGACCATTTAATAAGAGAGAAAATCCGAACCTAGTGATTTTCCCCACAAATCTATTAATAGACTGAGCGGTAATAAAAATGTATTTTGATAGGCAAATCATATTTTAAAAACATATTCTGAAAACCAAGCATCTTATCATTAGTTCACATAAGTTGAAAAAATCCAACATTAATGTTATTGTTTGAGAAATGCTAAATAGACTACTGAATCTGCAGCAATTCTGTTTTGCAAAGACATGTGATATTTTCCTACGCCAATATTCCGCAAAAATTAGTTCTTGTTAGATTCTAAACTTTGATTACTATTTCTATGCCAAATTGTAGCGAAAACGCTATAATGGTGAATCAAAGTATTTAGAGTATTAATACTGAACTAGTTTGATATGTGACTTTTTTTCATTTAGAAAAACAAATTATGTCTATTATAAACTAATTTAGCAATTGTAATGTTAACGAAGCAAGTGTTTTACGGATTTTTGAGTTGAGAAACGAAACGACATATCTTATGAAAGCAATTAAGTTATTTATTAGATTTGTACATTGAAAAAAATATCAAGATAGGGAATATTTTGATACATAGTGGAATGAAATCAACTTGTCCTCTTTGTTCCCTATGCATTAAAATTAGTTTTTATCAAGCGTTTACAGTCATTTCATGCTCTGTTTTACAATTTTATGATGTGCTATGGTATGCGATTTATATTATATGCTATGAGATTTTAATGCAAGGCTATGAGATTTGTATGCTATGGGAAATTGAGATGAAAGGCCTAATGATATGGTTTCCTATGGTATGCTACGAGATTTGAACGAAAAACGCATCCGCATACAGAAGAGTTCCAAGCATTTCGAAGTAAAATAAAAAAACAAACCAAAGTTTACCACTAATCTGCAATGTACGAGTAAGCATAATTTTTAAAACAAAAAATCATTAAAACCGAGTTGAAAATATGTTGCATGTTATGTTCTGGTATGCTTTGACAAATGAGAATCTAATAAAATGCTGTGAGATTCCAGTGCTATGGTATAAGATTTTAATGCTATGGAAGGAGATTTCAATGCTATGGTGTATGTTGTAAAAGATGTGCTTGAATTGACTGTACTTGAACGAATATAGCAAGTTTGGCTTTCCCCTAATTTCACTTTATGATCTAACAAGTTGCTGTCCTTTAAAAAAGGACTACAATACGTGGACCATTGGCATGTGTTTCCAACGAAAACGTGAAAGCCTTAAGATCATCAGAGATTCCACCGACTTTAGCCCTCTGCCTTTAACCACTAAATCTGTACGTTGGATAAATTTCATATTTTGATGCATTTTTCTTGAGATTTAAACTTTTTTACAGTGACATAATTATTCAATCAAACTTAAATGCTTAAAAATTTTATTCGGGAAGTTGTCTAGGCTCGCCTACTATAAAAGTAAAGTTAAGTTACATGTGTATTCGGAAAACAACAAAACATAAATTATCATATCCTATTTGATGCATGTTGTAGTTTCGGCATAACATTAACTTATTTCATAATACTGATAGTTCATATCACGTGCCAATCATTTCTTTAAAAGGAATACTTTGTTTCTGTACTGTTTACCTACAACTTTACAATTACAGCGCCTTTGAGCTTACGTGTGCAAATGGCACGGAATCCAGATCCCGATTCAGATAAACGTGTGCTAGCCTGGTTCCCTGAGCTACCTATTACGCACAGGAACCAGGCTAGCTCATGCGCAGGCTGAATTTTCCCCATAGCATCCAGTTTAACCTCGCTTATATATTTTCTGCGTTGACCTCAGGGTCCACACAATAACATTTATATTACAATTAACAATATATATCAAATACAAGATAACTCCGAGAAAGTTGGGTAGTATTTTAGTAGAAAGCTGATATGCACGCTACCGGGTTGGGCACAGCTTTACGATAAGATTTAAGTTTAAATTTTTATTATGAAACTTGTTTTCAAACTTTATAGTGCCACAAAATGAAATCCTAACGTATTTTTATTCCCAACAACAGACAAACAGGTTCTCTAACCGCTTTTAGTACCTCAAATACTTTGATTTTTTTAGATTGTTGGATACAAGCCAATCACAGAGAAAGGAATTTACCGATCATATATTAATGTGTGTTGTTTATGGCGCTTATATAATAATTTGGCATTGCTCTATTTACAGCTGATAACGAATTACAGTTGGCAAGCTATATTTCTTCATTACAGTTTTAAAATTTCATTGTCAAAATAATGTCAGCTGTATCGGGAACCAGAAAATTGATAACATAATGTTGTTACCACTGTGGTTTCAATACTATTCATGGGTACTGTCAATTCCTAATTAAACGCGAGGAATTATTTTCTGCACAAAATAGCGAGAAGCCCGTCTCGCGAATTTTAAAATCTCGCTTTTAATTTTCGATCATATATAAACTACATGAAGCTATGATAAAATTTCGACATTCGCGATTTTATGTTCTTGCGATTTGATGGAAAAACGTTGAATCGCGGAATTAAATACTCGCGTAAATTAAGGAATCTAAAGTATCAATTTTTATGGTTTTATAAAATAACAATCAAGAATACATAAATCTATGGCAAATAATTCTTCCAATCAAATACCTTTTTTAAATTATTAAATGTAATTTTTGTTAACATTTAACTCGTCGAACAGCAATAAAAAAAATATCCATAAAAATCAATGTCCAATGAATATTCATGAAACCATAGTTCTGCACGATATAAAGGTCCGTATTTCTGAATAATCTTAGTAAAGTGATTGTTTTCGCCAAAGAACTGATAATGGGTAACAATCACACCATGATAAACCACCCCCAAACCATCCAGGAAAGGATGAATCGTCTGCCAATCGGTATACCTATCATGTTTTTATGCTTAATAGGAATTGTAGGAAATGCTTTTGTATTGCACATTTTTCGTAAAATTCGACGAGATTCTACTTACAAAGTTTTTGTGTTCGTGCTAGCCTTGTTGGATCTCCTCTCGTCTTTTGCTCATTTTTTGAAAGAGGCTGCTACATTAGTTTTTACATCATACGACGACGGCGATATAGAGTGCAGATTAACTTACTATTATGGGTGTATCGTAGGATCATCATCATTTATCGTCGTTATTGCGATTGCTGTGGAGAGATACAGAAGAATATGCCATCCACTAATGCCCCAGATGTCAGTTTCTACATCTAAACGTATTTGTATTGGATGCGTATGCGTATCTGCTCTGACTGGTATTCCTTTTCCATTTATGATGGGCAACTGGTACGCAAAGGTGGAAGATCTAAATATTGTGCAATGTTTGCTTGGAAACAGTGGTGAACCAAAGATTTGGCCATTCATTTATTGCCTATTTTATCTTATATTGTCATTCATCTTTTGTTTGTTTCTAACTTTCATTCAATGTATCATATGGAGAAAAATTCGTGCGTCAAAAGCTATGAGAATGCACTTGAAAGCAGATGGGGAAAATTTAACTCAGGAGAAGAAGTCTAAATCTCACAATGAGTCAAAAGAGGCTAATTTGAATTCAATTTCAGCAACATCGACTTCTAAAACTTTTTCTGCATCTAATGTTATTCCACAGAAAGACCTAATCAAGGCTCACGTTGTCGACATGAAAGAGAGCGTACTTATGAAAAAGCGACCCTTGAGTGCTAAAAGACTTACAGGACGAGTTGCAGAGGATGATAATGTCAAAATAACTCTGACGTTTGGTATCATTACATTTCTTTTAATCGTGAGTTATACTCCTCATTTAGCGTTTAACACCTACGTGGCCTATCGAAATTATTATGAACCGCTTGTAACATTAGATAGATCTACATATAATTTATTTTCTTCGCTTCAACATTTTGTTGCTCTTAACGGTATTCTGAACCCTTTTGTCTATTTCTTAAATGATAAAAGGTTTAGAAATTTGTTGAAGGAAACAATTTGCTAAAATACAGATCACTAACAATCATAAAAATACATAGTGGTATTAATATTCTCTTATTGACTACGTGTATAGATGAATATCTCATTGAGTAGGTAAATGTATAATATTTGTGATTTTGTTATTTTCGTGTTTTGTTCATTCATAACACAACTGAAAGAGTTGACTCCATATTCTCGTCGTTACTTTCTTTGCAATTAGCCGGAGTAACGAAGAATTTTGACCCGGGTTGAAAAGTGTACCTGAGGTTATTTTTCCACGTTGAATATTCAGACCAAAGGTGTTGAAAAAAGACCCTAATCCGTTGAAAATTGACCCGCATCGTGGAATTTTGATAATGAAACTGGTTCAAAATTCAACAACAAAAAACCACAAATCAACGAAAAAATATTTATAACTTGATTTTATTCAATAAAAAAAATATCAGTTTTTACTTTTTTATTCTTCAGATTTACATGTTATAACAGGGGGGGGGGGGGTAAAATTAGACTTAAATTTATTTTTTAAATTTACATATTATCCTTTTAAATATGTAAAAAATATTTTATTCATGATAAACTTTTCGCGTATAATTGCTGTTTTGTGTGATATCTATATATATATATTTTTTAAAATGCTAGATGATAACCCGCGCGAGCGAGGGAATTAACACTTAACAAATGAATGACATAATTATGGAAAGCCGTAGGATAATATATACCTGAACATGGCCTTAATTCTTTTTGTTGCAGCTGAGTGGAAAATGATTGTGGTGATTTTTCTTTAAACCAGTAAGTAGGTATTTAGGACGTCAAATGTCAAAATTTTGTTCTTCAGGTCAAATTTCACTAATATTTTTATCCCTGTCCTAAATGTTTTCAAATTGTTACAATTTGAAATTCACTGAAGAGCCGATCAGGCGAAAGCGCTCTGGATTAAATTTGAGAGAAATGGATTATTGTTTTATCGTCTACTGAAAACCTTTATATATATATATATATATATATATATATATATATATATATATATATATATATATATATATATATATATATATATATATATATAAGGATAAAAAAATTATTTATTATTTTGTCAGGGAAATATTCTACTTCAAATGAAACACAGGTACCTGACGTTATATCTTTTTGTCTTTCTATAAATATATTTACCCTTTACGCAATAAAACAGTTTAGAGGTTATATATTTTCAATTATTATAAAAATATTCAACGTCAGGTGCTTATCGAATAGAGCTCTGTTGAATTACTTGAAAAGTAACGATAACGGGCAATATATTTGTTAGAAATATTTATCAGAGATTGTGACAAGTTTAAATTCTGTCACACGAGAGAATGAATGTCAATTCTGTCAAAAAGTATTCTAGCCCGACTCGCCTGTTCCATTCCGAAGCAAACTTTCATCTTCTTAGCTTTATTTACGTACAGAGTATTGTAAAAATAAATGAATATCATATTTTCAGTCTCAAAATTAAATGATTAATCGGACATATCAACCTAAAAATAATCAGCCACGTCTGCATGTGTATCGGAAAGTATGAAAATTTTAAAACTTGCAGATATGTGTATGATTGTACATTTAAACCGTGTAGAGTATGTTACAGTTCAAATCAAAACTCTGAGGTTGGGGTCGATTCTCAACAGGATCAATTTTTAACGTGTCGAGGTCATCAGAGTAAAGAAAAAACTTTTTCATACCGTTGAATAATGACCCCGGGTATAAATTACACGACTTTGGTCTCAATTTTCAACGTTGAAAAATGATCTCCGGGTCAATTTTCAACCCGGATCAATATTCTTCGATACACCGGCATATAACGTTAACACACCTGGTTCAATGTTTAAGAAATTTTATTTACATATATTTACATTTTCCAGTGTGTTTGCCTGTGATAACACTACGTATCGATTTTGTACTATATAACCCATAATACAAATGACGCCAAATTGAGGCCCCAGCGGAGTATGCTTAATTATATTTAAATATTTAATCGTACGATGGCTAAAAATCATATAAATATAAGTAATAAGGAATCATTCTTTGAATATTATGAGGTGATAATTTCGGTCGTGGTGTGATCAAATCTATCATAAAGCCCTTCGGGCTTTATTGGATTTGATCACGCCCCTACCAAAATTATCACCTCTTAATACTCAAAGAATGATTCCTTATTCCTTATATATTTACATCTACCAAGTATTATTCCCTCTATTTCTTACGGAAACTTATAGTTAATTCATAGCTCTAAAGAAACAGCCAGATTGAAATCTACACGCCCCGTTTATTGATTGGTCGAAATCAACAGCGGCTGAAACTGACGAGAGAGTGACAGGACCAAACTTGACACGCCCAGTTTATCGATTGGTCGACACCTACAACTACAATGTACCTAGGAAAAACCACGGACTGCACGACATAATCATGACGACGTCAGACTCAAAGTCTCACAGGAGACGATTTGGCTGTTTCTTTTAGTTAACGTACTTACGTACATTAACAATAATTTAGTGAACTTTACTTACTTTTCATAGCCAATTTATCAATTGGCTAAAAGAAAGATTTTAATATAAACAATAAAATGCTTTCTTTGATGATTCATTGGGGTAATGAAGGTAGCGATCATTGCAGAAAAAATTTACATAACCCGCTAACGCTCGAGCATTAATTTAATTTTCTTTTAAAAATTCCAATTATTTGGATATCAAAAATTGACCCCTTAAATTGCTTGTGTTTTGAAGTTGACAGTTTAAAAAAAAATTATGTTTGTAAGGTTATGTAGGGCGTACTACCAGCGACACAGGAGCGAGTAAGTATATATACTTGTAGATGAGGTATGAAAGCATGTCTAAATAACATCGATAACTTTAGAATGCTTTCAAGACTGTTTAATTTGGTCTTCAACTTGTTTTCTATTTTCAGTTTCTCTTTAGTGAAATAATTATTTTGATTATTAATGAAATTTTCTATAGCCACTCAGTTCTGCTCTCTCTCAATACAGATTTTTTTTTTACTCTTTTGATGACCAATATCCAAATTTTAGCTGGACTTAATTATAATTTTAGATTATAGAAATGTTTAATCAAGTTTTAGTGTGTATGTATAGTTAATGTAGGAAGATTAATTATAGCACAGGTCAGTATGATGGGTCCTGAAAAAATTCAATGGCTTTTAGCTTCCATAGTTGAGTTTGTAAATATATGACTGATTAATTTGAACTGAATATATTATGCTAGACTGAATGTATTTAAATTATTACTGTATTTTAAGTACTAAACTGATTTCAAGCTTTACTTAACACTTGGGTTGCAGCTTTCAAAGATAATGGACCTGCCAATGTGGAATTCAAACTAACTGACAACAATTAGCTTTTAAACCATTTTAACAGTGGCTGAACTGATTAAATGCTATCGGGATCTTTATAAGTTAAATTACATGATGTTTTAGACTAATAAAATCTGATTTTTTTTCTGCCTGTTGAAACTTAACCTAAGAGGATCAAATGATTTTAAAAAAACATGCAAGCAAATATTCTACGTGAATTCCAAGAGATAGAACGAAATATTTTGATCAAGAAAAAATAATGAAAAGAAAAGGAGAAAAGAAAAAAGCTTAAGATATGCATTGCTCATTAAGTAATAGTGTAAGATATGTTTTTGTATATTAGTAAATTTATTGATTTGTATTCTTGCAGATACAAGGTTTTTTTGCAGTACAGTCATAGAATCACAATTTTTTTTAAGCTTGCGTGATCATCATTGGAATACCAAACCATGCATGCAGTTCACTCTTATGTAGGCACATTTTGCTAGAAACAAAACAAATCTGAAATTAGTATCTGTAATGTGGTACATTTTAGTAATAAAGTATTGTTCAAATTAAAAATAAATGTTTTAACAATTTGCAAATAAAATGCAGATATGGCCATTCTTGACTGCTGATATGCATATGACAGCTAGCTTGTAAAATTTTTCTTTTGTTTGAAAAATGTAAATACTTTGATGTTTCTAAAAATGTAAAACTTGCTAATCTTTTTAAGATGAAAAACACTATAATCAGGTTGGCCATGTATGTTAAACTAAATTTTAGGTTGCAGTAGGGTGCAAAATTATCTTTCTGCAATTACATGTAATGCAAATAAGAAAGAATCTTGCTGTATGTTTCACCCTGAAATCATCAAACTTGACTGTGTCGTTAACGAGTTGTGATGTGATTATAACCAAACAATCAAACAAATGAATTGTATTTCAGATGCCACTTATTCAAGTATGTATTTAAGAATATAACCAAGATTTTCATAGTGTATGATTTAATACTGATCGAGTCAAAACTATACTGCTTTTTGAATAATTTCAAACAGAAAGGAAGAGCAAACTCATAGATGATAGTTGGTAATGGATTTAATCTGTATTTTTGCTGTTGTTCAATAATATTAGTTAGGTACAAAGGGTAAAAAAAGTCTGCTTTGAAATTGCTGATTTAGAAATAATTATATACTCAGCTTTTTATCAACCAAGGTGATAGAGTTACAAATAACATTTTAGCCAAAACAAGTCTAAAATCATGACCTAAGTTTAATGCTATCAAAAGGATTTAAAATAAAATGAAGCAAAACATGTCAAAAAAAAATGAAAACATTGATAAAAAAAATGATATTGATATTTTAAAATGTTTATTAAAAATTCTTGTACGAGATGATACAAAATCAGACTAAATGTATACATCTGGTTATTTTTTATTTTTTTGATTCATGACTTCTTAGACATTGTAGTTGGAATCTAACTTGCTTTGAAGTGAATATAATTTATCCATTTTCATATTAGCTTACACGTATGTGTTTCTAAATATAAAAAGTATTTTTGTACATGCATGTACATGTACAGTGTTTAAATTGGGTAAGAAAAGTCTTAAGTTATTGTCTGATCTTGATTGATCTTTTATTTTAAAATGATGATATTGTCAGATTTGTATTCTGTCTAAATAAGTGTTTCTTCAGTGACCTGAAATATGTTTAACCTATATGTACCTCCCATATATGTATTGTATGTACATGTATGTCAAAAATTATGTCATAAATATATTACAGAAATCAAGGATACCCCGCAACCAACCCCCCCCCCCCCCCCCGCCCAAAAAAGCAACAAAAAAAAACCCCAACCCCCCCCCCAAAAAAAAACAAAACCCCAACCAAACAACAAATCCCAAGGATTGTGTTTGTATATCTATTTTTTAATCATATATTATAAGAAAGTTGTAAAATTAAAAGTCGTACATGTTATAACATACATGTATGACTCTTTTTAATCTCAAGTGAACGAAGGAGCAAAGAAAGCTAACCCCTCGGAAAGATTAGATGTTTTGTCCAAGCCAAGGGATAGGAGAGATCGTGATAAATTTGGGGTCAGCACCTTGGAAACTTCCTGGAGCCAGTTCAACCCAGTTCCCCCAGCTGCCAAATCTGCGCAGTGCATACCCCATGTAGAAGCATTGGCTGAGCCCAAGAAATATATCACCCCCGATTTTCGGGAGAAAAGCCCGTGCAATGGGATGTGAATGAGAGTGCACTCAAGGCCATAGCCAACCTGAGGCTACAACAGTTGTCCAGACCCCGAAGTCGCACCATGATTAAGGATGATTACGACCCATACAGAGTGTCATTGGCCGCCAGACGAGCTCACGCCACCCCCAGGATAGACGAACTCTGTGTACCCATCCCAAGAAAGGTTCGGCCTAAGAAAGTGGCGTAGACGGGACAGCTAAATGTTTAAGTTAAATCAGACTCAGTTTTTTCATCATTGTTTACCATAATTAATTCTGCTGACTGTTTGTTTTTTTTATAAATAAGGAATAAGGAATCATTCTTTGAGTATTATGAGGTGATAATTTTGGTCGGGGCGTGATCAAATCCAATAAAGCCCGAAGGGCTTTATGATAGATTTGATCACGCCCCGACCGAAATTATTACCTCATAATATTCAAAGAATGATTCCTTATTACTTATATTTATATACTTTTAAGCAATCGTACGATTAAAAATTTAAATATGAATAAGCAAACCCCGCTGGCGCCTCAATTTGGCGTCATTTGTATTATGGGTTATATAATATCGCGTTATGATAATTTGTCTGCTCACCTGACGGCAGTTATTGACACGACGACGTCAAAAATAAATCATTTAATACTTATATTTACATTCCCTTACTGAGGAAATCAATTGTTTACTTAAATAAATCGATATAAAGTGCAGATCACGGAGGGAGTGAATAAGTAACAGCAAGAACAGCTGTTTTGTAAAACCGGTTTAAACTGATTTTCACATAGCCTGTTGAGATAAGATCGACGAGCATGAAAATATAATCCATGATAAATAACTCTTGAAATGTTGTTTTTAACAATAAAGTCAACTTATTTGTTGAATAATTATAAAACATGGTGTTTTGACAACATTCATGAAATACATTTTTAACTGATAGCATAGAAATCACTGTTTGAGAACTACTTATGTAAATTACTCGTAAATTCATACGCAGTGAATAGGTGTTGCATTTAGAGGCATTTAAACATCACTGAATTTTTATGGAAAAACACAGTAGAATGTAAATATATCTTAATACATGATTGGGATCATCACTTTTAGTTCCCATGTAAACCTATAGATTTCAGCTGGTTTTTGTTCAGATTGCTTTTTACATATTTAGAGGTGATGTGTCAAACTTTTTTTGTCCACTTTCAAGAACAAGTATTTAAAAGGTGCAATTTTTAACAAGAGGCCCATGGGCCACATCGCTCACCTGAACAGCAGTTCCTTGTAACATTACATTTCGTAGCATATGCTTTTTCTATTTTAAACATTGAACCCCTTTCTGGGGACCCAGTTATGGTCCGAGGTTTATGGTTGGCTTGAACAACATAAATAGTAACATAGGAATGAAAATGTGAAGCACTGCGGTGGGACCGCACGTACACAACCTGAAAAACTGAACATAGCAGAGTTCCACTTCAAGAGGAATAACTCTCAGACTGTACAGAACACAAGAAAGATAACTCTTGGTTCCACTACATTAGAGTTTACACAATTTGAGGATCCTTGCATAGTAATCTCACAAACTGTAGCATTATAGTTCTCGAGAAAAACTTTTTAAAAACATTTTCAATATATCTTTCTATGTTAAACTTTGAACCCCTCTTGGGGCCACAGTATTAGTCCAGTGCTTAATTATTTGGAATCTACATTATTTAAGGATGCTTGCCTAGTTATCTCACAAGCTGAAGCATTATAGTTCCCTAGAAAAAGATTTTTCAACATTTTCCCTCTATATTTCTATGCTAAACTTTGAACACCTCTTGGGGCCCCAGTATTAGATTGAGATCACGGCTTTTATAATTTCGAATCTACACTATTTGAGGGTGCTGACGTAGTTATCTGACAAATTAATGCATTGTAGTTCTCGAAAAGAAGATTTTTAATCATTTTCCATATATACCGGTACTTCTACATTTAACTTTAAACCCATCTTGGGTCTCTAGTATTAGTCCAGGGGTCACTATTTTTAAATTGTCGAACCTTCATTATCCAAGGTTGTATGCATGATAGTAATCTCACAAATTGAAGCATTGTAGTTCTCGAGAAGAAGATTTTTTAACGTGTTACCTTTATATTTCTTTAATAAATTTTGACCCCATCTTGGGGCCCCAGTATTGGTCCGGGGGTCACGATTTTACCAATTAGGAATCTACATAAGCGAAGGATGCATGCATAGAAATTCCACAAACTAAAACATTGTAGTTCTTGAGAAGAAAATTTTTAAACTTTTCCTTTATGTTTTTTAAAATGTTTAAATTTTGAACCCCTCTTGGTGCCCATCAATTGTCCGGGAGAATTTTTTGAATCTACGTTATTTAAGGATGTACATGTATGCATAGTAATATCCCAAACAGTTGCACTTTAGTTCTTGAGAAGAAGATTTTAAAACATTTTCCTACATATGTTAAAATCTAAACCCCTACAGGGGCCCCACTTTTTGTTCGGGGTCACGATTTTTACAATCTTCACTATGTATACAACCTTTTGTGTATGTATTGGCATTTTTGGTGAAGTGGTTCTTGAGAAGAAAATTTTTAAACATTTTTCATATGTAGTTCTATGTTAAACTTTGAACCCCGCCTGGGGCCCCAGTCTTGGTCCGAGGGTCACGATTTCTACAATTTAGAATCTTCATTATACATACAAACTTTTGTGTAAATATTGGCATTTCTGGTGCAGTGGTTCTTGAGAAGAAGATTTTTAAAACATTTTCCTAAGGTATTTCTATGTTAAACTTTGAACCCCGCCTGGGGCCCCACAGTCTTGGTCCGAGGGGCACGATTTTTACAATTTAAAATCTTCACTATATATACAAGCTTTTGTGTAAATATTGGCATTTCTGGTGCAGTGGTTCTTGAGAAGAAGATTTTTAAACATTTTCCTATGTATTTCTATGTTAAACTTTGAACCCCTTGAGAAGAAGATTTTTAAACATTTTCCTATGTATTTCTATGTTAAACTTTGAACCCCCCATGGGGCCCCAGTTTTGGTCCGAGGGTCACGATTTTTACAATTTAGAATCTTCACTATGTATACAAGCTTTTGTGTAAATATTGGCATTTCTGGTGCAGTGGTTCTTGAGAAGAAAATTTTTAAACATTTTTCCTATGTATTTCTATGTTAAACTTTGAACCCCGCCTGGGGCCCCAGTTTTGGTCCGAGGGTCACGATTTTTACAATTTAGAATCTTCACTATATATACAAGTTTTTGTGTAAATATTGGCATTTCTGGTGCAGTGGTTCTTGAGAAGAACATTTTTTAAACATTTTCCATATGTTGTTCTATGTTAAACTTTGAACCCCGCCTAGGGCCCCAGTTTTGGTCCGAGGGTCACCATTTTTACAATTTAGAATCTTCACTATATATAAAAGCTTTTGTGTAAATATTGGCATTTCTGGTGCAGTGGTTCTTGAGAAGAAGATTTTTTAAACATTTTCCTATGTATTTCTATGTTAAACTTTGAACCCCGCCTGGGGCCCCAGTTTTGGTCCGAGGGTCACGATTTTTACAATTTAGAATCTTCACTATATATACAAGCTTTTGTGTAAATATTGGCATTTCTGGTGCCGTGGTTCTTGAGAAGAAGATTTTTAAAGACATGCACCCTAAACTTACTGTTTCGCAATTATCTCCCTTTTGAAAAGGGCTGTGCCCTTTATTTTAACAATTTATAACCCCCTTTCCATAAGGATGCTTTGTACCAAATTTGGTTAAATTTGGCCCAGTGGTTTTTGAGAAGAAGTTGAAAATGTGAAAAGTTTACAGACGGACGGACAGACAGACGGACGGACGGACGGACGGACGGACGACGGACAACGGGTGATCAGAAAAGCTCACTTGAACCTTCGGTTCAGGTGAGCTAAAAATGTAATATGCACCTATGTATGCCAATATCAATTTTGATTGGATTCTGCAGTTGGGCATTGTATCAGTATTATTATTATTATTCTAGACTTTTTCTTTATACAGTAGGGGTTTATTATAGTATTTAATAGGTGGGCTATAGAGATACATTAGCATGAGTATTTATAATTGTCTTGGAACAAATAAATTAGAAATTAGGGTCTGCCTTAAAAAGGTTATTGCTGGTATTTTGCATAATCTTAAACAGTATTGATAAAATTTGTATTATTGTGTTGTGGTTTCAGATCAGTATTAAAGTATGTAGGCATTGTGTAACGTGATGTTGACATAAGATTTTCTTTTCTAAAATGTTAATTTTTTTTTTAGTTTAAAATTTTCTTCATTGATAGAAAAGCCGTTTTCTGTCAGTTGAATTTTTAATTGAAGAGTGATCGAATATTTGAATTTCTATTATTCCTACTCAAGATGTGTGATTTTAATTTGACACATAATAGTATACTACTATTTTTTTATGATAGAAATATTGAACTCATAGATTGTATCTCAGTGATTCACATATTTAAAGTTTTTATAATTAAGTACTTTCAATTTCATATGTATTTTATAGAATATTGTGGTGTTTTGTGTATTTTCTATGAAAAGTTTGTGTTGAACAATAAATATCCAATAAGGTTTATCGCTCTGATTTAATGATAAACAATGAGAATGAGAGATTCTACTAATTTCAGAGTAATAAAATTGTTGGTAAAATAAATCGAAGGATCTTTATCAATTTCCCTCACTGAACCACTGCAGTAGGTGTAGTTTCAGTTTTCATCATTAACAAGTGTTTCTAGGTTAGAAAAGACAATCTGGGTTTCAAATTTTATCAATTCTAATACTGCACTACGGAAGCGTATTAGTGCCACATTTACACTCCACATTTTTTTATTTTCTACACTTGAAAGATTTACACATTAATCTGTAAAATTTACACTTTATTCTGTAAAATTCACACTTTAATTTGTAAATTTTACACTTTAATCTGTAAAATTCACACTTTAATCTGTAAAATTCACACTTTAATCTGTAAAATTTACACTTTAAAGTGTAAAATTCACACATTAATCTGTAAAATTTACACTTGAATCTGAAAATTTTACACTTTAATCTGTAAATTTTACACTTTAATCTGTAAAATTCACACTTTAATTTGTAAAATTCACACATTAATCTGTGAAATTCACACTTTAATCTGTAAAATTTACACTTGAATCTGTGAAATTCACACTTTAATCTGTAAATTTTACACTTTAAAGTGTAAAATTCACACTTTAATCTGTAAAATTCACACATTAATCTGTAAAATTCACACTTTAAAGTGTAAAATTCACACTTTAATCTGTAAAATTCACACTTTAAAGTGTATATAAAACTCGTACTTTAATCTGTAAATTTTACATTTGAATCTGTGAAATTCACACTTGAATCTGTGAAATTCACACTTTAATCTGTAAATTTTACACTTTAAAGTGTAAAATTCACACTTTAATCTGTAAAATTCACACATTAATCTGTAAAATTCACACTTTGAAGTGTAAAATTCACACTTTAATCTGTAAAATTCACACTTTAAAGTGTATATAAAACTCGTACTTTAATCTGTAAATTTTACATTTGAATCTGTAAATTTTACACTTTAATGTGTAAAATTCACACTTTAAACTGTAAAATTCACACTTTAATCTGTAAAATTCACACTTTAAAGTGTAAAATTCGCACTTTAATCTGTAAATTTTACACTATAATGTGTTAAATTCATACTTCAATCTGTAAATTTTACACTTTAATCTGTAAATTTTACACATTAAAGTGTAAATTTTACACTTAAAAGTGTTAAATTTACACACTATCCTGTAAAACTGGCTCATATATACACATACATTTGAGAGTATTTATCATTTCCGATGGTTTGATCGAAGCATTATGGACTGAAATATTTTACTTAGTAAATATTTCAAACTTTGTCTTAAATACAGTGACATCATTACATAGTGATATTTAAAAAAAAACCCGTGGATTTTTCAAATAGATATAAGTGGTTTTATGCCTCGGCTTTTTTCCACTCTTTTTTATGACGATTTTACAATAGCGTTGAATTACTGATCATTCAAAGAATATACATTATGTATCATTCTGTCTAAACCTCGATTTAGCATAAGTACGTTCAGTACTTTGAGTTGTGTACGTACTACAGAAACTTGATTAAATAAAACTGTACTGTATACAAATAGATAAAATTGATGCTTTAAACTAGTAAAAGTCTTGTTTACATTTAGCAGGCTTGAAGACTGTGTATTTGCATAAAAGTGAACAAAAAGTCAAAACCCCAAAACATTGTTACAGATAATTCTACATTTTATGTTGCAGCCACCATATACTTATATGGTGGCCGGCTGGCCGTCAGATAAATTAGAGGTGATCACTAGTTTTTAGTCCATTAAATTATCACTTTTTTCAGTTTTTGTGAAAATTTTAATCTGATTGAAAGAGACGAGGGAAACGGATTGCATTTTAAAAAGCCCTTAGCGTTGAACATTTTTTTGCCATGTGACACTAATACATTTTGTCTAAGAGAATTTAATTATAACTGTTTCAGTTTTTGAAAAATTGAATACTGTTAATGAGAACTTATTTCTCGATTGCAATGTTTAATCAAAGAAATGTCGGACATTTAATTAAAACAGCCATGTGGTGTTGACATAGTATTTTACAGATTAATGTGTGATTTTTACAGATACATGTGTAAAATTGTCAGATTAAAGTGGGAATTTTACGGATTAAAGGGTAAAATTTACAGATTAAAGTGTGAATTTTACACTTTACACTTTAAAGTGTGAATTTTACAGATTAAAGTGTAAAATTTACAGATTAAAGTGTGAATTTCACACTTTAAAGTGTGAATTTTGTTTATATTCTAACAGGTATTAACAGTGATAAACCACAAATCACGTTTTAAAAAAAATTACAAAATAAAACAATGTAATTAGAGCCAATGAGTACACACAAAAGTTCGTTGATGCCAGATACAGGGCAAATTACTTTGTATATTTCATGAGCACACAACGAATCTTTCTCAAAAAAATGATTCGAATCTAGATTTCACCATGGTCACTGATTCATGAAATATTGGTTCTTCAGTGGTTAAATTTTAAATTCATTACAGTTCGAATGGCAATTTGATTTGTTTTAAAAGTGTGGTTTTCACAGAGTTTATCTTTCATTCTCTCTGAACATTTAACCTCTTATCAAAAACGTAAAGAATTTCCAAGATGAGAACACCATTATATATGGCAAAAATTAATGCTTTGAAGGTTCGTTATAGAAAAACAGCAGTATGAATTAATGTACAGTACTAGTTAGTTTATGGCGTCCACTGAGTAATTTATTTTTAATTAAGAAAGTCGATTGCAAATCATAAAGTAACTGATTGACGTCTTTCCCTCGTACTTTGATGTTGAAATTACCCATGCATACATTTTCTTTATCGATCGAACTATAGACAACATCGAGGGCACGAACTCCACGGACTTCTCGGGCTGACCTAAGACATTCATTTAATAGGTGTAGTAGCCATGAAAACCTTAATATAGTATTTGGAATAGTTGAGTTGAGTTGGCTATTTCTTCTGTTTATCTGACAATGAAAATAATTTACGCACCTTTCCCAACCTTTTATGCATAATTGATAGAAAATTTAGAGATGGATGTAAATTTAAACAGTGAAAATAAATGCTTTTGTGGTGTTGAAAGAAGCGATCATTGAAGGGGGAAAAACCCACTTGGTTATGACACATAAACTGTAGATATGGTGGCATATAGTTCTGCCACCAATTATTAGATCATTATGTCGACCTGTCAGATCTTAATGTCGCGTAAATTATGCGCGTACGGTTCGCCGTAGAATTCGCGTCATTTCTATATAAAAGCAGTGAAAAATTCTCTAAAATTAAAACACTCAGTAAAATAAAATAAATAGTGCCTGTTTGGGAGGATAGCAGTTGAAATTGACACCCCTCGAAAACCATTAACAACCTCCGCTTCGCGTCGGTTGACAATGGTTTCCTCGGGGTGTCAATTTCAACTGTTACCCTCTCAAACAGGCACTATTTATAATATGTCGACTTGTCAGATCTTTATGTTGACTTGTCAGAAAATAATCATATTGACTAGAAACTCTTTACAATTATAGCCTTTTGATGAGGTCAATACATGGATTTTATAGACCTGATGGGCAATCACGCTTTCTTATGAAGCACTGGATCATTCTATCCGTCAAGGGGGTAAAAAGCACTCTGAGAAAGTCCATTCTAGATTTTCCAGATACACCCCCTTGTTAAACGAATGACCATTATGTCATCGTTACATAAGCGATTATGATAAGGTTAAAAAAATTGAAAACCGGTGATTTGGTTACTAGACTGGCAACTACGAATTTTTGTTTAATTAGATGCAATATAATAGCATTAGATGCTTTATTAATATCAAGATGCATCTTGAACTTTTATGCCATATCAATATTAAAGCTACATTTTATAAAAAAAAAAATAGCTAAGACGATTTTGAAAATTAAAAAATATCTTTTTGTTGTTTCTTAAAGACTCGTTCATTTTCAGAAACAACAAAAGTTTTGTTTCAATACATTCTTTATAAATGTTTGGTCTATTTGCCACAGATAGCAAAAAGAATGGATTTAAATATTGTTTAAATAAAAGGATATCCGCTTTTTAGAATCACTATGATTTTTTAAATCTTCTAAACACAGCAACAAGTGTCGATTTTCTGATGTAAAACAGCAGAAAGTTATAACATGTAGTTTGATTTCAATGTAACTACAGCACATAACTTGCGATTTTAAATTATACTTTCTATATAACTTAAACGTTTTTAAAATTATAAAAACGGGATCATTGATCAATGATCCCAGTACCAGAAACACCCCATGCAGTGAAAATTTTGACAGATGTGCTAAGGGAGATTATGAAGTATTCCCATTTTATAAACTTAAAACCGATTCAACCGCCATGAAACTTGTGAAAGAGAACTATTTTATTAAATTATTTTCCCCAAAACTCAACAAACATTGATATCTGTATATATATTCATCTTTTTTCTAGCCAGTCTTTGTATTTGTAAATTTATTGATGTCGTTATTATCATAATATGTCTAATTCAGTTTTCCCGAACTTTAACGTTTTATATTGTATTATGACGTCATGGATTTATTCAGTTTTTTCATCATTGTTCACCATAATTAAGATTTTTTTGTTATAAATCGATGGTGTTATTTCTTGGTCATATACCCAAAGTTATTGAGAAGATGTTAAGCATTTAGTATTATGATAAATACCCAAGATTAAGTTAAGTTTTTTTTGTTAGGTTTTTTGTTATTATGTGTCGTTTCTGTGATTGTTGTGTCATCTAAATGTTTACCTGCCAACATGTCTATTTCACAGTAGTGTTTGCTGATTCAGCATTTTGATATCATATTTGAAATGGTCTGTGAAATTTATTGTGAGTATTTTGCTCCTTGAGGAATATTTTTTTTACTTTGAAAGCAAAACATCAGTATTACATGTATATTTGTGATTGCATATTATATTTTGTTTTTGTTTTGACTTTTAACAGAATTATTTATATATAACTTACCACTCTTCCCCTTCTTGCCGTATATTTTTTCTTAGTTTCAAAAGTTTATCAGTTGCTGATAATTTTACTATTTTAATCTAGTTGTAGAAATACAACTGTGGATTAATCACAAGTAGCTTAAGGTTACCTTTTTATCTTATATAATTGGGATCACCACTTTTAGTTCCCATGTAATCCTATACATTTCAGCTGGTTTCTCTTCAGATTGCTTTTTACATATTTAGAGGTGATGTGTCAAACTTTTTTTGTCCACTTTCAAGAACAAGTATTTAAAAGGTGCAATTTTTAAAAATGTAATATGCACCTATGTATGCCAATATCAATTTTGATTGGATTCTGGAGTTGGGCATTGTATCAGTATTATTATTATTATTCTAGACTTTTTCTTTTACAGTAAGGGTTTATTATAGTATTTGATAGGTGGGCTATAGAGATACATTAGCTTGAGTATTTATAATTGTCTTGGAACAAATAAATTAGAAATTAGGAACTGCTCTTAAAAGGTTATTGCTTGTATTTTCCATAATCATAAACAGTATTGATAAAATTTGTATTATTGTGTTGTGGTTTCAGATCAGTATTAAAGTATGTAGGCATTGTGTAACGTGATGTTGACATAAGATTTTCTTTTCTAAAATGTTCATTTTTTTTTTAGTTTAAAATTTTCTTCATTGATAGAAAAGCCGTTTTCTGTCTGTTGATTTTTTAATTAAAGAGTGAATATTTGAATTTCTATTATTCCTACTTAAGATGTGTGATTTTAATGTGACACATAATAGTATACCACTATTTTTTTTTATGATAGAAATATTGAACTCATACATTGTATCTCAGTGATTCACATATTTTAAGTATATACAAATAAGTACTTTCAATTTCATATGTATTTTATAGAATGTTGTGGTGTTTTGTGTATTTTCTATGAAAAGCTTGTGTTGAACAATAAATATCATTAAAGGTTTATCGCTCTGATTTAATAATAAACAACGAGAATGAGAGATTCTACTAATTTCAGAGTAATACAATTGTTGGTAAAATAAATCGAAGGAATTTTATTAATTTTGCTCACTGAACCACAGTAGTAACCGTAGTTTCAGTTTTCATCATTAAAAAGTGTTTCTAGGTTAGAAAAGACAATCTGGGTTTCACATTTTATCAATTTTTATACTGCACTAAGTGTGTCGATTCTGTTAATATTCTACATGTAATAGGTTTAAAAAGTGATAAAACCACAATTTAAGTAACGTTTTTAGCTCACCTGAGCTAAGGAATATATATATATATATATATATATATATATATATATATATATATATATATATATATATATATATATATATATATATATATATATATATAGAATAAATCTTTAAAAATCTTCTTTTCAAGAACCATTTGCCCAGGAAAGCTGGAACTTGTGTGGAGCATCCTGAGGTAGTGTAAATTCAGAATTGTGAAAACCATAACCCCCGGGGGTAGGGTGGGGCCACAATTAGGGGGTCGAATTTTTACGCAAGAATATATAGAGTAAATCCTTAAAAATCTTCTTCTCAGAAACCAATCAGCCTTGAAAGCTGAAACTTGTGTGGGAGCATCCTCTGGTAGTGTATATTTAAAGTTGTGAAAATCATGACTCCCGGGGGTAGGGTGGGGCCACCATTGGGGGTCGAATTTTTCATAGGAATATATAGAGTAAATCTTTAAAAATCTTCTTCTCAGAAACCAGTAAGCCAGGAAAGCTGAAACTTGTGTGAAGCATACTCAGCTAGTGTAGATTCAAAGTTGTGAAAATCATGACTCCCGGGGGTAGGGTGGGGCCACCATTGGGGGTCGAATTTTACATAGAAATTTATAGAGTAAATCTTTAAAAAAATTTTCAGAAAATAATCAGACAGGAAAGCTGAAACTTGTGTGGAAGCATCCTCTGGTAGTGTAGATTCAAAATTGTGAAAATCATGACTCCCGGGGGTAGGATGGGGCCACCATTGGGGGTCGAATTTTACATAGGAATATATAGTGTAAATCCTTAAAAATCTTCTTCTCAGAAACCAATCAGCCAGGAAAACTGAAACTTGTGTGGAAGCATCCTCGGGTAGTGTACATTCAGAGCTGTGAAAATCATGACTCCCGGGGGAAGGATGGGGCCACAATTGGGGGTCAAATTTTACACAGAAATATATAGTGTAAATTTTTAGATATATAAAGAACAATCTTAAAATCTTCTAAAAAAAAACCATTTGCCTATAAAAGCTATAACTTAAAGCAATATGAGCTGCAAATTTCATGCTGACATTTTTTTTTTTTTACAAAAATCTTATTTACTACTTAAATGACAAAAATATCATGGATTTTAAATTTCTGTTAGCCTTATTTTTATGTGAAAAGCCGTTGGGAAGCCTTAATTGAAGCAAAATGGAATTATTGTCGTCCTGTACAAAAATTAAACTGCTATATATTTCTTAGAAGATAATTCATTCTTCTGATAAAAATTAATGAATTTTTCAAATCTTATTTATCATACAAGTTTAAGTTACATAAAGACTTAGCATACTAGCAGGTTTTTGCAGCAAAATGAAATTCTAGAAAATACAGCTCATATTGCTTTAAGTGAAAGCAACTTCAGAAGACGTGGATTCGAATTCGTTAAAATCAAAATTTGGAGGAGTAGAGTGGGGCCACATTGGGGATCTAGTTGTACAAAGGAAAACATTTTAATTATTCACAAAAACTGAAATGTTATCAAATATGATTTTACTTACATGCAAGCATTTTGACATATTGCTGGGGGTGGATTTTTATTTATACAGGATCTACATGTTACATACCAGATTGTCCACATATTTTTATTATGACTCCATTAAGCTGATTTTATCATGCCTATTGTTGCTCAGGTGAGCAATGTGGCCCATGGGCCTCTTGTTAAAATTACAACATAAAATCAAAGTATTGAAGTACTGATGGGAGTTGATTTTATCGATTATTATTTATTTTAAAAATCAACGATATGTAATTTTGCATGTATGGCAAGTAAATTCCTATAAGTATTTGAATTACGCACATTTTTATAATATGAATTCTCCTAAAGGAAATTCGTGAAAATCCAATATCAATCATGTTGTGTAATATTCAAAGAATAAGTCCATCAAATTCCGTATCAGTAATCGAAATGGTTATGAGAAATTGTATGGATCAAAGCAAAATTGAACTCTAGTCCCGTTCAACCAGACTCTCAGCTGTATCCGTTATCTCCGACAAGCAAGAGAGACTCTCTGCTTGTCGAAGATTTACGGAGACAGCCGAGCGTCTGGTTGAACGAGACTACATGTATATTGAACTCTGGCGTAGGAATACATAAAATGTACGACTTCAAAAAATATCTAAATTGTTCGTACCATTTAAAATCTGGCTATTTACAAGGTATCTATAAATTAGTTTCCTTGAAAAACAATGCTTAAGAACTCATTACATCGAATTTATTGATTAGAACTAAATGTTGTCAGCGGTGTTGATTTGTGCTCAGGTCCAAACACTGTTTCACTTTCGATTTGCCTGCGTAACTGCATAGGAGAGTTGATTGAAATCAACTCCCAAAAACTGCAATTAGAACCAGTGAGTACATACAAAAGTTCGCTGATGCCAGTTCCAGGGGAAATTACTTTGTATATTTCATGAACACGCAATATATTACAGTTAATAGTGATATCAATTTTTATATTTCTTTCAATGATTTTTGTAAATGATTAAAATATGTCAAGTAATACGAATATTTCTCAAGAAATGATCCAAATCTAGTTATCACTATGGTCACTGGTTCATGGAATATATTGGTTCTTTGGTAAAATTTTATTCATTACGGTTCGAATGACAATCTGATTTAAATCAAATCCTTTGATCCGCTCACGTAGATTGCTGTGATTTTAATCAAAGTGTTCGAATAGTTAAAACATTGAGTTTAAAAAGTGTGGTTTTCACAGAGTTTGTCTTTCATTCTCACTGAACTTTTAACCTCATATCAAAAACGTAAAGAATTCCCAAGATGAACACACCATTATATACACCATTATATATGGCAAAAATGAATGCTTTGAAGGTTCTTTATAGAAAAACAGCAGTATGAATTAATATACAGTACTAGTGAGTTTATGGCGTCCACTGAGTATTTTCTTTTTTAGTAGCCATGGAAACCTTAATATAGTATTTGGAATAGTTGATTTGGCTATTTCTTCTGTTTAATTGAGAATGAAAATAATTTACGCATCTTTCCCAACTTTTTATGCATAATTGATAGAAAATTTAGAGATGGATGTAAATGTAAACAGTGAAAATTAATGCTTCTTTTTTTGTGTTGAAAGAAGCGATCATTTAAGGGGGAAAAACCCCACTTGGTTATGAGACATAATCTGTAGATATGGTGACATATAGTTCTGCAACCAATTATTAGATGATTATGTCGACCTGTCAGATCTTAATGTCGACTCGTCAGACAATTATGTCAACTTGTCAGATTTTTTGTCGACTCTTATGTCTTTGTCACTTAATCACGTGTTCATAAAATCAATAAGAAAACGTATCCATGCCCGCTCAATTTCTGCCATTCAGTTGACATCATATTTTTCTGACAAGTAGACATATATGGATCTGACAAGTTAACAGAATAACATTTCACGTAGTCATCATTTTCTAGTTAGTCGTCACAATTATCCAAGAAATTGACATAATTGGCTTACAGGTTGACATAACTTTCAGTCAAGAGGACAAAACATTTATCTCACAATTCAACATCATTATCTAACAAGTCAACTTAACAATTTGATTGATAATTTTCCATAAACTAGTGGCCATTTTGTTATTCTGTGTTGATTTCATGCCAAGCATATCGGTACCATGGTGGCATGGATCTGCCATCACTTGTCAGATAATTATATTTACTTGTCAGATGATTATGTTGACTTGTCAGATATTTATGTCAACTTGTCAGATCTTTTTGTTGACTTGTCAGAAAATTATCGTATTGAGTAGAAACTCAATAATTTATTGTCAAAGCGTGTTATTGCCACCAACCGTCATGAACTCGTCATCATAATTATCTGACAAGCCGATATAAAGATCTGATAAGTTAACATAATTATCTGACAAGTTGACATAATCATCTGACAAGTTAACATAATTATTTGACAGAAAAAATAAAAAGAAGAAAATTGTCATTCATATTATATGTTAACTTGTCAGATAATGATGTTGACTTGTCAGATATTATGTCGACTTGTCAAATAATAATTTCGACTTGTCATATAATTATGTCGACTTGTCAAATAATGATGTTGACTTGTCAGATGATTATGTCGACTTGTCAGATCCTTATGTCGACTTGTCAGAAAATATATGTTAACTGGATGGCACAAATTGGGCGTGGAAACGTTTTAGTGTTGACTTTTTCCAACACGTGAATAAGTGACAAGTCGTCATAAAGATCTGACAAGTCAACATAATTATTTGACATGTCGACATCAAGATCTCAGAAGTCGACTTGGATATCTGACAAGTGGTGGCAGAACTATGCCACCATACGGTACATAGGGACCCATGGTAATATAGATCTGCCACCACTTATCAGATAATTATGTTGACTTGTCAGATCTTGATGTCGACTTGTCAGATAATTATGTCGACTTGTCATATCTTTATGTTGACTTGTCAGAAAATAATCATATTGACTCGTTTCTCAAAAAGGCCTACGTCCAGGCGTAAGCCTAGTCCGGACTAAATCAGGGACTTAACCCCAAAACCAGACTAAGTTGCGTTTCACAAAAAGGCGGAAACTTAGTCGGGTCTAAAGGGTTTAAATCTACGCCTGCTAATGGGTAGGTGTAAGTCCTTAGTCTGTGCACAAAACTGGCGAGTGTTTTGTTTCTAAGGCAAAATATACAGAGAATTTTATTTTTTGGTTTGTTTCATGTGTTATTAAAGAAAACATTCACATTTATTTAAATATTTGTACATGTACATATAACTTTAAAAAATACCTATTGTTCGATAACTGTTTCTATTTCTAAATAAATTAAGATTAAATCAATTTGATAAATAATGGGCTCACCTTAATAAACGTATGTAATATACATTACTACTCGTAATGAAATTTACCTAAAGT
This sequence comes from Magallana angulata, assembly GCF_025612915.1. NCBI lineage: Eukaryota > Metazoa > Mollusca > Bivalvia > Ostreida > Ostreidae > Magallana > Magallana angulata. The sequence goes on along the minus strand of NC_069111.1, from coordinate 29,910,514 downwards.
GTGAAGAATGAGTATACCCCGATAAATGATATAAACACAATATTTAAAAAGATGCTTTATTTCTAAATTAAACATGTATTCCCCAACAAGATAGATGTATATAAGTACGAATAGATTATTAATATTTTTAATCAATACTCAGTAAGCATGAACTAGAATTTAATGTTTCTAATCAAATTTGAACCTGTGAAACGAAACTGATTTCAAAATTATGTATAGGAGCAACTCAAAACGTTTACATTTGTAATTTGTCCTTGTGTGTGGTTGTTTGTTCTTTACCTGTACATGTATTGCTGAAAATTTTACAACACGTATGCATTCTCATTTTCATTTATTACTCCTGGTATCTTTACAAGACCGTATGAAAGCTACATGTATTTTGGAATGTTTATGAACTCGCATTTTGATATAATCAATTTTTGTTTGTTAAAATATGCATCAATTTTAGATCTATTGACAAGCGTTTGTCAAGGTTATGGAATATTATGAAATTTCACATACACACCTTGAATTTTTGGAAATCAAATTCATTAATCTTATTAATTCAGGGATGAAGTGATCAATTGCGTTCATATTTAACATCGATCGTAATTCTTTTAAAATAGGTATGGGGCACATGTACTATCAATGATCTTCGTGCATATTCATATGCATTGTTTATTTGTACTCATTTAATTGAATTGATCTTTAATTACTTGAATTCATGATAGTTTTGTTTCATCATATTTAAGATGTACGTATATCAGGGGATTTTTTTTTATTTCGAAGTTGTCGACTTGCAATACAAAAGCGTTGTTTTAGCAGTTTTACAACAGTGTGCATTATTTACAAATTTATCTAGCTTGCATATGTCATACTTATTATATAAACAATTGTATACACCCCCACCCCAATAACCCAAAGCAGATAGGGAAAAAAAGTAAAACTCACATACACTTGTTAAAACCGCAAAGATGCAAAATGTCTTATCCAGAAGGGGATAGGGGATTTTTTTTAAGATGCCTTTTCCATTAAACTTGTAAAAACCTTTTATTTATAAAACTTTCTTTAAATAGGAAGGATGTTCTTAGATAACTGCTTTTATATCTTTATTTTAATCAAGATACTGCATACAGGGTTATTTTGGTCCCGTGTAATTTCTGTCCTTCTACACTTGCAAACAGTTTCACTCTGACGTGACTTCGCCCAGTCACAGCTGTTAAGTTACTTAATATGAGATATTGAAAATCAACATAAATTCGCCCGCTGACAACGAGGGTGAAATGATTGAAAATTAAACAGGGCGAATTATTCCCTGTTATTGTTGACTATTAATATCTTTCAAAACTATTATCATTTGAATCACAGATTATCAAGAATCCTTTCCATGTCATTGTCTACATTCTTTCAATATTAGAACAGAGGATGGAAAGGTTCATGTAATATTATTTATACAATAGATATTTTCGATTTCAGTTGGTTGCTGTTATACTCATGGTCATATTATTTTCTATAAATAATAAAGTGAATTGATAAAAGAGAATCAAGTCTTATACCAGCATCTGAAAATGTCTAAAGATCTACAGTGTCTAAGAAGCATACTTCTCATTCTGCAGACATATTGGGGCATATCCACTGTACCTTGTCCCTGTATTCTATAAATATTTGAAGTTTACACGAACATTGAAGTTAATTTTTATGTATTGTTTCGTTCAATTAATATTTAAGATTGTGCCTCCATATCATCTACAATGCATTTAATTGTCACATATTTGGTTTCTGAAACCTCTTATATATGCCGCTTTCATATCAACTGTTTTTCTCTAAAATGTCTTTATGTTAAGAAGTCTATAGGCATTTGTTCTACTTTTATTAACATAAAATGTCATGAACAGCTTGAACGTGCTTTCGGGTACTACATGTACTATGAATTTGAAAATTGATCCACCACATATAATCATAGCCTCAGAGCAAAACAAAATACGATATGCGCATGCTTAGTACTCAGCGGAGATGTCTGAGTTTTTCGACATTTAAACCCTAACATACGCCTCTTTCAGAAACGCAACTTAGACCCGACTAAATATTGGCGTAACTTTGTTAGTCGGACTAACTTAGGCCCAGATTTACGCCTTTTTGAGAAACGGGCCCCTGGTGCTACGTTAGATGGAACAATGGTCATTTAATGATAAACTTGAGTTAATTTTTTCGAACACAAAATGGTGGCCAATAAGACGACACCCCTAGCACCTGAAGAATTTCTTTGGCTGAGAGTATCGCTTATTTAACTCTTATTTTTTTTAATGATTTTCATATGCATACTTGATACCAATAAACTTTACGGCACTCTGTAATAATTAACACGATGTAAATACGGACAATTAGAACTTGTGATAATTTATAGCTTCAATTAATAGTAAATTACGTTTCCTTAAAATTTTGTAAAGTGCATCATTTAATTAGTTTGATCGTTGGATTTAATGTTTAGATTAATCTGAACATTTTTAATATCAAAATCATTGCTATTAAATTGTTTTTCTTCAATAATAAGCTACTTTCCCCCGTATCCTACGATGTTTATGACAAAAAGAACAATAAAAGGAATATTAAATATACGTACAGAAATATATATCAGCTTTATTATATTTATTATAAATACACTTTGCTAATTCATGCGCCATTAGCACAAATATAAACGTCTCCACGTGTTTTGAGTATATTTATTTTTGTAAGATTAAATGAAACTTTCAATCTAACATAACCAATTTGATACATTGTACATTGTATTTTTTGAAAACTGTCATTAATATATATCTCCTCCTAAATAAAACAGATTTTTTCCAGAAAGTTTCTGGCACTATATTTTTTGTCGCGGAAGCTAACTAAATAACATGTTAATATGGTTGTCCATGTAAGTTTCATATTCCCGACTAAGAGCGTAAAATTGGGTTTATAGCGGCGATACACAATATTTCATACAAATAGACATCAGTATGAAAATATAAATATAAGCATTGAATGCTTATTTTTGGATTTCGTCGGTGCTATGACACACCAAGCGGTGCAGACAAATTATCATACCTCGCTAACGCGCGGTATTCAATTTGTCTGCACCGCTTGGTGTATCAATTGACCGACGACATCCAAAAATAAGCATTCAATGCTTAAAATAAGCCTAAACTTTAATGGCGAAACTTGTATCGTGCCCAAAAATAAAATCTTAACGCATGTTCTCCTAACAACAAATACTGAAAGTGAACAAGAGTGCAGCAAACATTTTCAAACACAATTTGAGATTTGAGAATAAGAATTTTGAAGAGTTTGATTGTGTTCAATTGGACGAGAAGACACTTTTATATGGATAATAAGATTGCTTCTTGTGAAAAAAATGTCTCACTTGATAGCCCTCGGGAAAACAGACCGGTTATTATGGGCAGCGGAAAGGGCAAAAAATACATTTTTACAAAATCAACGATAAACAAAATTCAGCAATCTAAAATAATATTATCAATGACCATAAGTGCAAAACCAACAGTCTTCTTTGCAAAATAAATGTACATAAAATCAACCAAAGATATCTTAATACAAATCAAACACAAAAAGTAAAACCAACAGACATTGATGAAAAACGAACATACATCAACATGAAACAAGCGGACGCACAAATATACGCCAGGTGGCGTTTTTTGGGGTAGCATTTTGCGTCATCGATTATTGGAATCAGTGATGGTTCGCACCTATTCTGTTTCGCCCTGAGATGTTTCTCACCTCGATGTTTCGCACCTGCCTCGGAACAAACCATCTCAATGTACTATAAAGTAATGTAATGTAATGGAGTGTTAATGTAATTACAAATGTATATATAGTTAGCATAGATCTATTTTGGGGATCATTTAATTACAAAAATTACTGGTATCTGCTTGAACTTTACATTACCAAACTGCATCCACTACGATTTTTACCAGTCTTATTCTTATGACAAAAGTAGGGTTTAATATTATTTCTATTCCTATATATTTATTATGATTTATAAAAAATTATAAATTACCTGTTTATACTCGTACATTTGTTCCAAATATTCATATTCGGATAAAAACATATGCATAATCAACTATCGTACAGTTTTCTATAAAAAAAAAACGTGATTTAATTGTTATCGATAAACATGATGATATACAAAAATCTGAAAGAAACATTTTAAAAATGCTACAAGACACATGTACTTTGTAAATTAAAATAAAGTGCATGTATCAGAATACTCCAAGCTTATCGACATGAATACTGCCATGTCTTATAGTTTCTTCAAACTACTTGTACAGGCAATGTATAAGGCTGTAGGGAAATAAATCAAACTTCGTTATAGAAAACACTGTATGCATTAATTAAATAAATGCATATTTTGATGATAACAATTTATACAATATGTTTACTTTATGACTTTCTGTTTCCGTCAGCCTAAGGCACATCTATATAGATATTTAGAGCAAACCAAATTTTCACGCCTCTATTTTACGTAATGTCAGTCATTTGTTGCATTTCGTATCACTTTAGTTTTACTGGGTGGAAGTAATGCAAACTATACAACTTGACATCTTTGTAAATTTTGCATTTACTGCCATCCGGTATGTTAAAAATTTACAGAAAAAAAAACTAGTCGGATAGAAATAAAATTGTTAACGATTAAGTTTGATTTACATGTAGTTTGACTTTAGCTATAAGAATTTTAATTTTTTAATTAAATTTATATCAATTTTATAAGACTGGTAAAAATCGTAGTTAAAAAGTGGATGCAGGGGAGGGAGGAGTATGTAAGGTTCAAGCAGATAATTTATGTAATTAAATGATCCCCAAAATGGAGCTATGCTAACTATTAAATATTATACATTTGTAATTACATTTATTTAACGTTCCCGAATTTGTCATAATAAAAATACAGGTAATTCTCAAGTGAATAACAGGCTCTTATTCTGAACCATATAAAACGGCATGGCTTCATAAAATTAGTAAATAAAAACCCTAATCAAGCAAGCACGCTGTCTTGGCGGTGCATGCATAAAAGCAAGCACTGTTTCAATGGTTTTTTTTAAAAACATATTTCAATTCTTGTATAGGTAATAATTAATTTCAGAGGAATAATAATACGACAAAAATATTTAAATACAGTAATGAGCCGGGTGTAAAAAAAATGTGACATCACAATCCAGTTCTTGTTCACTTTACAAGTGCACCTATAAATCTTTGCGCAAAATAATCTAACGTTTAATAAGGTAAATGAACAAATTATTTGTCAAAATCTCTCTTCTATTGGTATGAATAAATGGTTTTCAGCACAATTTCAATTAATATCAATTTAATTTCAAGTTGCAAAGCACTGGTAAAACAATATAATTTTAAAATTTGTTTAACATAGGAAATGAATTCGTTATCCAGGTCCAATCAAGGGTGTACGGGCTGTATGGAATACAACCCGGGTTAAATCCCCTTGATTCGACCTGGATAACTTATAATATACATGCAGTCTGTAGGTAAAGTGCAATTGAAATTGATAAAAAATAAAACTTTTAATACCAAAGTCATTGCTATTAATTTTTTTTCCGCAATAATCAGCTACTTTCTCCCGTATCCTAGGATGTTTAATGACAAAAAGAACAATAAAAGGGAATATAAATAGACGTACAGAGATATATATCAGGTTCATTATATTAATTTGGATTGATTTCTTTCAAACTGTCAAACTAACTTCTGCTCTATAGTAGAACATTATTCCACATGGGTATTGATAACTAAGGAGTGTTGATATAATTGAGAGATAAAAAGCTCGACATCTCTGAATAAATTCATTTTTGCTGCGACAATCGTCATGGGTAACAATATCACCGCGGTACACCAGCCTCAAACCATCCGCGAAAGGATGAATCGTCTGCCTCTGGGCTTATCCATCATGTTTTTATGCTTAGTAGGAATTGTAGGAAATGCTTTTGTACTGCACATCTTTCGTAAAATTCGACAAAATTCTACTTACAAAATTTTTGTGTTTATGCTGGCTTTGTTGGATCTCGTCTCATCTGTTGCTCATTTTTGGAAAGAGGCTGCTACACTAACTTATACATCATACGACGACGGCGATATAGAGTGCAGAATAACATATTACTGTGGGTTTATCGTAGGATCGTCATCATATTTTGTCGTTCTTGCGATTGCTGTGGAGAGATACAGAAGAACATGCCATCCACTGATGCCCCAGATGTCAGTTTCTACCTCTAAACGTGTTTGTATGGGATGCGTATGTGTATCTGTTCTGACTGGTATTCCTTTTCCATTTATGATGGGTAACTGGTACGCAAAGGTGGATGATCTAAATATTGTGCAATGTTTGCTTGGAAACAGTGGTGAACCAAAGATTTGGCCATTCATTTATTGCATGTTTTATCTTATATTTTCATTCATTTTATGTGTGATTATAACCTCCATTCAGGTTATCCTCCATAGAAGAATTCGAGCGTCACAAGATTCGAGAAAGAACTTAATAGATGGACAAAATTCAACCCAAAAGACGCATTCTAAATCCAACGCCCAAACCAATGAGGACACTCTGAATACAATTTCAATTATTTCAAAATCTAAAAATAATGCCTGTGAATTTGATAACACTGATACTGACAAACGGCAAATCAGAGCTCACAAAGTCGACATGAAAATGATTGAAGTTATAAAAAAGCGACCCTCCAGTATAAAAAGGTCTACAGGTCGAGTTGCAGAAGAGGATAATGTCAAAATAACTCTCACTTTCTGTATCATTACATGTATTTTAATCGTGAGTTATACTCCTCATTTAGCTTTCAACACCTACTTGGCCTATCAAAATTATTATAGTCTGCAGGTAATCTTAGATAGATCTACATATACTCTATTTTCTGTGCTTCAACATTTTGTTGCAATTAACGGTATTCTGAACCCCTTTGTCTATTTTTTTAATGACAATAGATATAGAAATCTGTTGAAAGAAACGATTTGTTGTTAAAAAAAACATGTGATTGGCAGTTACCTGTTATCACACCGAGCTCATTTGAAAATTGGAAAATAGATCAATGTAAAAAAAATTTGTAGAATATGTACAGTAGATAACAATTATAACATTTTGTCGTTTATTATATATTACATGTAAATTTAATTTCCAGAATGTTTATTGTATACGTATAGTGTATCATATGCATTAAAGAACGTTATACATTTATCTTGAATTTGAATTAAAATATTAGGGTTTTTCTTCAATGTGAATGTATCAAGTTGCAAGAAATTAAATGTGCTTTTTTGGATTACATAATGAACATGCATGTGTAAAAGAGAAAGATCTTTTTCTATCTAGAACCATTGATATTTTACATGTAGTTTTCATAATAAAATTAAACATTGGATAAGTGTTTTGTCAAATTTTAGCAATACACTACGAATTATGTTTGATACAATTTATTTACGTGTAACATACAGTATAAACATGGGAGATATAACCAACAATAATTGTAATCATAGAAGAGCCTGGGCAGATAGAGATCCATTTCTTCTAACATGTTAAAATCATAATTTTAATGTTTGAGTAGAAAAAGCAACAGTTTATATACATGTGTATATCCAATGAAAACAATCATTATCTGCCTTTGATGAAGCATTATTTGATTATGATACTTTTATAGATAGAAGTAGAAAAAATGGACACGTATATATTTGTATTGCAAAACAGTACAGTATCATGAACGAAAGATGTTTCTGGAGATACTTCAAAGGAGATTTATAGTTTTGAAATTCATCGATAGATACTATTCATACATTTCATACATTTCATATTGACTTAGTAATGAGAATACAGTATAGAGCAAAACAGTTATGAACACAGGTATATAAACATTGGCGAACTCAACGGTACGGTAGAGGACGACTTAGGGATTATGATCCAGATCGAATTTAAATTCATTTTAACCTTATACATTTTGTTTTCTCGGACAGATTGAAATGAGGGTCAATAACATCACACTTAATAGCGCTCAGGTAGATACACATGCACATGCAGTGAAAACTAATGATATCGGACTATTAACTTGCTAAAAAAAAAAGGCAAAGCACCCGAGAGGGGGAGAGGTGGACTCCCTCGTCTTCCACTTTTCATTTTCTTAAGATAAAAAAGGCCGATATGTTAAATACACAAAAACATGTTTAATACCAAGCTTAAAATTTCAGCCACAAACAGTAGCTACATCGCCCGTAGAAGCTAGCAGCCAATAAGAAAATCATCAAAGTACTGAGAATACTCGAACATTAAATGCTAATTTACTTTATTATCGGCATACTTTGGTTAATATCAATTTAACATTTTTATTTTAAAGTTGATGGAAATTTGCAGTATCTAAAAATTAAATGTATTGTTCAAATTTAAATAAAATTTAACAATATATTAACTGCCATGACCCTGTTATTAAAATATATCAAAATAAAGAAAATTGAACCATTGGTTTTTAATTAATTAAGGTTTAAGGTATATTTGACGGAGGTAAAAATTGATGAAAATCCTAGATGACGTCATTATATTTGACCTTTGACCTGTTAATATGACCTTGAAATTTCTTTGACATAAAGTATAAACACTGGTGGTGGTTGTGTCCAAATTTCAGATTTTTACTTTGAAAAGAACACAAATTACGCATTTTTAAATGATATAAGGCTAAATTACACTAAAATCATATGACCACCATCCAACCGTATGATTCAAAATTATCAAAATACGTCGTATCTCAATTTTTTTTAGCCTTGAGCAATTGTTGGGTATGATTCATATATTTTTTCTTAAGATAATGGATTGAAAATAATTTTTACATAATATTAAGTTATTATTTTATGCATTTGAGAAAATATTTTAAATAAATAATTTCAGGGTTGTTTCGTACAACCTTAAAACATTCTAAAATATATTTATATAAGTACATCCAGATGGAGATTTTTTGTCTTTATGTCTTAACTAAATTTATTTTTAATAAGTATTCTATCAACTGACAATGCAAAATTTTTGTGTGTTAATGATAAATTCCTAGGGGCTAATAAGAACATCAAAGACAAGTGTGGCTGAATTCATTTGTCCTAAGGGGGCGATTATCTGAGCCATGGTTCAGATGGAGCATGTGTTTAGGGAAAATTGATAATCTGTAAAATGGGCGGTGGTTTTGGGGCTATTTTAAAACTGTTTCATGTAAACCAAAAGTTTCTATCATTATAAGGAAATAAATAATATCATTATTAATAAAGAAGTTAACTATTTTTAGAAGTTATTTAAATTCATTAGTTAAGTAAATTGAAGTGACCCTATAGGGCATTAATTTAAATGAAATTCAAAATTACTGATATGATTGTAGTGCTTTGGCAATTTTAAAATTGTTTGTAGTATTAAATTTTCTTTTTTACATATTTTTACATAGCATGGTAATTTATATGGTAATGTTTTGGGAGTTTATTAAATTTAACAAGCTCATAAAAGAAAATCATAGTCCTATGGGATCAATTCTCTGATATGGAGTTCCATTGTACCATAGGAGAAAGTGAGGAAAATTTCAAACAACTAACTGCATCTGTCAAGACTCTTATCAGAAAGATATTCAAAGTTTTATCAAAAGAAGAACATTGCTTGGGTACCGGCATTTCCATTTACTACAATGTGAGGGGTTATTATCATTTTGTTGATTTTTTTTTAAAACAATTAAATAAAAAAAGTATCATCAGATACATAAATTTGTAAATATATTACTGTCATACATATGTATTTACAGTGAAATGTTTACAATTTTGATTCTAATTTTTCTATGTTAACTAATTTTTTTTTTTACAATTCTAGAATATTTTTTATTTGTATGTGTTCATAGCCTTTATTATTCGATTCAACTATTTGTCCCATTTGAAATTAGCCTTGCGGGGGTATTAGTCCCATTAGGACAGTTCTAGTTCGGTATTGTCCGTATCATTTATGCAAATTGTAAGTATCCATTATGGTGGTTCGTTTAGACGGATTGGGCGTCGAAATCGTACCCCAAAACATCCGATGGCGTTGGATGTTTGTAACATTCCACATGTTCATGAAGAACGCCATGATGCTCGGCATCCAATTGGAAGCCAGTCGCATCTCACGGGCGCAGCAATAGTTAATATCATACTTATAATCGTTTTATAAAATAATCAAGTCAAGTTAACGTTATCATTTTATAATATTATACATGTATAATCTGTATCAACGAGTTTAGCACTATTATCAGCCTAGTACTGACTGTCTCGTTTAATTTTATCTGGCATTATTGAATCACATGTCTATTTATAGAACACCCTGATATTCGCATGATTTATAAATCCACTATAATATACTTCTAATCCCAAAGGGTCATCATGTTGAGAACTGTGAAGTCAAGGGCCAGTAAGGTAAAATCACCAGAGTGGCGCAGGTACAACGTTAATCATAACCCTTTCTGATGACAATCACTTGATATTCGACAACTTGCAGTCTTATTTGAATGTTAGACCTAAATACCCAGGTCAGCTCTTGTCTCACATTGATGGCTCTCCTCTAACTTACTACCAATTCAACCAAGTTCTAAAAAGAGCCTTGGCATTTCTCAACATAGACACTTCAGTTTTCAAATCCCACTCATTTAGAATTGGTGCTGCAACCTACATGTACTTGCAGGGCATCACAGAGAACATAATCATATCTAAGGGTAGATGGCATTCATACGCTTTTAAATCTTATATTCGCCCACAATCTGTTTACCTGTAAGCATCTGAATCTTACTAATTGTAAGCTAAGTTTGCAGGTTTGCGGACAGTATGGATCGTTGGCTCTTCAATCATCTCCAGGGCAGAAAAATACTCTAATTCCACTTGTGGGGAAAATTGGTCCTTCAACACATCAATGTCATATGGGCTGGCTGCAGCGGTTTAAAGTGGGAAGACTTGGAGCTTTTCTTGAACACTTTATTCATAGGTTTAATGGTAACGCCCCTCACGTACTGGTTATCCACTGTGGAGGGAACAGTATTGGCCTGCAATCACTTAAAAAATTACAGAACGAAATGAAATCATTACTCCGCAAAATCCATACATTAATGCCCAATACCTTACTTATATGGTCGGATATTCTGCCACGTCAATCCTGGCGACATATGATATCTAACATTGCTGGTGGAAACTGTAGACAGCGCATTAATTGCTTACTTGGGTCATTTGCGCGTCGTGTACTACATGGCGCATTAATTATGCACCCTGATATTAAGTCGGACCGAACAAAACTTTTTTGTGACGGGGTACACCTGTCTAACCTAAGCGATTCACTGTTCATAAACTCCATAAAAGCTGCTTTAACTAAATTCTTGTCGTCCAACTCCAGAAAATATCCCAATCTCGTCTAGCTCTGTCCTTGTCATGGCTCAAACCTCACCATTCGTAGCGTCCTTGACCCCTACATCCCCTCCACCCTCACAATCATCCCCCAACTAGTGCCTTGCAGTCGCCATATTGTTTGCAACCTTAGTCTTGTATCAGCGATTGCAGTTGATCAGGAATTTTCTGTATATTTTTATTAGGTTTGTCTTGTATGCCAATTACCGCGCGTATGGCGGTTGGATCGCTGGTCTCAATGCTTGTACCCAGCGATCCATGTGGCAGAATTGCTATACAAGCCATCGCTGGTTAACTGCTGTCCTCCTTCTAGGGTTACCAGCAATTTATGGCTCGTTGACATTGGATTGAACTGTTGGCTACCAAATGCCAGTTGAGGATCGGCGCCATCCATTGTTTTGACATTTGTATTGTAATCTCTGAATTGCTTGTATATTTTGTGCCATCTGTTATCAACTGCGTTTAATTAACTGTGCTTAATTATGTAATAATTTTATCATACTTATTAATAATAAAGCCATGACAGTACAGCCATTCATCTTCTATGTATTCTTTCAAGATAATAATGTGTGTTGTTTACCACGCTTATATTAACTTTGTATTGCTCTATTTACAGCTGATAATGAATTACAGTTGGCAAGCTATATTTCTTAATAACAGTTTTAAAATTTCATTGTCAAAATAATGTCAGCTGTATTGGGAAGCGGGAGAATGATAACACAATGTTGTTACCACTGTGGTTTTAATACTATTTATTGGTACTGTCAATTCCTAATTAAACGCGAGGTATTGATAACTGCATAAAATAGCGAGAAGCCCCTCTCGCGAATTTGAAATCTGGCGTTTAATTTTCAATCATATGTAAACTACATGAAACTATGATAAAATTTCGACATTCGCGATTTTATGTTCTCGCGATTTGATGGAAAACCGTTGAATCGCGGAATTAAGTACTTACGTAAAATAAGGAATCTACAGTATCAATTTTTATGGTTTAATAAAAAAACATCAAGAATACGTAAATCTATGGCCGATAATTCTTCCAATAAAATATCTTTTTAATATTATTATATGTAATCATTATTAACATTTAACTCGTCAAACAGCAACAACAAAAAATATCCATAAAATCTATTTTCAATGAATATTCATGAAACCATAGTTCTGCACGATATAAAGGTAAGTGTTTCTGAATAATCTTTGTAAAGTGATTGGTTTCGCCAAAGAACTGATAATGGGTAACAATTACACCGTGATAAACCAGCCCCAAACCATCCAGGAAAGGATGAATCGTCTGCCATTCGGTATACCCATAATGTTTTTATGCTTGATAGGAATTGTAGGAAATGCTTTTGTACTGCACATTTTTCGTAAAATTCGACAAGATTCTACTTACAAAGTTTTTGTGTTCGTGCTAGCTTTGTTGGATCTCCTCTCGTCTTTTGCTCATTTTTGGAAAGAGGCTGCTACATTAGTTTTTACATCATACGACGACGGCAATATAGAGTGCAAATTAACCTACTTTTATGGGTTTATCGTAGGATCATCATCATTTTTCGTCGTTATTGCGATTGCTGTGGAAAGATACAGAAGAATATGCCATCCACTGATGCCCCAGATGTCAGTTTCTACCTCAAAACGTGTTTGTATAGGATGCGTATGCGTATCTGCTCTGACTGGTATTCCTTTTCCATTTATGATGGGCAACTGGTACGCAAAGGTGGAAGATCTAAATAGTGTGCAATGTTTGCTTGGAAACAGTGGTGAACCAAAGATTTGGCCATTCATTTATTGCCTATTTTATCTTATATTGTCATTCATCTTTTGTTTGTTTCTAACTTTCATTCAATGTATCATATGGAGAAAAATTCGTGCGTCAAAAGCTATGAGAATGCATTTGAAAGCAGATGGTGAAAATTTAACTCAAGAGAAGAAGTCTGAATCTCAAATTGAGTCAAAAGAAGGTAATTTAAAAACAATTTCAGCAACATCGACTTCTAAAAATTTTTCTGCACATGATGATATTCCGCATAAAAACCAAATTAGGGCTCACAATGTAGACATGAAAGAGAGCGAACTTATGAAAAAGCGACCTCTGGGTACTAAAAGACTTACAGGTCGAGTTGCAGAAGAGGAAAATGTCAAAATAACTCTCACTTTTTGTATCATTACATTTCTTTTAATCGTGAGTTATACTCCTCATTTAGCATTTAACACCTACGTGGCCTATCGAAATTATTATGAACCGCACATAACATTAGATAGATCTACATATACTTTATTTTCTGTGCTTCAACATTTTGTTGCAATTAACGGTATTCTGAATCCTTTTGTCTATTTCTTTAATGATAAAAGGTTTAGAAATTTGTTGAAGGGAACAATTTGCTAAAATACAGATCACTGATAATCATAATAATACATAGATGTATTAATATTCTCTTATTTACACCGTGTATAGATGAATTATGTCATTGAGTAGGTAAATGTATAATATTTGTTATTTTGGTATTTTCGTGTTTTGTGTATTCATAATAAACTGAAAGAGTTGACTCCATATTCTCGTCGTTACTTTCTTTGCAATTAGAACATTATGATAATACGAATCAGCTTATTTTCATTACAAGTATTAATGAATTCTAGATGAAATAAAATGTAAGTAAGAGGGTTTTTTTCATGATATTGCGTTATTTGTTCTTCGTCAGATGGACTTTATCAGGGATCTGTTAAAATCAATAATATACAGTGTACATGCATAAAAAAACTGAGTCTGCCTTCTTGTCCTGTTCTTATCTAATGCCAAAATCTTTCGGTTTGACTATTGCAATAAAATGTATAAGTGAACTCTTTAAGTTTTTGCACCTAGTTTTATTAATTAGCTCCCTATGAAAAGTCCTTGGGTCGAAGAGCCTGTGTTGGTTTTTTTATTATCAACAGATACTCCGTTCTGGAAAATTCTATCCCAATCTCTCACCAGAGGGCGTGCTTTGCAAGCGTTGTATCCATCAGAATTAAAATCGCGCATTCAAGAAACAAAATATTTCTTCAACGTTTGTCAAATCTTAACTTTTATGTATAATCTAAGAAAATTTTCAGTAAATATGTTCACTTTTTCCATAATTATTCGTTATCATTTTGTTGCCGCCCACCATCTTTCTATAAAAATGTAATGTGCCTCCATAAACACATACGGTCTTGGCGTAGACAGCATTTTTCCTGTTCTTATAAACAAATTGCATTCTGATTGATAAGAGTAGTGAACTTTAATTGTTTCGAGGCAAGGGTTGAATTGTTTTATAAAGATTGTGTGCTCAATTTGAATACAAAACAAGAAGTAAATTCTAATTTTCATTGGTATCTTTTAACATTTTGGTTTTGGTCAGTTTTTTGGTCAGTTCAAGGAATGTGTACATTTTTAATCCTCGTGTATATACAAGATGGCTGGACACCCCTCCTTTTTGCGAATAATTCTTGCAATCGATTGGAGCCACCATACTGATAAAATCATTACCCCACCGGCCCTTCGCTACGTTTTATTCAAGCATCTAAGGAAGGGCAAGCACTGATACTGTGTGAATTTTTAGCACTTCGTGTCAACATTACTTAGTACAGGGTTAAAATGTCATCATAGAAATGTAAATTGAAAAAATTAAATGAAAGCAAAAGATTGTCGTTTTAAACGAGAGTTTCTGGAAGAAGATTTAGATTTCAGACTGACAGCCGCAAGCAGTAGATGTTAACCACAGGGAAAATATCTAGATTAGCGTTATTGTTAAAGTCGGCAAATTTTAATCCCATTCGATACATTTCTTAGTTTGTTGCTAAGAATTTATTTTGTGTGCGAACATTATATGTTGGGATGCATATACAAACACACAAAGTGGATTTCTCAGCATCTTAATTTTGACAAAGTGTGTTTTAGTCCTCCTAATTTCAGACAATGTATTCGTTTCATGTACATGTAGATCTAATTCAAAAGCCAGTTTTGTGAATGTTGCAAGATAACATCTGAGTTCAAACTATGTTGTTTTGAAATATAAAAGCCAAAGCGTTAGCGAAAATATGAAATAACGGTAAGAAACCTTACAAAGAAAGATAAAAAACCTTTTCATATTTATTTAAATTTAAAAAAAAAATTAATTCCCAAAGATGCATGATTTGGGGAAATGGATTACCGCTATTAAAATAAAGCGTTAGCGAAAATATGAAATATATATAACGGTAAGAAACCTTACAAAGAAAGATAAAAAAACCTTTTCATATTTATTTAATTTTTTTTTAACAAAACTAAAAATGCCAAAGATGCATGATTTGGGGAAATGGATTATCGCTATGAACATTTAAGAGTGTTAGATTTACAATTAATAGCTGTCAAAAAAGTTTGCTTGAATAAAGAATATTCCATCAGAAGCATGTATCAATTACTTTATCAAATTGGGTTGTATCAATTACTTTATAAGGTTATACTGAACAAGCACCGTATATACACTAACAATACGTAATGATAACACCCTACAGCACAGAGATAAGTGTCCCACGAACCAAACAAAAGCAATAGATATTCAGTACATCTGTTGACTTATGAACACCGTTCCTGCATTAATACACGTGCTTACACTATAGCATCATAATCATATTTATATGTACCTAGAGATATCGGTTTTGATACAAAAATGTACGTTATTATACTGTATTATATTAAACTGTAGGATGTTTCAAAGACCTAAAATTAATATCTATTTGCACTCTTGTATGACGTCAAAATATAAATGATAATGCAGACTGAGTGTATGGGTTTCAGCTTGGGTGAAATACAGTTAGACGTGCGAAAATGCCATACAGATGTAACAATTATATGAAAGAAAAAATAGCGCGTTTTTTATATTCAGAGACAGACATAAATAACAATAAATGTTACTTAAGTCTCTGGTATATTGAAAAAAGCAAATTAGTATTGGCTTTTGGGAGATATATATTAACGAATGGTTTTTGTAATGCGACAACAAGATATGCACAGTGATGTATCATTTAATAAGCCATGTGGCTTCTGAAGAGGTTAATCATAAAAAAAACATGACTATGACAGGGAAATATGAAGTTTTATTCCTACGACACGATAGTTTGACCAATCACATATCGCGTTATACAGAGTCATGAAAATGAGTAAAAATAAAAATTCTATAGGCTTCAAAAGAGATGGGATATGATATTTATTTCTCTTGAGACTTGTTTTTTTTTACTTTCCTTGTCGCGTGACGGTCAGACCAATCTGATGACGCATTATAAAGAATCATCATAAGTTATAATAATGCAAAGCGTATATATAAAGAGCGATTAATGACCTTGTTTCTGAGTGCATGCAAAGGAGTGAATGCAAAAGAAATCAAGACGCTGAAAGTAATGCATAGCATGGGTCAAAATTACACCGTCGTTAACCAGGCTCAAATAATCGGTGAAAGGATGGATCGTCTGCCATTGGGATTATTTGTAATTGCACTGTGTATGATAGGGATAGCAGGGAATGCTTTTGTTTTGCGAATCTTTCATAAAATTCAGCAAAAATCTACGTACAAAATTTTTGTTTTCATGTTAGCTTTAATGGATCTTATTACTTCTATAGCTCATTTATGTAAAGAGACTGCTACATTAGCATATACAACATATGATGATGGCGACATTGAATGTAGAATTACCTATTACTGTGGTTTTATTGTGGGATCGACATCGTATTTTGTCGTTTTTGTGATTGCTGTAGAACGATACAGGAGAATATGTCATCCACTGAATCCCCAAATGTCTGTTTCTACTGCAAAACGTGTTTGCTTGATTTGCGTGTGTATTTCCGCTGTGACTGGTGTCCCTTTCCTTTTCATGATGGGTAACTGGTACGTAAAGATGGAAGAACAAAGCACTGTCCAATGTTTACTCGGAAACAGTGGCTTGCCAAAGGTTTGGCCATTCGTGTACTGTTTGTCATACTTAATATTTTCAGCACTCTTGTGTGTTATCACAGCTAGTATTCAGTATATAACTTGAAGAAGAATTCTGAAACAACAAGCTGCGAGAAAAGAATTAAGAGATGGTCAAACTTCAATTCAAAAGAATCTGTCTCAGCCTCAGGCAGAATCGAAGTTAAACACTTGTGATGCATTTTCAAAAGCTTCAGAACAAAAACTGTCCGAGTCTGACAAGTCTGAAAAGCGTGAAATTGTGGATCAGAGAATTGACCTGAAGAAAAAAAATAATATGCAGCTACCGTCTAAAGATAACCAAAATGCACGTCGAGCTGCTAGCGAAGATAACGCCAAGATAACGCTGACATTCTGTATCATTACACTTCTTTTAATCATTAGTTATTATCCTCATTTAGCATTCAACACTTACATCGCTTATCAAAATTACTATAATCCACAGATAACTATAGATCGCACTACTTTCGTGTTTTACTCTGTGCTTCAACATTTTGTTGCAATTAACGGTATTTTGAACCCATTTGTCTATTTCTTTAATGATAGTAGATTTCGTTATTTGTTTAAAGAAATGGTTTGTTAAAAGGTATTAATACTAAAAACATACATCAATTCGGCATTACGAAATGTAATCAACTATTCGGTTGTTCTCAAACATAGCCTTGTCCAGCAAAAACAATCTTTAACAGATTCCACAGACAAATTTTTAGGGATGATTCCACAATTGGATAAAATGCAGAATGCAGATCGAGTTGAAATTCGACCGGAAACAAAATGCACGCGCTTCAAGAGATTTTCCGAAAAAAAAAATGTATGTCCGAGCAACACCATGTAATAGTTTACCTTCGTGAGGATAATTATCGCCAAGATCAAACCATACAACACCATATGGAAGTAATGGAAACTTTACAACCAACCAGTTTTGATTAAGAACAAGCCCTATCGCAACAGCGCAAAGAAATATGTGACTTACGTAACCAGCTATACCCAAATCTATGGAACGCCATAGTTGCCTTAAGATCAATTTCATATTATATGAACTAGTATCTTATTTATATGCAATAGTAATATCATTATATGCAGTGGTAACATCATTATATGCAGTGGTAACATCATTACATGCAGTGCTAACATCATTATATGCAGTGCTAACATCATTATATACTATTATATCACCATTATATTCAGGGGTAAAATCTTTATATGAAGTGGTAACATTATTACGTTATGTCGTAAGATCATTATGTGCAGTAGTTTATTCATTATATGCTATGAATAAATCTTTATATGATATGATAAACTCATTTCATACAGAGCTAAACTCATAATGAACTCTTGTTCAATCGTTATGTTATATGATACACTCTTCATGTGCAGTTGCAAAATCCTTTTATGCAGTGCAACTTCTTGACATTAGGTGATAAGTTCATTCTATGCAGTACTAACATCATGTTATGGTGTATTAAAACCATTATGTATGGTGGTAAAACCTTTATGTATTGTGGTGAAAGCTTTACATGCAATTGTAAATCCTTTATATGATGTGACAATTTTATAATATGCCTGTTGAGTCATTATATTATGAGGTCAGTTCTTTACATGATGTGATCATTTCATTATATGGAGTGGTAACTTCTTTATATGCAGTCGTAACTCTTTATGATGAGGTTGTAAACTGGTTCTCGCTGAAAAGTTTTAATGGGGAAGAGGTCCAGTTTTATTTTTAAAAAGATGCCGCGCTCGTTGTGGCGATGCACATTTCCTGGTCAACTTGTCGTTTGTTTTGAAGAGAGAGAGAGAGAGAGAGAGAGAGAGAGAGAGAGAGAGAGAGAGAGAGAGGAGAGAGGTGGGAGGAGGTGGGTCCGGGGCTAATTTTTGGTAATTTCATGGAAATTTTAAGAAATTTTAATTTTTCTGGGGCGGGGTCCTCCCCACGACCCACCCCCGTTCAAGACCCCCATGCATTAAACAAATTGTAAAATTGTTTCACTGAAAAATGTGTTTCATGGCATATCCGATTTTTGTTTCAAAGAGGCATATTTTTAAAGATTAAACTTCGAAAAAAAAGAAACTCCGAAGTTAAAAAACGGTGTTTTAAATCTTAGCAAACTTTATCGTGTCTAGTATAGCCGAGTGGTTATGCAGGATGTCCGAATAATCACCGAGACTAACTGCTTGGTATTTTTTAAATTAATTTTGAAAAGGTAATACCCCTATTCCGATGGTTTTGAAAATAAATGATGTCGGGATAAATAAGTTTCAAAACGCTTGTCATTGTAATATTTTACATGTGTGCTGATTTTTTCAACGTTACCGACTTTGTTCACATTATAAACATTTGTAGCTGCAGATCTGCAGCTTAAACATTTGCTGCTGAACGAGGAAGTAACGCATTAATCGATAAAGTTAATGTATCTTTTTTTTGTAAAATATGTCGTTTTCAAAATATATATACATATTGTTCGACATCGTTAAAAGCAAGCCGTGCAATAATGTATGAATCAGCAAAATACGGATAAGTTTGTTCCAAGCACCATGGTTTGTATGGATGCTATTAAAATTATTTTAAATAACAATCAAGAGCAAAGTAACTCCTCAATTTAAACGTTTTTGAAGAGACAGAATTAGATTTATTAATTCAAAAAGCTCCAAAAAATTACATACATATTTAAAACACGATTGCAAGTAGAAATCAAATTGTTCTATGTTCCAATATCAAGATACATAAAGTGATCTTCCTAACTGTATACGCGGATCTAGAAGCAGAGGGGGTATACAATTTCTACAAAGTACAATCATTTTTTGAAATTTATTTTACTTTTAAAATTAAACGCGTACTCTACTAAAAATTCATTCGATTTATCACACATCGATGTATCAAGAACAGAGAATCTCTCTCTCTCCCCTCTCTCTCTCTCTCTCTCTCTCTCTCTCTCTCTCTCTCTCTCTCTTCAAAATAAGCGACAAGTTGACCAGGAAATGTGCATCGTCACAACGAACGCGGCATCTTTTTAAAAATAAAACTGGACCTCTTCCCCATTAAAACTTTTCAGCGAGAACCAGTTTACAACCTCATCATAAAGAGTTACGACTGCATATAAAGAAGTTACCACTCCATATAATGAAATGATCACATCATGTAAAGAACTGACCTCATAATATAATGACTCAACAACGGCATATTATAAAATTGTCACATCATATAAAGGATTTACAATTGCATGTAAAGCTTTCACCACAATATATAAAGGTTTTACCACCATACATAATGGTTTTAATACACCATTACATGATGTTAGAACTGCATAGAATGAACTTATCACCTAATGTCAAGAAGTTGCACTGCATAAAAGGATTTTGCAACTGCACATGAAGAGTGTACCATATAACATAACGATTGAACAAGAGTTCATTATGAGTTTAGCTCTGTATGAAATGAGTTTATCATATCATATAAAGATTTATTCATAGCATATAATGAATAAACTACTGCACATAATGATCTTACGACATAACGTAATAATGTTACCACTTCATATAAAGATTTTACCCCTGAATATAATGGTGAAATAAAAGTATATAATGATGTTAGCACTGCATATAATGATGTTAGCACTGCATATAATGATATTACTATTGCATATAAAAAATATACCAATTCATATAATATGAAATTGACCTTAAGGCAGCTATGGCATTCCATAATCACTGGAATGACACTTCTACCGATGACAGTACTCTATACCAACACGAGGTAATGTTTTAACAGAGCGGGGGATACAATGTACTATAACCACGCAAAAGTGACTGTTTTATAATAATAGTCTGTCCTAAGATATTTATGCAGCACATTTGGACGATTTAATTTATACATATCTGTGAAAATAGTGCAATTGAAATCAATGAAAGGGAAAATTTTCAAGATATCTTCATTTACATATTATCACT
The DNA here is from genome assembly GCF_025612915.1 of Magallana angulata. NCBI lineage: Eukaryota > Metazoa > Mollusca > Bivalvia > Ostreida > Ostreidae > Magallana > Magallana angulata. Next base: position 29,889,197 of record NC_069111.1, on the reverse strand, counting down.
TTTTACTCAAAATAAAATTACGAACGAAAACAGATTTCTTACGGAGATTTATAATGGGGAATGTTTATATCTTTTCTTTATTCGGTAGTCACTCGGAATACCTCGCGCAATTTTTCAACGTTATCATCTGGGCTTGTCGCAATACAAAATCCCCGTAGACATCATATTTTTAGCCCTGTATTGAAACTTGATAAGCTGGGGGGGGGGGTTCATTCGTGAAATCTTGGAAATTTTTCATACTTTTTAATGATAAATATCGATATCGATTGATTAAGCAAAATGTGAATTGAGGATATCTTGGGACAGAGTATAACTTTCTTTTGTTTTTTACTTTCTGAATTAAAGATTTATTTCGTTATATATTCTAAAAATGTAATGTTTACAATGTTATAAGCGGTTGACACTTTGCGTACTCTGTTTTTGTAAAATCAAATTAGACAACGGTTATTCTCTTCTAATTTTCTAATTCTAATATTTTGAAACAATATTGTGCAATTAAGTCTTTCATGTCCTGGTCATCGAAGACTCATTTAGTTTAATTCATCACCCATTTCTTGTTAATCTTTTATATAATTCATTTGATGTCATTACTTGTATCTTGTTCTAATTGTTTACATTCTGATGTACATGTATATCAATAGTGAATCGTAATTGTCAATCTTTACTTTGGAGGCCAGACTTTTTACCGGACAACCCCGTCTTTGCCCCTTTTGTTGTTCGTTATTGTCCATCTTTGAATTTCGTTAATAAATACAGTATCCTTCATCACCAAGTTCATTTCTCTGGAATGGTATTTTGGTGGACATTCGGGAACACGGGATCGTTTTTACGACCCACAGCGCCAACATTCCTTCTAGCTGTTCGTTCTGCACACGAATGCAGTTCCAAATGTGTTCCTTAGTATCATTATCATCAACGCGGTCACATAAGTACACTGTATATTGAAAATTGTTCAGATTCAATTGATACTTAATTGATTGTTTTTCCAATCAATTTCTATTAATTCCCAATAACAATTTTATATTTGTATCAATATCGTTGTAATATATAACCCACAAATTGTCGACTCGGTAAATTTATTTCGTTATTCATTTTAAATATAATTCTTGTTGTAACGCGGCTTTTGATTGGATAGAAAATTTTAAATAAATTTGTATGTTGGCATGTCACAAGACACGTCACAATGCATCAACGTCAAAAACATACAAATCCGCATGACGTTATGTTTTAATTTTGAACAGATTAATTTAAAAGTTACACGCACTCAATTTGTACGGTAAATTACAGAAAATTAAATGATAAGAAATGAACTCGTATAACCTGCGTAGGAGCAATTTACACTTTTTTATAATCCTCTTCGCGGATTATAAAACGAAAACTGTCCCAACCCAGGTTATACTCGTATAACTTGGGTAGACATCCAGTTCATTCTTAATTCATTTTGTTATTCATTTTTATTTCGTCAGCACAGACCGGACTGTAATTTTTATTCAAAGGTTATCAGAATAATGCTGGGGAGCACCTATCGTACATCATCGTATAACTAGAATCCTATAAGTGTAGTTTTTATTTCAACCATTTTTACATCATTAAATAGAGTATAGAGAATATTCAATGTCATCGTCGTCAAAAGCTGTTGATTTCTTTTGATTAAGAGGTAATACACATTTGTGTAATTGTTCATTAAAAGTTTTAACGTTAATAACATTGTATTTGTTCTTAGTGCCTATACGGTTTCTTTCAGAGTGCGCTTTACATGTCGCCTTTCGGCTATGTTAAAGTATCATATAGCATTACCTTTCCGAGTTCAGCATGGCATAACATTCAAGATATCAATTTAAAGTTTAAAAAATATAGTGACCATGTGACAACACAGTGTTCACCACCTCTATATACATTTTATTGAAATATCTAATTAGCTTAATGGAACAACTCTTTTATATTTAAAAAAAAAACCCAAAACACTGTACATATTACCTTCCTTTTACATATAAACTTGTTCCATCATGTTTATTTTGACGATAAACAGCCGTAATATAGCAATAACCAGACTCGAATCAACGCATTCTTGATTTGAATGGCAAGTTAACGAGGCCGAGTACAGAACGAGTACGCACGCTTTCGCGCAGCGTTTCATTTGTATTGTGACGTCATCTTTTTGCTTGTTTGACGCCATGGCGTGATAGTTTTATCTGCAGATATTCAGCGAAATTTGTTGAAAATGGCTCGTTTAATGCGTAAAATTAATGTTATATTGTGGAATAAACATAACTGTCTCGAAGTATAAGCTATATTTGGGCTCGGGTCGAAAAAGTGAAGAGGGTTCAGCAGGCCAAACCCTCTGTCACGTTTTCTTAACCCGCCTAAATATAGCTTAATTCATATATTTCAAGACAGTAACCATGTATTTTATATTAATGACCCTTAATATGTGATTTTATATATTTTTTTTTATTACTTAAATATGTCTGAAGGCTTTAATAATACTATAAAGATCACCTTTTCCGCCTTTGTCAAATAAAAAATAGCCATTATCTGACAAATCTGGGAAATTGGGCATACAAAAATCAACTTTGATAAGACCCCTGAAACAAACCAGGAGGTAAAAGGTTTTTTTTGTTTGACCATTTGATGCCTTTTAGCAATAACTTTAATATGTAGAACAGAAAAAGAAATCCCTAGGGCAGAAGTTTAAAAAAATGTGCAAAATTGATACATTTCAAGCGAAATCCCATAGGGTCCTATGTTAAAGATTACCAAACTTTGAGATGACCCCCTAAACAAACGGTGTGGTAAATGTCTTATTTTTTAATCTTAAAATAATAATTATATCAGTAGAAATTCAGGTAAAAAATTTCATTAAAAAATCTAGGGCAGAACTAATTAGACCCGGCCTCGTTAAATACGTAGGGAGTAATGTTGTTTTGTGACGTCATAGATGATATTTCTTCTGTCAGCTTTATAAAGAAATAAATGATTCTTATTCTAAATGGACTTATAAAAAGAATTACAAAATAATATGCTTTTGATATTGAAAATGAACCAAACATTATTACAAAGAATAAGTTATTATTCAGACACTATGAGTACATACCTGAACAAGTTGAAATCTAGATTTTCCAGTTTCTAAATCTTTTTGAAAAAATGACCAAGGTTTGACAAAAAAATTAAGGGGAATCGCACCTGGCATCTCCTTCTAAGGTAAGGGCCCTTCCTTGATAGGAATTTGAAAGGTTTCCCTGATGATATTGCAAGGTAAACAGGGATATTTGTACAACATATGAAGACTTCGGTCTACTAAATGTTGAACTAGAAATTATTTGTACCTTCAGATGTTCAAAAACTCTTTGAGGCTTTGGAAGTTGAATGTGCCGACACCATAGATCCTCTGGTAGATTGCACAACTCATCTCTTAAATCTTCATAGTCACTTTCCTTATCATCAAAACTTGGTGGCTGGGGCATTGGAATTAGACCAGCAGCTATTCGCATTATGATGACTTCAGCGGGGATGGAACACTGCACATGTCGCCACAGCCTTTCCATTAAGCTTATCAGTCAATAAAACTAAAAATCTCCTTGTTTTAGAGACACTTGCAATGGGACAAGTTATGTATTTGTTTCAGTGGGGATGGTGACTTGGGGTGTTATTTTTGGTTCATCTACGTGTGTCTCTTGTGGTTCCTCCGAAAACAAAGTAAGGGAGGCTCCGGTAGGTTCATCATGATCAGGTTCCAAGATGTTGATCACTTATTCAGAATTCTTAGCAGGGCGAGGTTCTGCTTCCTGCATAACTTGGCTCAAAATCTGGATAAATAAAAAAAACTAATAATACATAATAATATTTTCTCTATACATCTTATATCATAAAGAGCTTTCCATGTGAAATAGGAGCATACATTAGGCCTTAGGGTATGAATCACAATCTAGAGATTTGATTCTTTTTATTGGTGCATTTAAGTGTTATGTAATGATCTAAAATGCCATAAATTTTCTTTACTAACTCAACACTACTAATCAGAATTACATAAAAAGTACGGGTTTTTTTTACAGTGATCGATTCGTTTTATTTGTTAAAATCGATCATTTCTTTAATAAAAGAAAGAAATTGAAGCTTAAATCAGCTTTTTTGCGTGTTAGAAATGTCCCTCAAGGTTTGACTGGCTGCAGGAAAGATAATAGCAGCATTACAGTCCTGGCTATGGGAAGACGGAGGGGAACACCGCCCGGGAACTGCATCTTTTTCAGCCTGATCCATGCGCCGCTATATCAATTGTTCTGTGTCTCTTTCCGGTTAATCTTTGGTAAAATCGGAACACAGACGGCTGCTTTTGGTAGGTCTATAACCGTATCTTTTTGCAGTAGATATACTGTGTTTTCAATGGATCGGGATCCTTGGGTAAGCTGAACAATATCCTTCCACAGCCTTTCCTGAATAGTTTAACGTTATTATTGTACAACCGACAAAGGCACAATAAACCATAAATGTATCACATCTTTTATAAGGTTAGTCGGTTTACGACCTTTATAATCAATAACGATTGTTATCAGGTGCGATAATTAACCCCTTTAGTGAACAAAACAGCTTCGTTCATTCCTCGCTTGGAGCAACTGTCATCTATGAAATCATGGGTAATATGTATGGTCGGGAATTTAAACTTTGAGAGTCTGTAACGTCCAAACGATACATTTATAACAGAAAAGATTATTTCAAACATTATTTATTTTGCATTTTTATCAATTTAATATGTAAAAAATTGAAATCATGATAAAAACCCTTCAATGTGCATAGGGAGTTACAACTAAGGATTAACTATACAAGAACACATAGAATAACCCGTTATAAGTAATTTTTCCTATACAGTGTATTTTATTCTTTTTTAGTTTTCATGTTCAGTATAAATCTATGTATGATGAGAGTTTTATATGAATAATGTATATTATTATACTTTCATGTGAAATACTGAAATCTGAATGGTTTAGACGCAGTTGGTAATCCGTTCTATTACCCTCAGCGTTAGCAACACACTTGGCAACGGGAAACACAACGAATAGTTACATGCGCGTAAATTATGCGCCTACGATTCGCCGTAGAATTCACTTTATTTCTATACAAAAGCAGTAAAAAAAAATTTAAAAATAAGATATTCAGTGTAAAAAAATAAATAGTGCCTGTTTGGGAGGGAACTGTTACCCCCCCCCCCCCCAAACCCCCCCCCCCAAAAAAACAAAAAACAACAGGCACTATTTATATAACGGAACATGCCAAACATTAACATGCATTGACAAGCTCGTTTGTCCCTCGAGTACGAAGTTCTAAAGCAGCCAATCGTTACATAAATCTAGAGACGATGCGGTTATTTAACGTTGTAATAAAATCCGTCTGCCAACAGGTCTCCAATTATTTGATTCAATATATCTGTATTTCACATTATATCAGTTATATTTTACCATCTCAATATCCAACAATAAAACGACTGATTGATAGATAAGCCAATATCTCACTACATTTGTATATTCTAACAATCAGACAATATCTCACTATATTTAAACAATAGGCAAAAAAAAAATAATATCACTTTGAATTATTTATAATATAAATATTGCTTTTGCAGCTGTTTGGTTATTAGGGTACAATAATTATAGTATCACTTGCATCAACTCTATAAATACTCAAATCTCTCAGAACGGAATGCAGAAGAAACGTAAAATAAACACAGAGTAGGATACCATGGGTAACAATTACACAGTAGTAAATCATCCGCAAATTAATTATCAATGAAAGATTGAATCGTCTGCCATTTGGAATAACCATAACCATTGCTTTTAAATGTCTTGGGGATCGAAGGAAATTCAATAGTTCTGCACATCTTTCGTAAAATTCAACAAGATTCAACGTATAAAACTTTTGTCTTCGTGTTAGCTCTACTCGATCTCATCACTTCTGTTGCTCATTTCTGTAAAGAGACTTCTACATTAGTTTACACAACTTTTGACGACGGCGAAGTGGAATGCAAGATCACCCATTTCTGTGGTTTTATTGTCGGGTCCTCGTCATACTCCGTCGTATTTGGGATTGCTGTGGAAAGATATCGAAGAATCTGTTATCCACTGAAACCACAGATGTCCTTTGCTACCTCTAAACGTGTTTGCATGGGGTGTTTAAGTATTTCTGTAGTGACTGGTATTCCTTTCCTATTCATGATGGGTAACTGGTACGCAAAGATGGATGGACAATCTGTAGTCCAATGTCTGCTTGGAAATAGAGGCAACCCAAAGCTTTGGCCATTTATTTACTGTCTCTGGTACTTAGCAATGGCAGTTATCTTTTATGTGATTATAGGATTCATTCAATTTTTGATTTGGAGGAGAATTCTTGCTCATCAATCTTCAAAAAGGAAACTAACTGAAGGCCAAAATTCAAGACATCAGACTAGGTATGCAACTTGCACAGAATTGCATAACATTGACGATAATTCCAAACCAATTTCAACAAATTCTAAAGCTACCCAATCTGGGCCTAACAAATCTATTCATCATGAATGACGAATTATTGTTCAAAAGGATGTGACCAAGGGGGAAAAAATAACGACAAAGAAACCTTCAAAAGATAATCAGAGAACAGGTCGATCAGACGACGACGAGAACGTCAAAATAACGTTGACGTTCTGTATTATAACAGTTCTTTTAATGGTCAGTTATACACCTCATCTAGCATTTAACACGTACATTGCGTATCAAAATTACTATGATCCGCAGATAAACATAGATCGGTCTTCTTTTACCATGTACTCTCTGCTTCAACATTTTGTTGCAGTTAATGGTATTCTGAATCCTTTTGTCTACTTTTTCAATGATCAAAGGTTTAGAAATTTGGTAAGAGATATGATATGTTGATTTGCAAATGTAGATTCATTTATAAGACGTCATACAGATATTGTGATATGCTTACTTGAAACATGCACTATGTGGAATAATATTCAAGTACAATGTATATCTATACTTAAATATGTGTTATTGAATTTGTTTTTCTCTTTAAAAAAGCTGTCGATTGTGTAGTAAAACTATTGTAAATTTTCTATTTAGATTTCCGTAATATTATTTGTTCTATGTTTTTTCTGAAATTAATTTACGTATAAACAAATGACCGTAATCTGCCTGATCAGCGTAATTTTAATGAGTCACCAAAGAAAGAACAAAACTCCGTTGATTTTACTATATTATATCTTATTTCTAATTAAATTTTCAATAGTATCATTTATTCATTTTTTCAAAAATAGATTTGTATTTTTCAGCAACATTGAAAACAATTTAAAGATTGCATGGGCTACGATGTTTGAAAAGTTTAAACAAATCGCGCAGTCATTTTTGTATGCAACGTTAGGAAGCAAATATATTCTTTTCTTCAAACAATTTTTGGACAACTTGGCTTAGAAATTCTAACCATATTTTTAGTCTAACAAAAACTTTATTTTTGACAGAACAATGGTACTGGAAAATGTTTTTGTTAATCAAAATTACTGTACTACAACAAATTCTATTCACATTTTTGGGCAATAAAATTCATTTATTTTTTTCATTAAATAAAAATAAATAAGGGACTTAGGTTACGGAACATCTTGATTAAGATGATATTTCAAATAATTAAAAAACGTGTTTCCCTTCCTATGCATTTTATCTATTAATAAATTAAACAGATTTGAAGTAAGATCAACAACATACATGTATGGTGTAAAATCTTTAAGATTTGAATCTGCAAAAATCTGAAATTTCCTGCCAGAGTCATTTAGAAACATATATTACTACTTTTCATCAATTCAAATCAAACATAAATAGTTGGTATGGAAGCTGTTGTAATTGTGGCGCTTGTCACTAAACCTCAACATGTTTGATTTCAGTATATATCAATGTGGTATTTTTTGTTTTAAAGTATCCTTGCGTTATGTTTGTCAATACTACATGTAGTATGTTTTAAGTAATGTGATACTGAAATCGTATATCTATGTTGTAATCATATGTAAAGATATTATGTAGTCGGAAAATAGCTCCTCGGAGCTAGTGTTTGTTGTTGTTTAACCCGACTTAAAAATAAATATGATCTTATCTTATTTTTTTTAAAAATCCGAAACAATAATGATATGTATTTTCTGTGTTGTTTTGCGATCAATAAATTGATTCTCTTATCTAAGCTGTATCAAGTTTCAATAACCACATGTGGCAACATTCCTTTGCCCGGACCCTAGCTAAGCATACGAATTGTGATTTATGCTTTGTCAGTAGTTTTGTTTTTGTGCTTTTGTTTGTGTTGAATAATTAGGAAGTATTTTCATGTTTAAGTTTAATAAATTGTTTAACATACTTTGATTTGCTCTTGATATATGAATAAATAGATAAAAGAAAGTGCATAGATGTAAATATTTTGTGATATTATCTTTTTTATCGAAACATTAAACATAATAATAAGTGTGGAGATCACTTAGTAGAGCATATATATATATATATATATATATATATATATATATATATATATATAGTTTCAAAGATAAATCAAATAGCAGGTTTGAAATCAAATGTTTTATTATAGAATATGAATCAGAAGAATGAATTCAGTGCTTTAAACATCACTGGATGGCTGCATTCCGTTAAGGTCAAACGACAAGTTCCTCGAGCATTTTTTTTTTGCATCTCCTCGTAATAAAGAGTTCCAATAAAAATTATTATTTTTATAATGATTTTTAAAATAATTAAAATTAACGTGAATATGGTCATATGCCTAGAGTGGTTAGAGCCGTGGCCGATCTCTGCAAGGAGCGTAGGTTCTAGAGGTTGTGAGTTCAAATCCTGGCCCAATATGGTGAATTTCGATTTGCTGTATTATTTATTTATTTTTATATCAGTAATTCAAGTGTATTTTCAAGAAGATTATGTAAGAAATTGCATTCTCTAGTATTTTGCAGAAATGCTTGGTAAGGTATCCTAATTTTTTTTGCAAGAAAGCTTGTCAGAGTAGTAGTAAACCATTAACAAATTCATGGAAAATGTTATATAAAATTGAGAAACGTGTCTCTGACCTTAAGCATCTTCGTTGCGCTTAAAATAACAAGAAATGAATCGAATCTTCGTTTGTCTCGGGGAAATTTGGCTGCAGGTCGAATAGTCGATCTAGAGACCTCCAATCTGAAGTGAATATGATACTCAAGAACTGACCTAAGCTCAAATAGTTAGAGCAGCAGCTAGGAACCCTGTTAAAACGTCAAGTAACACAGAAATTGTTACTACGCAACTCTTTAGTTAATACCACGTTTTTTTTTCTTTAAGTTACTTTACGACAACAAAAATGTTAATTTGTTCGGCACTTTTGAATTATATTTTTAATTCTCAAATAAGAAATAAATAGAATCGGGGTTAAAAGTATCAAACGAACCTTAATGGACTTCTGAAGGGGCATGGTCGCCCCTGGCCTTGAGGGTCTGGGATATCCCGGTGGATCCACTGAACTCCCAGTATCCCAAGGGTTAATTATGACCCCTTGAGCCGGTGGTGGGGGTGGGGGTTGAGGAGCTGGCGGTGGTTGTTCATTATTGTTTGATGTTCTTTTTGGTTCGGCAACAACTGAAATTAAAGAAAATTGCTATATTTCCAATGTTAGGAAAAATTATTGAAAATGAAAGGAGGGGGAAAAAGAAAGAAACTTACTTGCACTTATCAATTATATGTGATAGAAACACAAACTTGAAATAATCATATTTATTTGCTCCAAAGATTTTGAATAAGGAATGACGTCACAATGATGTATTTCAGTCACAGTTGAATGACGTCACAAACGTTCAAAAGGAGTTATTTCCCTTTTAGTTGAATCTATTTAAGAAATAAATTTAATTTCATGTTATACATGAATGATCTAAGAAGGCTGAGTGTCTTCAACTTTTAAACATGATATTTTTGGCGATAACATTTAGTAAAGATTTTCGCTTTAAAATTTGATCATTTTCCTATATTTCATACAAAGTTCTTCTTCTTAAGAAGATTAAATTAATCTAAAAATGGTCATGACCATCGGGCCCTCTTAACCTAGCGTATGGCAGTTTACGTCTGGTTACAACGCGCACAAGTGCGTTAAATATGGGACCAAGTCAGCGCACTTTGTTCAGGGTCCGGTCGAAATTGTTAAGACCCTTAAATATGATAGATAATTGTTATAACTTAGTTTAGGACGATGCTACATTGACAAGAGAACCTATGAAATTTTAAGCCATTCTGAATAGCAACTTTGCAATGAAAACGTTTCTCAATAAAAGCATTTAGTTTGACAATTGATATGATATTTGGGATGGAAAGATGCTGATGCATTTTTCACGTAATCAGTTTGAATGCAAGTATTAATATATTGAAAATTAAGTGGTATCCTTGATTGTCCACTCCTCGTTCTTGATGATGCTAGACCATATTAAATTGGCATGGTCACGATTTTGGTCAAAAAGTATTTTTCCGATTTTAATATTAACAATGCTTCAGAAAGGTATTTTTAATAGGCAACCGAAATTTGAGTGTCATTTGCTGAGTTATCAGCGAGTTACAGAGCTTGAAATTCTTCGCTATGTAAACAAAGCGTTTGTTTACATTTTGAACGCTGAAGTAAAAATTTCAGTTTTAAGCCTGAAACGAATGTGTTAAATGTTAGGAACTGTTTATCTATGCTTGGAATAAATAAAAAGATAAATAAGCTGGAGAAAGACTTTTTACTGGTATATTGAACCTATGTAAACAAAAAACAGGGCACGAGCCTTGTTTACATGACAAAGAATTGTAAGCCCGGCCTGTATCTTGCTTATAACTCTACGAATAAGTGCATTTCAAAAGCACTGTAGATAATAAAAACATAAAAATAGAACTTGACCAAAATCGTGACCATGCCCCTTTAAAAAGTGTTTACAATGTATATAATATAAACAATTAATTAATCTGACGAAAACACTTAAGAACGCAGTCCATATTTTGTGATTTATACATTTTTTTCAAATAAAAAATGTTGCTGTACAGTCATAACGCACTTTTAAAAGAAATTCAAAGTGCGTTGATTCTGTTCAAAATTTATCGCACTTTGAATTTTTTTTTTTCAAAGTGCGTTGATTTTGTTCAAAACTTTGAAAAAAATTCAGATGCGTAATTTTTTCACAGTGCGTACAAATTTCCACAACGACCGCAAATACTTAAGCTATATACATGTACCTCTAAAGTTTATCTTATTTTAAAAGAAAACTATACAACTAAAGTTAACCCTTTGGTTCACTGTACAATATGTGGAGAGAGAGAGAGAGAGAGAGAGAGAGAGAGAGAGAGAGAGAGAGGGGGGGGGGGGGTAACTTTGGGTGTCATATTTGATTTTACATTTTTGCTCAACAAAATGTTAATAAATATGTGTATGCAAAATACAAACTTTTAAAGTGATTGAAAAGATGTATACATTACAACATATTTACATTTTGATTCGATGCCGGTGAAAATTTGACTTGTTATGCAATTTTTATAATTAATGTATATATACATACACAGGCCTCTGAATTTCTATCAATAAGTCGTTAAGTGTAGGGGAAGAGAGAGGTATATACCCTATCTTTATATAAATACACCTGGTGTGTTTATATATAGATAGGGTATATACATGTATCTCTCTCGATCTCTCTTCCCTGTTAAATGTAGGGGAAGAGAGATCGAGAGAGATACATGTATATACCCTATCTATATATAAACACACCAGGTGTATTTATATAAAGATAGGGTATATAACTCTCTCTTCCCCTACACTTAACGACTTATTGATAGAAATTCTTCCATTTTGAATTGTCCTTTGGAAACTCATTTTGAATTATTTTTCAGAATTTATGAAATTAATATGGACAATTATGTCTGAACTTCAATTTCTATGCTCACATTTAAAAAATATTGCATATGAGGACTTATATCAGCCTATTTAAATACCCCCATTGTCAGTGTTCAAAAGAGAGGTACGTCCTATAGAATTAGAAGCAGTGAGTACCGTTTTTTCACGTGATATCCCATATTTAAGACAACAATACTAGAATCCGCGTTGATATTTTCTTCAGGGACATTCATCAGAATGCTTATGGGACAAAACACTATATGCTGCACAGCTTGCGCTTCTGCATTTGTATATTATCGCATTTCTACTACCGTGGCTATTCACGTATGTTAAAAACGTACAGTTACCTGTATTTATTTCAAGTGCACAATGATAAAGTCACCGATATACAGCTGTGCAGTTTTTTCTTATCAAAACCTGTTTGTACTTGTATGCGTATGTTTGTCAGTCGTTTGATACTGATCAATTGATCAACTAAAACAACAGTATTTTTCAATGTGAGCATGGAACAAAGTTAATGGTACGTAATCTTTCCTTTTTTACCTTCTAAAGTAAAAATCAAGATGTACAAACATTCCGGCAAGCAATTAAATATTGTGAATAAAACAGACAAAAACCACGTGCGTCTGTTGAATCGTAAACACGTTGTAGACCGTCATGCATTGCAACTCATTCACTGGATTGGAGAATCTGTTTGCCGAAAATACTGTCACGTGTTAAATAATGCTCTCCATATAAAGTAGTGTACCCGACCTGTTTAACGGCTTATTGATAGAAATTCAGAGGCCTGTGATCATGGTGATACATATATGTATATTTAGATTATTATGCCAAAAATAAAACATTGTCGAAGAATACCAAAACCTAAGATACTGCTCATAAAGTACATGTATGATGTTGTCCCTGTAACACAATCTTTCTTGTGTGTGTGAGGGTCGGGGTTAAAGTGAAAGAGAAAGAAGAAACGTAAACATGATGTCTACACATGCGTAGAGGAAGACCAAAACGTGGAGCGGATAACAAGTCCACTCGGCTGTAACAAGCCGTGTGGAGGTTTTTTACAATATATGATCCCCTCGAAACTGATTATGGTGTGACAGCTTGATAAATGTAAGCACATTTACGAATGTTTCGGTTAAGTATGCAATAAATGTTTGAACATCTTTTTTAAATTGCTGAGATCGTAATAATAATTATAATATGTTTACTTTCATTTTCCGTTGATTTTGTGTTACAAATGTAACCATGTTAACCTGATTAGGCATTTGCATACATACATACGTACAAGTTAGTAAGACAGGCCAGTATACCTGTTAATTTGTAGTTCAGGCTCCGAATGATTTAAAAATTGTAAAGTATTGTTGGAATTAACAGATTAAGATTTCAATATACAGCTGGCATAGGTAATACAATATGTATATAGTATATGTGACAGTGTATCCCCGAGTACCCAAACTCCGTCACCATATGCAGAAAACAGTCCGCGTTTCTCTGCAAATTATTTTTGGCAGTTTTTATCATTTGCAATCACTAATATATAACATGAAACGTTATAATTTATAAAATTATTTACAAAAATATTTTTATTATTATTCAAATAAGCCCTCTGAATACGACGTTTATCACACGTGCTATCATAACTTATGAACCTAACTCCGTCACCCACATGACCTATGATAGGCCAGGGACTGAAGACACATTAACAATTTAGTTTAAACTCAACTTGTATCTAGGGCAAGTTATAATAAGTAAAATCGGTGTATACAATTTAAATTGTGTATCATTTCATCAAAGTGAAATGATCGCCAGAATAAAAAAAATTGTCCTTGTAACAACAATCAATTTTTCACAATGACCTTTTCAGAATTTATGGATGTCGTTTGATTTTTGTCCTTACATGTTTCAAATATATCATATCAATAATCAATATATTAATGGTTATATTATTTATTTATTACATTTTTTATAAATGTAGCATATTCTATAATTACCGACACACCGTATATATCTGTAACCCTGTATAAGGCAAAAATTACGGCATGAGCTTTTTGACGTTATCATCAGTGTAGTGCATAAAGGCTATTGCGGACTGAAAAAAATGTATTAATAACCATAATAAAAAATAAATTACATGTGAATGTTTCATTTTGACCTCTCTTAAAATGACTGACCACAGTAAATAATCAAATAGGCCCGCATGTCAGAAATATCGTTATTTTAGTGCACCCGTAAAAAGGTGTTAGCTGATTTCACGCAATAATTGTTGCAGAAAAAGAACAGGGTGTAATTTTTTTATGTTTGAACACATTCTTAAATTTAAACGTTGTAAATTGTTGACATTTGATTGAGGATTTTTGACATGCAAAAAATGACGTCATAATCGCACTTGATTTCAAACGGCGTGGAGTTTCCCGAAAGTGACGGAGTAAGGGTAGTGACGGAGTTAGGGTGCTATGCGATATATGCATACTATGCAGTACCAGAGAAGTATAGCATTTTGTAGTCTTGAACAGGTACATGTACTAATAAATATACCTACATCATACTCACTACTGTCACTAAGCCTAGTAAATCAAGTCATATATGTACTACTCATGACATGTAAATCATACTGGTTGCCCATCATCGCAGAATCCTATAATATATATTTTTTTTTTTTACACATGATAAGCGCAAGCTAAACATGCTACATACCAAACTAAGACACCATTGCATACTCAATTATGATTTACACAAAATAAATATTATAGAAAGCGGTAAATTTTTCATGTGGATCACCTAAAGGCGCTTACCATTTTTCTTCAAATGCTAAAATTATACTATCGCTAGAATTTTTTTTTAATCTGCAACAACTGGACCATTTTCATATAATTTCATATACTCATCATTTATAATGGGGCGATGAGTCATTTTCCATTAATTCTAACAACCAATTATTCCCATTAGTTCAATTGTATATCAACGAAACTGGTTGATTCATTTATTAATACAGTTTATGTGCATGTTTCATATTCTCGTAGAAATCACATATTTTGCTATTTTGTAATTACAAATTCCTATCATGTTATAACACTTGTAAGTTTTGAACAATTTTTAAATTTTAATAGGGAAGACCTCGTAAGTTGTCAGAATTTGTTTCCTAACCATATGTGTATGTTTGTTGTTCGTATAATTATGTACAATATGTTCAATTCAAATCAACATACATCGTCAGAACCCAGGGTTTTCTATCCGTTACACTGCTGAAAGCAGTGTAACAGATAGAAAACCTGTTGGTTCCGACAATGATCAACGTAATAAATTTATTTATTTATCAGTTTATCCTACAGAACCTTTACTAATTGATGATATAACTCTGAGTACTCTTTCTTTCAGCTCCTCTTTACAATGGGAAAGATAAGTCGTCAGCAGTTGATGATATTCAGCAGTGTATATGTTGCATATACACTGTATGTATATGTCCGGCGGTCTTTTTCCTACACTATTCCAATACTGGTCACCGAAGGGAGACTAGACAAGAAACAACTAGGTACTGTATATAATACATGCAGTCAGCATGTAGTTTGATCAATCGGCAAAGATTATTGATATTCCTTTAATTAATCTACACACACAAAAAGATGACTAAAAAACATGACTATTCATTCCAACAATTTAAGACTTGATCTATAATGCAGCGGTATTCTCTTTTGTATTTGTCAATGGTAATAATATGGCTTCAATTACTGGACAGGTAACAGTTTGATGTTTCATTATCTGTGTATTCATGCTGAGGGTTTCATTATCAGAATAATTGTTAAGCTTCACATATTGTAAATTGGAAAATTGGAAATTGTGGGTATGCCGATAATGAAATGTCAGTATATTAGAATTTTATGATATTTTTATAATTAAGTATAGCAGTGATATAGCAAAACATTCATTACCAGGGTTGATGGTCAGTTTATGTCTTTTCTGAAACCTAAAGCACACCTTTATTGTGATTAACAATAGCTTGTTATTAGCACTTGACCAGCAAACAAGATGTTTTCTTTTGATGAGCATTTCAATATATATTCCATTATTGAAAATCGGTTTTATATAATGACAGAATAGTAATGTATTGAGATTGTATTATTGTATTTTTCACTAAAGGGAGTTCCACCCTTAATGTATACTAATTTGTTTAATATATCTTTGGAATATAATACCATACTTACAAAAAGGAAATAATTTAGTCCAGTAATTAAGTGCCTGTAGTTGTATTATATTATGTGATATTGAAATGTCATGAAATGGGGTTTGTACATGTATATGTTGTCAACCATATATGTATCCAAAACTTGTATTTCTGTTTGTGCTACAAAATTTGCAAAAATTAGGAAAATGTTTAACTCTTTTTTGCTTTAGTCATTTTTTGTGATTTGAAAAGTTACATAAAGCAAGTAATACAAATGTACCAGATATAATTTCTGTCTATTTGATGATTTGCAATGTTAAAGTGATAGCGAAAATTACATCATCGCAGAAAATAATTGAATATAAGGAATGTAGTAGTTGGGACTATATACATGTATATATATGAACCATGGATATTAACCTTGGTAGCTCAGTGGCAGAAGAACTGACTAGAGTTGCAGGGGTCTTAGCTGGGTTCGATTCCCATATAGTCCAGCCATAAGTTTTCCATGTATTTATATGCTCATTCCTCCTTTCTTGTTACAGTAACGGTACGTAAAGATTAAAACAATGAGATCTGAATGTTGTAGGGCTCATCATCAGCAGTCAGTCCCTGGCTTACACCCTCAGTAAGTTTGGCTGTGGTATCCTAGGGGACTTTGTGAGCCCTCGTATCCTGCTGTGTGTTGGGTTGGCTTGTACTGGACTGACCGCCATTATTTTCACAGGTATACTTTTTCATCCCATCTGCCATTTGAAATAAAAAAGGGATTTATATACTGGTACTAATAAAAATGGGATCAAAACATGTGACAAAAAGATTCTCTCATAGTTTGTGATGAATCCAACTCATTTTGTGGATGAAAGTCATATGCCATCACAAAACATGAGAGATTCTTTATATCTGGCATCAGGGTATGTAACCTTGGTAACAGATAGTAAAAGATCAGACTTGATGTAAGGGAGAAAACCTGATTTTTGTACTACAAATTCCGTATGATTTCAGATAATCCCTCTTATACAGCTCTTGTTTTTTTTCTCGAGTCATATTTTTATTTGTTGCTTTTCAAGAATTTTTCAAACAAAATTGCGTCAGAGTTGATTGGTTGAGAAACTGTAAAGCACATTTTCACATCAATTCATAATGGTATTATCACCCCACCCCCAACTCTCCCAAAAATTAAAAACATTTTGAATGTAAGTATCCTCTTTTTAAAAACTTGTTCAATTAAATATCGTCTTATTTATGCAGATTTTTCTCATGAATTGATGGTTTAAGTAAATGAATTCACCCTATGCAAAATTTTGTTTTTATGACATTCTTAAATTAAATTAAGTCGGCAAGTTTTAGAAAACAACTAATTAAAATAGTGGCCTCAATTTATTCAGTTTATCCATATACTAGTATTCTGAAATCATTGTTGGTAGATTTATGTGTGTTAATAAAAATCGTTTGTTTTTCTGCAGGATTTGATTCAGTGTTTCTCCTCAGTTTCTGGTGGTTCCTCAATGGCGTGGCTAATGGACCAGGGTGGACCTCCATTGGTCGAATCCTGAAAGCAGTAAATATATCTCCTTTTTTTTTTTTTTTCATTTTCTCTAAATGATTGCATTCAGATACCAAAATAACATTATATAGTCTTATCTGTTGCCAAGTGAATTGCCTGCGCTGAGGGTAATTAATAAACTGTGTCTATAAACCAATCAGATTGCAGCATGTATTTAACATGAAAGTATAATAAAATATAATATGATGTATTAAAACTGCATTTATGATTTTTTTTTCTGCAACTGCATGCAGTCTTTGGTATTTCCAAAGAATTTTATTTTTACAATATTATCAGTTGATGACAATGAGAAATATGGGACACTATTTTGAGATTGAATTTTCTTTGCTTGAAATGATACTGCAAAATATCGCAGAAAATAAGACTCTGTGGCAAAATCAAAGACATACATGTAGGATATTTCATGTATTACGATTCAAATTGTACATAAATTCCCATGGAATATTTTTTAGTTAATATAATTACTGTCATGATAAATGAAGTTCTGAGAATGGGATGAAAAATGCATCTTGGAGTTGTAATCCATAATCTTCCTATTTTAAAAAGTAGCATACATGTATATCATACATTGTTGAGTTCGAACAATCTAAAATTATTTAATTAAAATAAGATCATTAACTCATTGATGGTTTTCTGTGATGGATTTTTGCATTGATTGATGCTTTATTTTATGCTCTAGTGGTGCTCCCCAGAGCAGTTTGGGACTGTATGGAGTGTTGTGTCCACATCAATGAACCTGGCAGGAACAGTTGGGCCTATCGTCACCACCCTGCTGGTTACAAAGCTGGGCTGGAGGTACTGCATCCAAATCGCAGGTATTGCATGACTATTTTCGGCATTTTAATTATTTTTTACAGCTGTAATTTATTCCTTAGGTTTGGGAATTGCATGCATGAACCATTTTAAAAAGGTATTGCATGGAGACACATATACTCACTTGAAAGTTCTATACATAGTCATCTCAGTCAGTAAAAATGTTTTCTATTCACATTTTTCACTCCATTTGAAATGAAAGGCTAAAATCCCAGTTTCAATCAACATGGAATGTTAAGCAAAGGTTAGAGTTCATTGATACATTTTTTTTGGATGTAGTACATGTAGTCATTTTGTGTATGACAGATTGAAAGAATTTTAGTGGTGCATAAAATGTGTACATGCAGTGTACGAAGGCTTAATTTGCATGACATGTTTGTAATATATAAACATCTCAATCATTTCTTTTTTCCTGGCTAACTCAACAAGGAAAGCTTATTACATGTATTGCG
This sequence comes from Magallana angulata, assembly GCF_025612915.1. Lineage (NCBI taxonomy): Eukaryota > Metazoa > Mollusca > Bivalvia > Ostreida > Ostreidae > Magallana > Magallana angulata. The sequence continues at coordinate 29,870,326 of NC_069111.1, read as the reverse complement.
TTATTGCATGTGCTTCACAGGTGCTTTGCTGGTCATACTATTACCGGAATTATGCAATTGGTGATCATTTCATTATGATTTTACATAATTATGCATATTTTTTCATTTTTATGAATATTAATTTTGTTTTCTGTTGTAAATATTTAATCTGATTTTTTGTTAAATATGTGTGTTACAAGGTGTACGAGCGTAAGTGTTGTTTTCATTTAGGGTCGGCTGCTGTTGTGGTGGCACTATTTTGTTTTGCTGTTGTGAAAGACAGACCTGGCTCTGAAACAGTCAACCAAAGAAAAAATGATAAAAAGAAAGGTACATGTACATGTGTATTTTTTTCAACAGAATGTTTGTACCGGTATATATATCCCTTTTGAGAGTGATATTTGAAATTTTATTCACCTACATTGTGCTCTGAAAACTATTAGAGCTAATCACTAATATTGATATTTTGACTTAATGTTCTTTAATATGATAGATGCCACTTACCCAGTACCTATATTGAGTTTGGGGATGAGTTTATATCCCCATTTGTATATTAAACCAAGAGTTATTTTTATGTGTGGTACAGTTACACACAAATACTGAGGTGTGTTCAGCAGAGCAAGTGTTCACAAGCACTAGCTTGCCAAACTTCTGTTGCAGATACATGTATAGGAAATTTAGGCCAGCACCTGCTCTGTTGAACACGCCTCAGGTTCATTGAAAAATCCCCCCAAAATAACATGATTCTACAAAAATTAACTGAATAGCACAAACATGTAGTGGCCTCTCTGTTCAAATTTTTATCTCCTTTATCAAAGATTTCAGAACTTTCAAATTATCAAGCCAGCTGGTTCTTTCTTCTTTTTATTCAGATGACAAAGAACCTGAAACAAATATATCACGTAAGGAGTTGCTGTTCTTGCCTGGTTTCCTTGGTAACTGTTGCTGTTACTTGGGAACAGCTCTAGTCCAGCACGGTGTGCTACAGTGGTCCCAGCTCTTCATTGTGCAGGAGAAGCACCAGTCTGTGCTCACAGGTACATATGTACTACAATGTAATAAGTGCTCTGAAAGAATTTGTGTTTTCTTATGAGCTTCATTCTAGAAAATAAGAAATTTTTTTTCTGAACCTGCTGATGATGAAATGGGCTCTGTACTTTTTCAACAGTATTTGCTACTTTCATGCCCATGCACATAAACCACCAAAGACATTTATTGTTTAAAAAACAACTTAACAAAAACAACTGTATGATATGTGTTTCAGTTAAAGTGTGCATTATCATTTGATCATGATTAATATTTATGCTGAATGTGAACTTTCCATATCAGTTGTTGTCCAGCATAGATAATATAAATCATATTTTGTCATATCATATCATATCATATCATATATCATTATATAAATAGTGCCTGTTTGGGAGTATTTTGTTATACTGAATGTCTTTTTTAAAATTTTTAAGAAAATTTTACTGCTTTTATATAGGAATAACGTGAATTCTACAGCGAACCGTACGCGCATAATTTTCGCACATGTAACATTTTTTAATGTTACCCGTTGCCAAGTGCGTTGCTAACGCTGAGGGTAATAGTAAATATTATTAACTGCGTCTTAACCAATCAGATTTCAGTATTTAACATGAAAGTATAACAATATATCATATCAAAACATATATAAATCATTCACGGTTTGTTATTGTCATTTTTTCATGCAAACTTTAAGAGATTTTATTAATAATCTCTTTTTGGGAACTTTTGGATGATCAAATAAAATTGTTACCATATATAGCCGTACTAATGGTCTGGAAATAAATTGAAAGTTTACTACAGCTACTGTTGGACAAGAGTAGTTAAAACTGTATTTTGAGTGATTCTCTGAAACCATGGTAATCATTGTCATAAACATGTTTATATTTAAGAAATTAAAATGCTTACCTGCAGACTCTTCTTGAATAAATTAAATTTTTGACATACTAGATTATCTTGTCATGCATTAATTCAGATAGGAATCACATAAACATATGCAATTGTTGTACATTGTAATATGTTATGTCAGTGGCTATACATGAATATAAACATGTTTAGAATTAAGGGATCAATTAGGGTCAAACCAATCACTTAATTGATGTAACTTTTCCTCTTTGGTTGCCAGGAAGTGGTTTCCTGAGCAGCGTCGACATTGGAGGCTTTGTGGGATCATTTCTGGCAGGCTACCTATCTGATTACATGGTTTCCAAGGTACATGTAACTCTAAACACAAAAATATTTTATTTTTCCTAGAACTCGGCCTCTTTAAAAATCATGAAAAATGATAAATTGATAAAATTAGAAATGTAAATGTAATAATTATAAGTTCAGTTTTGTGAAAAATTGTAAAACATATAGGTTCACTGTGATAAGTTGATTCATGCACAAATGTTTTATGTAAGTGATGTATAAATTGGTATAGATTTTATTGTTAAAATATTTATAGAGATTAGTGGTAAAAATCAATATTTACCAGAAAGCAAAGGGTTCATTTTGCAGTTCAATACAATGTTATTATTACTTCTTCATTTGTTTGATTTAGAAATAGTATTTGAAATATGTATGGATATGAGTTATAATTGTGTCAAAGTACTAGCTTATATATAAGGGTTAAATTTTCTAGTGGCATACAATACTGTAAACGTATTGTATTTGGCGAGTACGATATTTGACCGAAATTAGTTTTCGAACAAGTTGGCGTGGATTTGAATTAGCACATTCCTGAATGTGACTATTCTTATACATAGATGTATGACATTTAGTGATGTACTTGATTTAGCGGAGGGCTGCATTCCGCCAAAAGCGCTAAATAGAATACACAGCCAAATTTAAAACGTTTACAGTTTTATTTCCCTTTGTATAAATATATTAAATATATGGAAGGAAAAAAATGTAGACATCAGTTTCATACAAATGAATGTTATCTCATTTTGTTTGCCATAGAATCCCGGTATACCTAGGCCTGTCATTAGGAAGACACTGGTGCTGTATTTTGAGATTCTGCTTGGTTGTGTGCTGTACTTTTTCACTGTTCATATATCAGAGGCCTCATCCAGTGTGAGTGGATTGGTACATATATATAGTTTTATAACAGTAACTTGATCAGAAGGGTCGGATCTTGTCGAGTTGCAGGTCATGGATCATCAGATCAAACTCGACGCTTCGCGTCTGGCAACCAGACGTGATCAGGCTCTGTGGATCAAGTTACTGTTTTATTGATGAGTTTGTTATATACCCTTGTCTAGCTATTTAAAAGGTATAATTACAAAACTATCTTTTTGAAATTAACTGTATGACGTTTAAGCATTGAATCCTTATTTTTTGAAAGATATATAAATCTCAGACCTGCAATGGTGTGTTCATACAAACTGAATAACGCGCGTTAGTGCGTTAAGAAAATTTGTATGCACACATCGCTGCAGTTATTAGACTGTATACTTCAAAAAATCATGATTAATTCTTATATTTACATTTTTTTAACTTCTTGCCTTATCTGCAAATGTGATTTATACCTTAAAATTCCTATCTTATCCTAAGGGTAAGTTCATATTAATGGAAGAGCCACAGTAACAGCCACAAGCCTGAACTTTGATTTTTGTTTCTTAAGTTGCAGTTTAGAACGTTCAACGTTTGTGATGTCATAATAAAACTCGTCATTTTAACCTTTGAGTACCCTGTGTGTATTACAGTGTTATAACTGCCGTAGCTTTCAACACACTTTACAAGAAAAATTATATGTGGAAAGTAAATATTTACTTATATATATATATAGCAAAGTTATTTTGAAATAGCTTTTAAAATGCGCTAAATTAGAGACGTTATGTAATGCGCACTACGTCATCAGTTTTAGAGAGTGGTGATACAGAATTGGAAACCGACAAAGTGGTGATCCGGAAAATCAGACCACACTCTGTAAAATTGACGGTATCAAGAATGGAAAATTCATGGATATATAATGATAAAGTAATTTGTCATACAGTAATCGCTGCATGTGTCAACATGTAGCCATCATATTTTGTTTGCAATTCCCTTGATTTTTTAAGAGAACAATCTAAAACGAGCCTATTTTCAACCATTTTATGATTATTGCAGAACATCTTATTTGCCGGCCGGGTTAAATATTAATTATAGTCTGTTGGTGAAACATTGATAAATCATTTCACCAAAACTGTGTCATTTTGCCCTTCCAAAGAGCAGTACCAAAATTAACTTGAAGGAGTTAATGTTCATAAGTTTAAACATATGCAAGAAATATGAGATTAAAGGATTGATTCATTGCAAGAAATATTTTACAAAAACTAAGTTCTTGTGAACATTGGAAAATTTTGTAAAACATGAATTAAGAAGATATATACTTACAGTGTATCATTCTTGTGTCTCTTCACATTTTGTAGGCCACTATGACAGTGGTAGGTTTCCTAATAGGAGTAGGTACTTACGGACCCATCGCTATGTTTGGAGTCATGGCCATGGAATCAGCTCCAGACAAAATTGCTGGCACTGCCCATGCAATATCAAGCATGTTTTCTAATTGTAAGTTCTTTCTAGCTGTTCAATTCATTTGTACACATCTACTGTTGGGTTGTATTTTTTTTCAAAACTTGGCTCATTATCAAATAAAATGGCCTTCATTTGAATTTGAATTTCATGGCATTTAAAATGATATGTATCTGTAAAAAGATAAAATTCATATTTAGACATGCAAAATATTTTTTGGTTGTGAAAGTCAGCTTAAATGAATTTCATCACAAATGTGACCAATCTACAGAACTTTGTGTTGAACTCCTTTGTCTGTATTTTCCAGTTGGTCTGTTGTTAGCAGGCTTCCCTCTCAGCTACGTTTCTAGTCTCCTGGACTGGCAGACGTCATTTCTTCTTCTGGTCACCCTAGTCATCATCATTGTCTCGTACCTTCTGCTGAAACTCAAGGCAGAGTTGTCTTCCTTTAAGTCGGCCTCAGGGAAAAGGTGCAATGTTTTTACAGTTGTATTCCATTGACAGTATAACCAATGTTTAATATTCTGTTTTGGAAGTCTTGTGCAAGAATGTTGAAATGAAGTGATCTGTGGTTTCATCAATGTTGGTGGGCATCTATTTTTTTTGGATTTAATGAAAAGCACAATATATAATATGATTTTTTGTTAACAATAATCCATTAATGCAATGCGTTATTAATTCTAAATTGCACTGTGATTACGGTTATATTTCATTTTGTCTATCTACTCATTAACAAAATCCATGAGAATTGATGTTCACCAAATTTTGATGAAACCACCCATAGTATACATGAATAAAGGGCATTCCTTTTGTGTATTTTTATTTATATATTAATTTAAAAAGTAAAAAACTATTCAATGATTTTCTTTTACTTGATTTAGTAATTTTTGGTAACATTATATTTGAACTTTATTTCACTTTGAAATTACACTTAGGAAAAATTTTAATGCTGAAATTTGATATAAAATATTTTTTTAGTGAAGAATCAGGATACCAAATGATTTCCTTAAGAACATATTCCTATTTAAACAAAAATAAAACTGTTTTTAGACATGTACTTGTGTTCGAAAGGTAGAGTTTTTTCAGTAGTAGTACATGAAATTTTGCTAGTCTAAGACTTCTGGGCAAGATTTAAGAATAAATGTTATTTATATTACTATTTAGGTATACTGGTACATTTAATATGCAGAATTACATTTTGTGAATTATGTTAGTTTTGAATAAGCTGATATTTCAGTTTGAAATGATTTTATGGTGTACTGTTAATGCACCGTTTCAAACTTTATTTTACAAACATTAAATGTCTCACTTTAAGAATCTTAATGGTAGCACCGTTTTAATTACTCATTTGTTCATGTGAATGTATGAACCTTAAATGTATGCATGTGTCTGCCACTCAGCTTTTTTTGTGTAAAAAAAAGATTGGTAAACTAGATGCAGAATTTTTTTTTTTTTAAGGTCAACTTATTGATTATTTTTGGTTATATTTTTGTTATTTATTTTTAAAGTTCAAATGAACAATCAAATATTCTGATTAATTTTTTTTTATTAGTATTCAGCTTTTACAAAAGTGTTGCACAGGTGGAGGTATTTTTGGATGCATAGCAGGTTTACAAATATGTTGAATGCATATCAATTACATGTATAATTTTTTGAGAAAAAAAAACACTACTTATTTTTCTGTTCCTTAAAAAGTAATGCTTATTTTTTAGTGTAGTAAGTGCGTGACTAAATACAATTTTATAATACCAGATTAATATAAAATTTAAAAAAATGATTTGGGAAATGACAATTGCTTAAACTCCAGGCACAGTTCTAGATTTTATTTCCTGGGAAGTCCAAGGGATTATTATTTTTTTTTTTGGGGGGGGGGAGAAGTCTGGAACTATGGCCATTTTTTTGGTAATACCTGTAACATTGACCACAGTTAAGCTTGAACTCAAAACCCTGTGGTTTAATAACCAGAGGCTATATATTTGCTGTGCTTAAGGTTTACCCACTTTGTAATGCTAGAATATGTAGTGCTGATATGAATGTGGCAGTAATGCCCCTATATTACTGTGAACCAAACTTTTATTTTTGTGCAAGATATTTTTGCAAGATTCAAGAGAGTCTCATTGTCCCAAATATTTCTTGCCACAAATCAGTCTTTGCCATAATAGTTACAGTATATTAACAAAACAGTTGTGCATGGATAAAGCCTTGTTGCAAAAATAAGTTGCCATGAGCCAGTTCATCTCGGATTAATTGCCAAAAAGGTTGTCGTGAATAAAAATTGTTTTACAGTATCCACACTATATGTATCACACCTGCCTATGAATTGAGTGATATCTGAATATGTAGTCAGTCAATGATCCCGATACATTTGTACTTCATATAACTGATGAGACTATCAGTATCGTTTCTGATATGATTCTTTTGTAAGCATACATTGACTTTAAATCATTCTAAAGTCTACAATTTGCTCAAGTGGTTTTTTTTTAGGGGGGGGGATGGATTGAAAAAGGGTTGGTGCTGATTTAATGTTTTATGCTGTTTTGTGAACATCGATTTGCCAACTTTTTTGTGACATTTTGGTACTTGAAAGAGTACATGATTACAAAATTTGTAATCGTAATCTTATGCAAGGAAGTTGAAAGAAGTGTTATAAATCTTTATTAACTCATTGAATTGCCACAGACTACTCAAAAATTGTCATAAATAATTTTAAGATCCAGATTTAAATACAGGTTTGTGCAGGGATAGGGATTTTTTTTTATCATCAATGTTGAATTGAATGTTTGATTTTCTTTTTCATGTTCAAATTTGTGGATATAAAGGTACATAAAAGTACATATATGAGTCTACATGTATTGATTTTTAGACTATTCTGTATGTGTTATACCAGGTATATATATGTTATACAAGGCATGCAAAACTGTGTTCAAAATTATTTTTCTATACAATCCTTTTGTATTGTAATACATCTATTTTGAATATTTAACTGTAATATGTCTGAAGTTCATAAAAACTATGACTTCGTTTGTGGTAGATAAATTGTGTTATCACAGATTTTGTTAGTTATAACTTGGTTTGTAAGTGCAATTTTCCTTATCTTGGGTCAATGGGAAATGATGCCTTGGTTAATTTGGAGTATTGATTGCTGTATAAATGCGTTAACAATATGCAAAAACAACAACACAAAATGCTGAAGATTAAACATCAAAGTCTTCAAGTACATAAATCCAAATATCTTGACTGACTTAATTATTGTTTAAGGATTGGATGACATCATGTGCATGAAGATGATGAATTCATTATACAAGATAACCAGATTATTTAGGTTTTTAAAAAATAATAATTCCAGTCAGTTGTATAATTCATGGACAAGAAAGAGTTGAAAATTTAAGAAAGAAATCTTCATTGAAGGAGGTAGACATTTTTCTATACATTAGACGTTTTTCTTGTGATAATGCCGTGATGTGCAGCTGATCAATTTTATTCTATACCTAGAATTTCATTCCAAAAATATCGAAAAGGTAAAGTGCAGATGCACTTTAGTATTTAGTTTACCTGTATCGAAAACAATATGTTTGATCAATATCACTGTCCACAGGAATATCTTCTTGTTGGCTTTGGCGTCGGATAGTCAATCATGAATGCCTGAAGAATCTACGATTCATGTATGTGACGTCGGAGGAACAGTACATAGAATGGACTGTGTGGTCCATCTGTCCTTATTGGGCATTTGCATTAGCAGTCAAAGCATTTGACACTGCCATTTGAAAAAGAAAAAAAAAGAACGGTAACAAACCAACAAATTAAGAAGGCTCGATGGTCGTGGCTATTTTTAGACTATATTTATCTTCTTTGGAAGAAGAGCTCTGTACAAAGATGTACAAAAATATTTAAATTTTAGAGCTGCATGTAGAATACTTTATAAAAAAATTTCTACTGAATAACTTTTTATAGCTTAAAGCGTGACATCTAAGAGTTTGAGTTAAATCTGACGGCTAATTTGTCGACCACCCAGCCTCTGTAATGTTAAAGCTTGGGGTAAATAGTTTTATCCACATACATGTATCTTGAACATCAATATCTCTTGTACCATATCTCAAAGTGAGTTGGACGTGGGTTTTTTATTTATAAGAATCTTTGGATACTAACTCTTGACATTTTTTTCTCTCTGCCAAACCGAGTCGAGGTAATAAAGTTTGACTGTAGATACACAAACCAACATCTTCAAAGTGAAAGCAAGTTGACATAATGCATGTAGTAATGTGATTGGGGGGTTTTAATTACAAATATCTAAACACCCCCGCAACGAGTTTTAGCAACTAAATAGAATGTTTGGAAACTTAAAAGGGGATAAATAAAGACAACGTATAGATATGCAGAATAAACGATAGCTGCAGGAAGTTTTTGATAAATGTGAATATCTGCAGGAAGTTTTGATATGATGAATTGTTTGGGAGTTATGCCTCTCTGTCTATTTATTGTATTTGAACTGTCATGCATTTAAATAATGTGGAAACACGAGGTATGTTTTCATTCATTAAAATTCAAATTGGTTTCAGAATTTTCACTTTCATCTGATATCCCCAGGACTAAAGGACTGAAGAAGAATATAAATGAAAATAAAAATCATTTTGTCACTCTAGCTTCTATTATTTTAAACAGGCATCCATTCGTCTTTTGAAAATATATACATGTATATTTAAGGTTCCAGAGTTACATGTACTTCATGGGACGTAATACAAAATTTGTCATTTCTTACAAAACTACCATAAGGCAATATTGTCAATATTCATCTTTTTCTAAAACTTGGTTGGGATGTCTTGATTTTATGTTTAACTCACTTACAAGCAATCGCCAACATGCGGGTCTTATTTACTGTTTCCATGACAACTCCTTGCTATTTTGAGGTCTTTATAGATATACATAAATATACTTGTAATGAATATCTGTAAACGAGGTTCATGTCTTGTTGAGAAAAAGAAGAGCTTATCTTCTAAGTATCTCGTTTATAGAACAAACATGTTATATATACATTTATTATACTTTCATGTTAAATACTGAAGTCTGATTGGTTTAGATGCAGTTGATAATCCGTTCTATTACCCTCAGCACACACACTTAGCAACGGGTAAGATAACGAATTGTTACATGCGCGTAAATTATGCGCGTACGGTTCGCCGTGGAATTCATGTCATTTCTATATAAAAGCAATAACAAAATCTCTAAAATTAAGACATTCAGTATAATAAAATAATTAGTGCCTGTTTGGGAGGATAACATTTGAAATTGACACCCCTCAAAAACCATTGTCACCTCCGCTTCGCGTCGGTTGACAATGGTTTCCTCGGGATGTCAATTTCAACTGTTACCCTCCCAAACAGGCACTATTTATATAGTACTACCGGTAGCACAGCCTTACAGATGATTAAATGGAACCTTCAGATTTTTTATTTGTAAATTATTTGTTAAAAATTAAGAATAATTGTATCATGCCAACTTCTTCATAATAATTGTATACTATGCTGTATTATATCTTGTTGAAATTCTCGTTCCATACATAAATTAATCAAATTATTAGAGACACTTACTGAACAGAAAATCCTATATTGGTAGAGCTATTTTGTATATCTGACGTTTTAAACAATGTACATGTAGTTCTTTTTTTTAATTTTTAGCCCAGCTGAGCTGAAAGCTCAAGTGAGCTATTCTGATTACATTTTGTCTGTCGTCCGTCTGTCTGTCCGTCTGTCTGTCTGTTAAATTTTCACATTTTCAACATCTTCTCAAGAACCACTGGGCCAATTTCAACCAAACTTGGCACAAAGCATCCTTAGCTTAAGGGGATTCAAAGTTGTGAAATTTAAGGACAACACCTTTTTGAAAAGGGAGATAAACAGGAATTTATGAAAATTTTCGAGAAATTTTCATGAAAAATCTTCTCACGAACCATAAGACCAGGAAAGCTTATACTTGTGTGGAAGCATCCTCAGGTAGTGTAGATTCAAAGTTGTGAAAATCATGATCCCCGGGGGTAGGGTGGGGCCACAATGGGGAGGGGGTCAAAGTTTAACAAAGGAATATATAGAGTAAATCTTTGAAAATCTTCTTCTCAGAAACTAATCAGCCAGGTAAGCTGAAACTTGTGTGAAAGTATTCTCAGGTAGTGTAGATTCAAAGTTGTGAAAATCATGATCCCCAGGGGTAGGATGGGGCCACAATGGGGGGTCAAACTTTAACATAGGAATATATATCGTGTAAATCTTTAAAAATCTTATTCTCAGAAACTAATCAGCCAGGAAAGCTGAAACTTGTGTGGAAGCATCCTCAGGTAGTGTAGATTCAAAGTTGTGAAAATCATGATCCCCAGGGGTAGGATGGGGCCACAATGGGGAGGGGGTCGAAGTTTAACGAAGGAATATATATAGTAAATTTTTAAAAATCTTCTTCTCAGAAACTAATCAGCTAGGAAAGCTGAAACTTGTGTGGAAGCATCCTCAGGTAGTATAGATTCAAAGTTGTGAAAATAATGACACCCCGGGAGTAGGGTGGGGCCACAATGGATAGGGGGGGGGGGGTCAAAGTTTTACATAGGAATATGTAGAGTAAATCTTGTAAAAACTTCTTCTCAGAAACTAATCAGCCAGATGATTCTTTATAATTGTTAAGACTTTGGCCCCAGGACAATTCTTCGGCCTCACAAGAAGGTTCAGAGTGTGATGTATGTTTATATCATATATATATATAAACAATTGTTAAGGGTCTTTTTGAGAACTGCAATACTCAACATGTGATATAACTTCAAAATCATCCTATTAGAAAAGGGACTAATGATTATAATCGTAAGAATATCCCAGGGGAAATGGATTTTATTTAAACAGGATCTACATGTATTATTGTACATTGTCCTGATAGTTTGTATTATGACTCCATTAAGCTGATTTTATCATACCTATTGTTCCTCAGGTGAGCGATGTGACCCATGGGCATCTTGTTTAAAAATATTGTGGTTTTATTAATGCCGTTTTGTCAAGTTCTTGAATTAAATGATACGGTATATTCCACTAGCATTAGAGAACAAACCCCATATCAAGCCACAGATTTTTCAAAAATTGTGTCAAACATATGAATTCTCAAACAAACACACCCATATGTCGCACTGTGCTCCAAGTTTAAATCCTCACCTATTTTCAGAGGTTAACCAAATAATGTGTACAATATTTTATTACATGTATACCGTTTATGGTCAATTTCCTACGCTATACTTGATAAGAACTGCAATTTACTTAGACATGATTACATCACAAAGCGCACGAGTTATTTCCTTACAATTATATCCTACGAAATGCTGCAAAGTATAACATTAGTTTAGAAGGACAAATTGTATCAAAGTTTTTAAAAGTTCAAAGCTTGAGAAAAATTTTTTAAAACAATGTAAAAACAGTTGATGTTTTGCTTTTATTTACACATTTTTATAATTTTCTCGACAGAGAATCAACTAGAACGGGTATACGCAATTTGAATTACTGAAAGAGCCCTTCGATCCTTAGCACCAGATCCCCATAACGCGTTGGTACATTGTAAAGGCTTTCTTTTAAAATGATGACATGAAATTACTTTCAGAGACTATATGCCAAAAATATCTGCCATGAGTGCATTTTCGCTTTACAAACAATGAATTCAATCCCAAGACGAGTTGCATTGGAGTCCATATAAACGAAGGATTTATTTTCGCAACATAGTTATTTTTGGTTGTCGCTCCTTTCTTTAATATGGACGAAGAGGCCGTGCAGTAGTGCTCAGACCTATTGCACTACATGCATATTGTTCGTCGAGGACACACATTACGTAACTAATTTCTGAAGATCTCAAAACCGTATGTTTAGGTGAATGGTTGCAGATGATTAAATGTCACGATTGTTCAATAAAGGTGATAATTCTACATACATATGTAGCTTTATAAAAAAACATTGTCATTTATATTGCATGTTTGCTATAGTAATCGACCACCGACAGGGAAAGTAATCATACACTGTGGTCGTTTTTCTTTTACTTTTTGTTCTCCCTGGCCGATTTTGCAGCCACCAAGAATCGAACCAACAACCTCCGGTCTGATGATCAGGGACTGCTGTGGCATTTGCGTTATAACCCTTGACGTCATGATTAAACTATCCGTCATAACAGAAAACAACAAGTCATCGTTCATACCGACATACTGTGTGAATAACTGTACTCTGATACAATTTGTGATGTTACCAAAAGAAAAAATCTTCAAAATTTAGATCAACAGGAATTGTGAATTAGAAATGTCACTTACACCAATATTCTAAAAATTATCAATTTCCATGAAAAGTTTCATACGTGTCATATACGGGACAAAAACTATTTCCAGATTTTGTTTAAAGACAAGGTTATTCCGATCAATGACAAAAGTGCCCATTCTAAGTTCATCAAAAACGTTTCAAATGATAGGGTTAAGTATTGTTTCTTCTGTTCTTGCGGTTAATTTGTAAACAAGAACTGGGCTCTCTTTTTTACTTGGGTGGGATTCACGTACAGGTACGTGTATACTATTTCTGGCGGGTATACTAGTATTTTTACACACCTGTCACACGGGAGACTTAGTGTCTACATTTGTGTATAGATGAAAATCTATGGAGGATATTCTAACACAAAAATAAGGGAAAACGCCTGCATTGTAGCGGGGATCGGAAATAAGAAGGTGTGCATGTATATGAATCGGTTTGTTTAAGAAACTACCCCCAACAAAAGAGTGTTCGGATAGAGTTTCGTTGTATCTGAAAGATAAGGCACAATCGGCGTGGTGGTCTCCTTTTATCTATAGAGGGACAGCAGGTTATCTTTTGAATGCATCAGAAATATGCAACAGAAATACTTCTAACCATTGTACTGTTTTGCTGAATGATTGTTAATTGTCATTGGGTGTGGGTGGTTTGTTGGTATACATATATAAGTAAGTGTTTCATTTCTATAGTCAGACAAATAATTTTTTTAATAACTTTTGGCGTCTATTGTAAACAAAGACATTTTGAAATAAATAGATTATTTACATCTTCATTAAATTGTCACCGTCCATGGTTATTAATTTCCATTGGGTGTGGGCGGTTTGTTGGTATACATAAATAAGTAAGTGTATCTTTTCTATAGTCAGACAAATAATTTTTAAATAACTTTTGGCGTCTATTGTAAACAAAGACATTTTGAAATAAATAGATCATTTACATCTGCATTAAATTGTCACCGTTCATGGTTCTTTTTCACTTAAAAAACGATGGTGTCTATAGATCTTTTTGAAGTAGTAAACTATGTAATCAGTAAACAAGAAAACTTTTCTAGACAGGAAATTACAATTCCTTGTGCCCTGTTCCTACTCAAGCTCGGGTGCTATGGCAACACACTCTCGAAGCCCTCGTCTTTTTAAGAGCGCATTTTCTTTCCTTATCGCTATGGTAATATATGCAATAGCGAGTTTCATTGCGACATCTATCCTTTCAATCACATATACGGTTAATGACAATACGGCTCTTTTGACAGAAAATTCGATAGCCAAGGCGTCACACCTATCGCGTTTAAACGATTTCAACATTTCCCAAATTGTCAATACCAATCCAGGAACGAAATTGATGCTATCTGCGCAAAGTAAGATACGCGAAGCCAAGTCGAACCGCATACAAATGCCAAGAGTTTACCTTCCGCTTAAGTAAATAATTTTCCAATATAAACTGTTAATATCTACACACGCGCCTTCATCAGAAGAAACTCAGGGGTCCTGCGTCACTCGGTTAATTCGGAACAATTACTGCGCTACAAAGCGCCAGGAAGCGGGTCCCATAGACCAATATAGGTGTATACGATTTTAAGCCCCTGTTATAGGTGCTTTTAAGACTGTGATTCTTATCTTCATTGCGCTTGTGTGATTGTGTGGAGTTAATAACCAGAAATAAAAATGAAATGGGGTCTTTTATTTCATAATCAATATTATTAAATCGCTATGACACATCAACTCAATTTACTACGAAGACCTCGTTGTGTTTTTTGTTTTTGTTTTTTTGTTTTTTTTAATTTTTTGGCTTTCGTATACTGAAAATTATGTGGAATTGATTTTATAAAGCCATAGAATTGTAAATTTGGATTTCAAGAAAACAAAATCAGATTGAACACGCAGACCCCATTATAAACTATTCTCATAATTGCAGGAAGAGGATTAAGGGTTAACCATAGAGATGCTGGGACAATATTCACATTGGTTTCGAAGGAATCTAAAGTACTAAAGAAAATAATTGAAAGAAAGAATGAGAAAAACAAACAGAAAGAGTCTTATCTGTGCTGTGAAGATTTATAAAACGAGAGAGAGAGAGAGAGAGAGAGAGAGAGAGAGAGAGAGAGAGAGAGATGGCATTTGATTGTATGCCTATCCTGTACTGTAAATGATAGTTACTATTCATATCCTGAAATAAAAACTCACTGGGAATTAATTTTAACGAAACATTAATTCATGTAAAAGAATGATGCGTCTGACGTCAACAACCCATCCATATATGGTCATTAATCAACGCTGTGAAATCCGCCATCTGCAGCGGTCGTGGTTTTTATTTTAACCGTATCTGAGCATGTTGCCTAGGACATATTTACTATATTGATCAGTTATGTACAATGGAAACTCTTAAGATCTTCAAGCATCGCTTAGACTTTTATAGTGTTGTAGATTTAGAGTCGGGAGCTGGGCAGTTTGATATTTATTAGCTTTTGACTATTTTCTGCAAGATCAGATTAGGTGTTTTTTTTTTTTAAATTCTGTTTAATTTCAGAAATAAAATGTATAAAAATATATATTCCAGAGTTACCACATCTAGTCTTATGGCGTAATGTTCATTTAATGCCAAATGGTGAAAGAGAGTTCCATGAATGAAGTTGTCTTTCTTTGAAAATTTTACGATAGAGCCAACTTTTCCACACACAAAAAGAAGAACTCACAAGCTAACTTTAAAGCACACAATAGTCATATATTAGAATGGTTTTTTTTAAACAATGTTTTCAGGTTTACGTGTTCACAAATTTTTAGACAAATAGTAACACAAAATCACATAATCTCATACTTCATAACATCTGGACCAGAATCTGTTCATCTTAAGTTAAAATTTATGCAAATCGAACACTGTTCTGTAGTTTAGAATAATTCTCAAAATTAATTAGGCCCTCGCTTTGTAGGCGCCCTATAGTGATCAGTCCGTCTGTCCGTCCGTCCGTCTGTCCGAGATCACTTGTCGGGGAGATATCTGCTCTCTCCTTAGCACAATTTGGCTCATAATTCACTTACAAAGTGCCTTTGGGTTAAGGTGTGCAGTGACCTTTGACGAAGTTTCCAGGTCTAGGGTCATAGCGGAATCTGAAAAATCCTTGACCGGGTCATATACTGTCACTGTACTTCACCCATAGAGTGTTGTTGGTAAATGGGTGTGCATTGGCTTTGAATAAAGTTTCTAAGGGCCATAGGTAATATCAGAACTCGCAAAAAAAAAATATCTGTGCATATTTACTCTCCCCTTAGCCATATCTTAGCTCATACCTCACATAAACAGATTTTTTTGGGTAAAAGATGTGTGGCGACTTTAAACTAAGTTTCAAGGTAAAATGTGAAGGTCAGAGCCGATCTCTTTAAAATCCAGTTTTAGACTACAAATTATTTCCAATTGGTTTTTATAATCTTGCTTCTATTAAACCAAAACTATTAAACCAAAGAAGTTGAGGACAACAGTGTTTCCGATTCCAATCCTAAAAAGTCAAAATCAGATATTTTATTTTATTTTGATAAGTGATCATTACTTTAAAACTTTATTAGACCATTCATAATCCTGTTAAAAACCTTTGTCTTGTATCACATAGCACCAGCCTCGAGCTCAGGCGCATCAGCAATTTACTCTGACTAAGGTCATGTACTGAAGGTCAAGGTGAAGGATTTTTGTTTCACAGAAATAGGGTCATATCAGAAACAAGTTATTATTACATTGGTATCATAAGGTGTAGTGACCTAACTTAAGATTATTTAATTTAATCATTAAATCGATCTTCACACAATAAAACCTCATTCAAAACATGATATTAATTTAAAAGATAACAACACCCCAGTGGGGGTATCATTTCCTCTAACCGAGGTCTTGTCTCCTTTTGTTGGTGTACATTGGTATAGACGTTTATGTTTTACACAATTTTTGCTCTCTCTCTCTCTCTCTCTCTCTCTCTCTCTCTCTCTCTCTCTCTCTCTCTCTGCCTTTTGAATATCATTTTAATAATCAAATGAGTTACTATGTTTGACAAAATATGATGATTTAGCTTTCATTTTACAATGCATTAATTTTAGAACGCGAAGACACGACGTGTATATGTTTTCTTAATTTGGAGAAAAGAAATGTACAAAATTAAAATCACATTTCATTCCATGTATTTTCCTTGATTTTGTTCGTCTTTCATTCATACTCGCATTTCTCCGCGTGATCTTCATCTCGATGGTTTTCATACGTAATAACTGCATGAAGATATTTCCTACATTTTGTTCGACTTCAAGCAGCGAAACAGGAAGAAAGATTATTATAGATATCATTTTATGTCAGTTATTAAACTCTGAAGTATTTTGATCTACTTTTTTATTTTGCTATAAGCTTACTGATAAAAATGCCTGTCAAAGTAAAATAGCATACCTATATTGAATGCGATTTCAGTCCTGCAGGCATGTTCACGAAGCCCTCCTAGGACTATGGTGCGTCCTAAGTACATCTTAAGATACGTCTTAGTCTTAAGTCTGTTTCTCGAAGCTTTCCTAAATTTAGGAACAACCATAACTTTGTCCTAACTTTAGGGTAGCACATACCTTGTCCTAAGATCATCCTTAGGTTATAAATTCACGTTTTATGGGATCTTGGGACTGTTTTGATGCTTTTTCTTAAGACCGGTAGAATAAGGCAAGCTTTTCTACAGTTCCAGCATTTCCGACAAACATCGATTTCCTAATCATAATCCGGGGGGGGGGGGGGGGGAGGGTTACTTATTTATTCTATTACAGTATCAACTTTACAGCTTTAATGTCAGGTACGTTTATTTTAACATATATACATGTACATATGGAGAGAGACCCCGAAATCTCTATCTTCTCTATTGCTATGTGCGTGTCTGGAAGCTGACGAATTTAACTAGTTTATCTTTCTTTCTTTTTTTTTTTTTTTACAAATACTGCCTCATCTCTGTTTTGCGATAGATGAAAAGTATTCACTTATTTTTAATAACTGCACCACGTAATTTACATTCATTGCTTTTATCATTGGCCAAAAATTATTCAAATGCCCTTGACTAAAGAGTAAATCGGTTTGTATAAGCCATGCATTATCATTCTTAATTTTTATCACTTCATTCTGAAAAATTATCTAAAGAAAATCCGTAATGTTAATAAACTGTATTTACATATTTTCGAGATAGATTAGAACTCACTTCACATTAAACCTCTATATATCGGAGAATAAAGGGAAAGGACTATGTGCGGTATGGTCAAATATCTGCCCCCGATTTCAACCAATTTTTAAATAGTATCGAATGAAAATGAAATCTTCACAAATCATTGTAAAGAGGATGCCTATAACTTTAATCTTGATTTTAGTCATCATTGCTCACTCGCTGTTTATCTATGACGTCACTTAAATGACCTAATTCCCGCAAATTTGCAAACAAATGAAGATATTCTCATTTTTTGCTCTATATTTTGCATTCCGAAGTATAGAGCGCAGGTCTGCTCAAGTGCGATTTTAACATATGTTTTTCTTCAGATAGTTATACATATTATACTAAAAAATGGTACTTGAGCAAGCCTGCGCTCGATGTTTCCCAGTCGAAAAACCATCGGAAAACACCCATATTTTGCTACAAAACATCTATTTATCAAAATGCAATATTCATGACGTCATTTCTACATTATGACGTCACTGTGGTGATAACCTTTTACACCTTTATTTCCAATATGATTTTAACTATCTTTCACCTTATTTTAAAGCTCTTTCTAAAACTTTGATTTTGGGGGGCAAAAATTGCATAAAACCGCACTTAGTCCTTTGCAGTCTTTGTACCTTAAATTCTTAAATTCTACGGAAAAGCGCGTGGTTTTCCGTAGAATTTAAGAATTACTTGAATGAAAAAAGTATCTAATGTTAATTATAATTTCCCTTTAAAAAATGCACATTTGTTGCTTAAATAATTATTGGCTTTTAAGCCAAAAGCTATCCCGATACATATTTTCTTTAAACAAAAAGCGATTATTTGGATTTCGGAAGGGGGGAAGGGGGGGGGGGGGAGGTTGAACTAAATTGTTTTGGTCACTAAAATATATCTAAGTAAATGTATTTTTTGTAAATGTATACAAATTAAAATTGCTGGTTTTACGCCTATCGTGTTAATGTACATGTATAATTTTCCTTTTCGAAATGTTTAATGATTTATCCCTGTACAAGTCTGTGAAATTCTATCTGTATGAATAAAAGTGAAAAATATGAATGAATTTAGTAGGTTAAGATATCCTAACTTAGGATGTTCCTAAGTTACCGTCGAGTTACATTTCACGATGTGTCCTAAGTTGATCTTAAGATGTTCCTAATTTTTCCCCTAAGTCATATCTTAGGAACACACTTAGGTCATAAGTTAGGAAAGTTTCGTGAACATGCCTGCTGATGCACTTAAAGTATTATTATATTTTGAGCTACTAATTACATGGCTCAATACTTTGCATTAATTGTTTAGCCGACATTGACCATTTTAATGAATAAGCAAAATAAGATCTATAATATGTATGATATATGAAGATAATTAGATACACCTGATATTTTTTTAAATTGAGATTATTTAATTAATGAAAGGAAAAATGTTGTTATATCTTTGCTCAGGACACAACTTTGTCTTCACTTACAAAGAACCAACGAAAATGTATTGAATTCATGGGCGTGAATTTTCGCGGTTTGAAAATTAAAATAAATGTGTTCAGGTGTTATTTCTTGTACATGCAACTAAACTCAAAATTCTACGCAATCTTTTTTTTTTTTTTAACTTTGTACTAAAAAGACTAATTCAACTGATTTATTAAACAGAATGTACCGAATGTCCTTTGACATTTCTGGGAGGCCATTTTTTCTGAATTTAACCAATTGAATAAACGCAGCTTGCTTAACGTGTTAGGGAAAAGCCATCACAAGTACTTTTCTTTCGCGGA
The DNA here is from genome assembly GCF_025612915.1 of Magallana angulata. Taxonomy (NCBI): domain Eukaryota; kingdom Metazoa; phylum Mollusca; class Bivalvia; order Ostreida; family Ostreidae; genus Magallana; species Magallana angulata. Next base: position 29,850,570 of record NC_069111.1, on the reverse strand, counting down.
GCGAAAACTGTATGTAAACCCAAAAAGCTTGCATTGTGCCACTTATCTATATAGGAATAGAGATATAAATAAAAATCGATTTGGTCATGATAGATGATTCAAAAAAGCTTTTAGTTAATGACTTAGAGGGGTATCATCAAATTGTACTGTGAATATTATTCGTCACATTAGTTTATCGGATTACACAATCGATGGCAATTCAGTGCAGTGCATTCAAAGTTTAGTACACGACATAAAGCGTGGCTCTGCAATTTTAATCAGGATTCGGGTACGGTGTGTGTATATTGTCATATTATTTGAGATCGGTGCGATACTCGGCCGCCAATAAAAGAGTTCAGAGTGAAAATGTACGTGATAAGTTCACTCGTTTCAGATTTAGTGCTGTAATTGAATTAAGTGCTAACAGAGATTTTTTTTTCATAGAATTAATTCAATACAGAGTGATACCTTACTAATACCTCTTTGGTTAATTATATTTTTTGTTAACAAAAACATTGATTTTCTGAAGTTTATGTTGAGCTTATCGTACATTATAATTTATTCTCACGGAGTTTGACGATAAGAAAAAAAAAATAATTAAGTATAGTTGTTAATATATGTGAGAAGGTAATGACCAAAAATATTGATAGTTTCACAAGTAAGTAAGTAAGTAAATAAGTAAGTAAGTAAATAAGTAAGAAAGTAAGTAAGTAAGAAAGTAAGTAAGCAAAAAAGTAAGTAAGTAAGAAAGTAAGTAAAAAAAATTAAGTAAGAAAGTAAGTGAAAAAGTAAGTAAGTAAGAAAGTAAGTAAGTAAGTTAGTTAGTTAGTAAGTAAGTAAGTAAGTTAGTAAGTAATATACGTGTTTAATTCAAACGAGTTTCATCAAAGTTATTTGTTTTTCAAAGTAAATCAATTTTAATTCACATAAACAGAGTCAATTTACCGGCGTATGAATATACATGTACAAGACTAGGATTTCGTTCGTAATAATTAGTATTGCTTACCAAAAAGAAGATCAATTTGTTTTGTGGTTAGCGTTTATTTAAATGACAATAATGAATAATAGAAACAAACGTTAAATGAGGTGGTATTTCATGCATTTTAGTTGTTTTTTCGCGACTGATGGATACATTTAGCTAAAATTGACAACACTGAAATCGTGTAATAACGTCAGACTTCCAAATTCCAGATCTCCATTAATTTTGAAAAAAAAGTTTTCAAAGTCAATCTTTCTTGGCTATGTCATGTTTGTAACATATTTACCAATAACATGATACGAGGGGGGAAATTACGCACGTTTGGTCATCAATTTACATGAATAGTTTAATAAAGATTCACAGAATGATTAAAACCTAATTAACAATCAGTCATATATAAATCATAAACAACAATCGTTGCTCTTTCTCACTGTAGGGTTCCGTTAGTATTATTTTATTTTTTTACACTGTCCTCAACCATCCCTGCTAACCATAATCACTATTACCTGTACACTACTACTATTTCTACATGTAATACTACTACTACTATTACTACGACTACTACTACTACGTTACAATTATAGTATTTTTCTCAAGTAAGACTAGACGGAAACTAATAATTAATGTGACACAGCGCCTATGCCTATCCTCTGACGTCAGAGACACGTCTTGCATGGGGAAACACAATTTGTATATGAATGGCTTTATATCTATTTTAAAAGTATATTTTGATTTATTTATGAATTGGATTCAATCTCCTGTTGTCATTTATTACCCTTAAACATGTATAATTCACCCTTAATGTGCAGATAACAGGTAATCTACGGATATACCTGGCAACACTACTTAATAGCTGTTTACGTTGAAATATACGTCATAACCCGAAATGTATGCGTTGATCAGTCAAAAGAAAATAGACCATACGCGCGATCGTTCAGATCTCTGTTTAAATGGGCAACACAAATTGGATTGCGTGCATATCGACTTTTGTATAAATCATTTTGTAATATTGCGTAAAAATAATTCATATACTTCTAGAATTACATATCTTACAAACAATGAAATGAGACAAAGGTACCGCTGTTATCAGTATATTTTTAGCTCGCCTGAACCAAGTAAAACTGTCATGTACAGGGGTTTAAGGAAGTATGAGACACCTGTCGATATATACGTGGATAAAAGTACACAAAAAATAAAATACCTTCACCGTTTTAGAATTTTTAAATCTCACGATATTTGACAAAAAAATGTTTTCAAAATGTTTGTAAAGGTAAAATCTATACTAGTCCCAACAGGACTCGAACTCATACAAATTCGTGGTGAACACCCTAACCCACGGCGCTACGCTGCTAGATAACAATTCCGGGAATAGGAGATGTATAAAATTATACTAGATTTTATTGTTTATTTCTATCGGATATACGTCACAATATGGAAGTTTCCCATAACACCTTAAAACTATATCATTTACGGTTCATACAATTTTGTCATGTATGTGAATGACATAACCATTAAACATGGCTCAGTGGGTTGCAGAGGGGATCAAACACTCATCTCCCATGTTCTTGAAACCGGGTCAAGCGGGAATGCAAATATTTAAAACAAAAAACCCCAAAAGAACCCCCCCCCCCAAGTTCTGCAAAATAATAGTTTTAAGACTGCCATTGCGAGTTTACATATATAACAAAATAAAGGCCGTTAATTATATAATAATGCAATTACTGACTTTATAATACCAAACGTGCGCTTTGTGTATAAAGTAAATAAAGCAATGTTAACGCAATTATTTACATAAACGAACTGCAGAACCGATATCCCGGATTGCAAATACAAAAGAAGAATGCAAGACTGTTATTTTATGGTTACTGTTTTATTTTTGAAGACATATGACAAAATCTAGCGTTATAACAGACACGTGACTTAAGCACTACCATGGTTACTAAGCCCTAGTACAAACAGCAGCCATTACAGCAGAGCGCCCTCTGCTGGCAGTATTCTACATTCACAAAATTGACCTACATCAGCATCTGTCTTTAAAGAGAGAAACAAAAAAAAAATTAAGTAGACTTATTGTTAATAATTGTTAAATGCATTTCAAATCATTAGATAATTATATTATCCAAAACAATAACACGATGCAATACATTGTTCATTACATTTCTGAACTTAACAAAAGGAAGAAAACTACATCAACCTTTGGCAATACGGATATACAAGTCATGTAATTACGTCTTCACATTGCAAGCCTCCAAAAACAACATCTACACATTCTCTACAAAATCTTTGGTGGGTGCATAAGTTTCTTACATATTTTTTTGCTCTGTCGTTAGACTTTTACAAAAAAAAAAAAATCTACATTCTTTTCTGAACGATTTTCTGAACATTCAACTTGCAAAAAAAAACAAAACAAAAAAAAAAAACCAAAAAAAAACCTAAACTTAAAAAAAACAAATTTCAGAACTTTTGATAGCTTGCAATGTACACAGGAAGACAAACTATGACACTACACTCAGGAGTCTTTGGTGATTTTGATCTGTTTTCAGGTTTCGCATAGAGAAGTCTACACATAAAAAATAGGAGTGGCACTACATCTGATACTCTACTTGTATACGATATAAACAAACAAATTGTTTCTAGAGACACCAAATATATACACAACAACAACAACAACAACAACAGGATTTGTTTGACATGGAAGCACATGACCGTGCTAAATACATAAAACTATCATATGTATAATACTATTGCTAAACAATAAGACAGTTAAAACAAAAATAATTATTGCCGTTTTCTCTTGGTTTTTTTTTTTTCAAATGAATTCCAATAGAATCCCTCTCTTCCTCTAAGTGCAAGTTCTATAACCTTATTGTTCATCATAAAAATAGACAAAAAATGTCCAATATGGAAGGTCGGACATTTGTTCTTAGTATAAAGATGACCAAGTCAAAGATGCTGCTTTAGTTACAATTTTGCAAGAATATTGCCTTGTAGTCTCATACAACACACAATTAGTATTAAACAGAAATAGACAGAAAAGATATATATACCATGCTTAATAACAAAATGAACACATGTAGGGGCAACGTAACAAATACTATCTCAATTATGTACAAATAACTAAGGGATAGAGAGAAGAAAAAATCATCATAAAAATTGTTTGATCCTAGAAAAAAAAAAAGGAAAAGATACATTCATTATATACAAACACAACCAAAAAATAAACAGTCATAAAAAAATAATGCAGTCAAAAAAACATCAAAAAAATCTTAACAAATAAACAAAAGAAAAAGTTAATACACTTGTAAAAATTCTGTGGTTATATATACTGCTGGAGTCTTGCTGTCGAAATATACACGATCAGGTGATTGGGACTAGATTGAACTAAGAACCTGAATATTTTACTTAATTGAACTATTTCTCATAAATATCGTTTTCTTTTTCCTTTATATATATATATGTATATAAAAAAGTTAGGATACTGAACACAACAAAACTTGAGATTTCTTGCTTTAAAATAAAACTTGAACACAATACTTTCAATGAACACATTAACAATTAAAAAAAAAATCATAATAAAGTTTGACTTAAACTAAGAATTACAATATGGAATTGGGGGATCTAAGGGGGAGGAAATTCATGTCAATGTAGTAGAGTTTCGAACAACATATAAGGATGGCACATGAACATGATTTAACCAAAGAAGATGAACTATTTGACATTTCAGCAGTCACAAATCACAAATATTTTCAACAGCAGCTAATTTCACATCAATACTCATACCGGCTCAGTTAAGCAGTGTCTTCTCTAATTTAGGTAGCACTTTTGCTGAACTTTAAAAACAGCTAGCCTTGGTGATAAAGCACTTAATTTTTTGGACAAAGAGAATGCAGGGTTGTTTCTTTTATCATTGTGAAAAAATACCTAGTTCTTTTTTTTTCCCCTTTCTAATCAAAACTGAGATAATCATTTACATCTCAGATATAAAAATAATCACAACCTAACCACTTTGGTCCTCCAGAAAATAAAAACATTATGGAATGTGTACAGAGCCGAATAAAACAGAGTCCCCTTTAATGGTGACTCCTCTTCATCATAAAAATATCAACCAGTATGGAAGTAACAAAGAATTTGTAACACATTCATGCTAAACACTTTGTCCAGTACTAGCACTTTTGGGGAGGAAAAAAAATTAAAAAAAGAAATTACAAGAAAATTTCTCAAATTACATCGATAAGGAAATGTTTATAAGTAAGTACATATGCAAATTCCGAGCCTGTGCTTACAGTGGTACGTAAAGACAGAGAGATAGCACCTTTTGAGTTTGATGATTAAAGGATAAAAAAGCACCTAGTCCGCCCTTCCTCTGCTGCCTTGACTGACGTGGAAGGTCTATGCTGCGAGATAATTTGCAAAAGAAGAACTCTTCACAAAGGATTAAAATGGGTATACAATTGGACCATACTCAAGAGCACATCTCAGTGACCAAAAAGGTCTCAAAAAGTTATAAAAAGAGGGGGAAATATTGGATAGATTTAGGACTGGTCCTAAAAAAAAAACTTGGTGATTGGTAAGCATAGGCTGGTTTTTGTAGCATAGAAACACAGAAAAAATGGAATGTATCAACACTCGCATGTCACAAGACACATCTACATACATTCAGCATAAATAGTACTTTGATTTTTAAGACTCTCTTTCGAATACATTATAAATTCATTTTAACATCATATGTAAAATGTACAAGTATATTTCTTGGTTTGTTTTTTGTTTTGTTTTTTTTGACACTGCTCAATTATAGTCTTCACAATACAACAACACAACACAACAATTAAACATAGAGTGCACCAATAACAGCACTATTATTATACATAACGTATCCGTAGGGAATCGAGTCAATACATGGGATATGTACAAACAACCAGCATAAAACTTATATAAATTGATACTCATTTGCTTTTTAACAATCCTAACTTCCTCATTCTATTAAGACCCCTAAACCCCATCAAACAAAGATTATTAGTCATGTCTATGTGTTTTTTCCAAATCCATGACATTTTATAAGGAAGCCCTGAAAAACTTGACAATTTACGATTCTTCAGAATTTGAATAACTGCATGCTAAAATTTCCCCTTATCTTGAATCAACTGAACAATGCTTCTTTTAATTCCACTGAAAATTTCCAATATGTCAGAATATGTCACAAAGTCATGCTATTATTCATATTTGAATGGTATAATTTTACAAGGGGGAAAACATTTCCAATATTTTTGACCCAGTAGAAATCCTGGCAGTTAAATTTCTATTGTCACAATAAAAATGATGAGTATTCAAACTCCCATTCTACAATTGGTCATAAATTGTAAGAGAATGCGACACACAACAGTAAATAATGCACAATTTTGGAAATCAAGATGGAAGTCGGTTCCCCATTAATGGAATTCTGCCGTTATTTTGAAATTCAATTGAAATAAAACATATCTATCTAATTATATCATAATCACAACTTGCTTCTCATAAATCATTTATATTCCACTTTAGAGGAGAGTCAGATTGAAAAATAACAAATGAATAGCAATTTATGTCAGGATCTGGAATAATAAGCCAATATATACTTGAGTCTAGAAACGGGAAAAGTTTTTTGAATTATGCAACATTACAACAGTAATTGGAAGCTTCTCCTCATACATACAAAGCCAGAAAAAAAAAATTCAGCCCTCCCTCTTTGGTTGTTACATAATCTACACTTCCCCTTGTCTCAAGAAATAAAAATATATGCAAATTATGTAGGAAGCTCACATTTTGGTTATTTATTGCTATGATTTGAATAATAAAAGGAGGAAATTTATCAACCCCCCCCCCCTCCCCCCCAAAAAAATCCCCAAAACTTTTAAGGGTGTAGGAGGAGGGTAGGTTCAAAACCTGGAAGACACTTAATAAAGTCCCTTAATAAGACTCATAAAACAGATTAGTTTGATTTTTAGTACATAATTACTAAGGTTGGGCAACATTTTATCATCAGGCATTGCTCATTGCTCAAGCCTAAAAATCAATAGATTACTTATAGCTTTGATAGCTCTGAATGTCATTTGGTGTATGAGTAAAGAAAACATAGAAAACCTAAATATGACTCAAGTTGTGGTCAATATTGCGAAGCATCATCTTTGACTCACTGAGTTTTAATGAGCTCAAAAGTAGCCCCTCCCATAAAAAAAAAAAGAATCAGTTTTTCATGAGAACATTATAACCATATATGGTTACATTTTTTAAGCCATGAATTTTTATTTGAAATCTTTCCCATCTGTTCTAAAAAGTATAGAGTATAACCTTGTGAAAAAGATTTGAAAGCTGCACCAAAATATTTTTCTCTAAGAAAAGAACTTGGAAGAAAATTGCTAGAGTTTGCTTATAAAAATTTACCCCTCTTTCAATGTGTAAATTCTGACAAAGATACATAATGCAGCACCTATCAAGGCCATTGTAATGTGTGAAATGTGAACAGGGGGTCAAATTAGGGATTATTCTGGAACACAAAAAAAAATTAATGACTCATTTATACAAAAATAAAATAAAAAGACATAAAATGCATTTTTCCCAAGACAAAGAACAGTCAAACATAAAATGCGTTGACCTTTCTGGAGATCCATTTACATATTTGAATGACATCTTACATGTTGAAAAATATCAAATGACAAAATTAGCTTGTTCAGTAAGAAGTGAAGACATGAGATCAAGAGAGATTCAACCTTCTGTTACCAAAACATACCTTTGACAAGGTGTTTCACCGAAATCAGAACACGTGTTTTATATACTTTTTTCTCCAAGACTGGGTCTAGGCCTAAGAAATCTATAGGTAAACAAGTTTAGTTTGGGAAAATTAATTGGATTTGATCGAATTATGTCCAAAAAATTATGGGGAATTCTTTCTTGTTCTTTTTTAGACTCAAGTACACATCCTTAAAATTCCATTAACTCTTCATAAATGCTATGTATACTACAGTAAGTCACCGCGTACACATGATTTAGTTTAAGGGCAAAAAAAAAAAAAGTTCTCATAAATAGGTGCTTTCATCTTCACAAAGAGATCATCATGTTAATCATTTGTAAATAAATCATCAATAAAAAAGCCATTTGTTGTATATATCTTGTAAAATCAAGTAACTGGACGAAATAAAATCATAAATACAGCTTGGAATAATCAAACTTCACAACCAGTCTACAATGGAGGACTGTGCATAATCTAGCGATTCAATATGCACTCATCCCCAACAAAAAGTCTTGGGCCATAATGATGAAAAAACCAATATGAATTAGTAAATATCATTAATAAATAAAGCACATGAGATATTGATAAAATGATTAAGTGGATGTTTCCAACACATTGGTTGGTAATGTAACATTTAAAAAGAAAAAAATTTAAATGGCATAAAAGTTTCCAATGAAACTTCTTAATTAAATCATTAATATGACACGTGAACAACACACAATAGATATATAATTAGGGGTTAAAATAATCATCTTTGGTTCTATCAACCGCTGTTTGCCTCCATGTATAAATATAAAGTTTTCATCTCTCGAGAGGCCACCACGCTAGTAAAAGTGCACAGCTATTTGGTTTGGTTTTTTGTTATGAATGGTTCATGGAGAGAGCGGTCTTGGACCAGACGATGGGATGAAAACAACACTGATGAGAGTTCTGCCAAGCAGTCGCTGCCAGCTCATGGGTTTTTATTGGTTTTGTGAGAGAACTCGAGTCCCTCATGATATGTTTCTAAGATGACATGGGAGAAAAAAAAAAGATGCAGTATTGCACACTGGAACACTTGAGAGAATGTGATGATGTCCATGACAAGTAATGCTTTGGAACTTCTGAGACAGATCTTCCTAGGGTAACTGTTCTTCCTAAAAAATTTCAGATTTTTTATTTCTGCCATTAAAAAAAAAAGCTTATGAGAAACATTTGCCATTTTTTCTTTTCTTTGTTTTGGTGCATGGTTCACTGGATTATGGGTTTTAGGATTTATTCAACCATTTCATCCTCTTGCATGTTGCTTTCAATCACGTCATGCAGCAACTCGTCCACCGAGTCTCCTTCTGCGCTGATTCCCTTCTCTTCAAAGTTTAGGTTGGGGACCAGTATACTAAGCATGCGAACCACGTTTTGCCGCAGGAGCCTCAGTTTGGTCTCGTGGTTACAATTCTCACAGGAACCACCATTCACCATGACTTTCAGCAATTGGTCAGCTTCATTTTTGGTCATCTCCAAAGGCTCTCTTGCATTGTTGTTTGGCTTCTTGCTCAGATCGATAGCACCATTTTCTCCCTCCCTCTGCATGTTTCCATTGTTGTTGCTGATTTCTTTTAAAGGCGTCTGTTGGTTCTTGTGGTGAGAAACCAAGGACAAGGGCTGATGTTGCTCTAGCATCTGAGCCTTGTTTAAAATATTGTTGTTATGATTGAAGATGGGTGATGTATGACCATTGATGAAATGACTGGGACTAGATTTCATGTGCTGGAAATGAGGGCGATGGGGCGTCTGTGGAGACAGGCAGAACGGGTGTTGCTGCTGCTGCTGCTGTTGCTGATGTTGTTTGGACATTGGAGATAAATGAGGTGACTTGTTCATTTGGGGAGACAGTTGTGGCATGCCCTTAGGAGACAGCATTGGCTGTGGTGGAAGCATGGGGCCTTGGGGCATCAGAAGAGAGGGGTGGATCTGGAGTGGGGTGGAGCTCGGTGGAAGGTGACCTTGACTCTGACTGAGACTTGGTGGTGGGACCATGGTGGGTGCACTGGAGGAGTTGAAGACGTCAGGCACCACATGCTGTAGGTAGCCCATCCCCCGCGGGGATCTATTCCTCTTCTCCTTGATATAGTAGGACATGATGCCATCATGTTTGTTGATGATGTGGCTCTTGAGGCTGTGGCTTTGGCTGTACTGGACTCCACAGGCACCACATATATAAGGTCTCTCCCCTAAAAGTAAAACAAACAAAAAAAAACGCCTCAAAAACTATACTTCATGAACAGATTAATACTGAAATTAAATTGGCAATTCACATCATGAAAAAAAAAATCCATGCATCATTCAATGTATCAAACAGGAAGTTTAAGATTTAAAGAAACCTGGGGAAAAGTTGATCCTAACAATAACTTTTAGACCAGTACAAGGTCAAACAATCTTTGATTATTTTAGAATTGCATCATTGGGAAGAAGGGGGAAGGGGGATGAATAATTTCTATGTATTTTCTACGCATACAATTTCAATGAATTCTTTAGAATTTCATAGCAATGTACTTAGTGACCAAATATAAATCTTGATGAATTCATTTAAACGTGCAAGAAAATCCAGTCCAACTTCCTTATTAGGTACTCTTGACACTTAAAGATATTCCATGACTTTGAAAAAAAGACAGAAAAATTAAGACGTAGATAGTTTACACAAAAACACTTGCAGAAAATTTACCTTTGGAGCCAAAACTTCCTCCTTAAAAGGAAGAATAAGGAAAAGGAATAATCAAAAATCTTTGTTAAAATTGATATGTTGCATAAGTATGAATGTCTTTAAAGTTTTGAAATACTTCCACTAAGGTCACAGTTATAATCAGGGTCTATCTTGAAGGTGTTTTTTTTCTAAAAATCAAGTTGAGATAATGCAGGGGAGGATTTTGATGTTTTATCTCATATTAAACTTTAAAAAGTCTCAGTTTATCTAACAATTGTATCAATTTTCATTTAACACGGAAATAAACTGATTTCAATTAAATGTACAAGATAATGATGTAAACATCCAGAAGAAACGAATTTCATACATGTATGCACAATCACACCATGAAAGATAAGTTCCATATCAAATTATCAAAGTTGAGTACATTCATTTACAAAAAAGAAACGAATTGACCTACCAAAAAGAAAGAAATAGATTGGACCACAACACCTGATTTTCCTTATCGAAAGCTAAGGGATCTCCATAATACATTAAGTTTCTCTTTCCTTAGGATTTGCAAACCACTTAATGACCAATTATTTTGCAATCTATTCAATAGGTTTGCAGGTAAGACAGGAAAACCATATCAATGACTGGCATCAGTTCACTTTACATGGGAAAAAAAAGGACACCCTATTCAATATGCCAAAAACAAATTATCAAATAACCATTTTACTCTTTTTCTGAATAATAAAATGATATACCTGAAAGTCCTAAATTCTAAACAAATATTTTTTGCTTTAAAAAAACATGACAAGAGTCTCACGTTATCAAATTAAAATATGCAAAAACAACGTAATTTCAATCTCTAATTTATGACTTGTGCAAAG